>NC_133406.1:213552500-213857500 GCF_049350105.2 Macaca mulatta | reverse complement strand
ACCCCTAACCCCTACACACACACACACACACTCAGCCCCTCCACACACACACACCCAGCCCATCCAGACACACACCCCAGCCCCTCCAGACACACACCCCAGCCCCTCCAGACACACACCCCAGCCCCTCCACAGACACACCCAGCTCCTCCCGACACAAAGCACCTCCCCAACACACACACAGCCCCTCCACATACATACACACCCAGCCCCTCCACACACACACCCAGCCCCTCCACACACACACCCACACACATCCAACTCCTTCACACACACATCCAGCCCCTACACACACACACATCCAGCCCCTACACACACACACATCCAGCCCCATCCACACACACACCCCTAACCCCTACACACACACACATCCAACCCCTACACACATACTCCCAGCTCCTCCACACACACCCAGCCCCTCCACACACTCCCAGCTCCTACACACCCAGCCCCCTACACACACACACACCCAGCCCCTCCACACACTCCCAGTTCCTACACACCCAGCCCCCTACACACACACCCAGCCCCTCCACACACACACACACACACCCAGCCCCTCCAGACATACACACATTGCCAACCCTCCAAATACACCCCAGCCCCTCCACACACACAAAGCCCCTCCACACAACACACTACATACACACACCCCTAGCCCCTCACACACACCCCCAGCCCCCACACACACTCAAAGCTCCTCCACACAACACACTATACACACCCAGTCCCTCCACACAAACACACACAACCCCTACATACACCCAGCCCCTACACACAAACACACACAACCCCTACACACACACCCAGCCCCTACACACACACAACACACACACAAAGCTCTTCCACACAACACACTATACACACACACTGCACCATAGCCCAACCCCTCCACACAGCACACACACATATACAAAGCCCCTTCACACAACATACTACACACACACACCCCCAACCCCTCCACACAACACTACATACACACCACACACACATCCAGCCCCCGACAATGCACTACACACACCACACACGCAATACACGTACACACACGACATAGCCCAGCCCCTCCACACAATCCACACTGCACCACATGCACACACCACATAGCCTGGCCCTTCCACATAGTGCACTACACACCCCACGCACACAGCACCACAGCCCACCACCTCCCACACATACCACACCCCCCCCCACCCCAGCCCTGGCCCTCACCCAGCACGCGGGCGATGAGGCAGAAGAGCAGGGTGCTGATGACGAAGGTCCAGTTCCAGTGGTGGGAG
Source organism: Macaca mulatta (assembly GCF_049350105.2). Classification (NCBI taxonomy): domain Eukaryota; kingdom Metazoa; phylum Chordata; class Mammalia; order Primates; family Cercopithecidae; genus Macaca; species Macaca mulatta. Next base: position 213,856,223 of record NC_133406.1, on the reverse strand, counting down.
CCAGCCACCGTGGAGACGCCAAGGAAGATGAAGATGAGGGTCTCGCTGACGCTGCTCCACATCTTCAGGAAGTATTTGATGGTGGTGTGGGACTTGTGGGAGATGTTGGCCTCCACATAGGGGCGCATCACCACTCCCGAGGCTATAAGCCTGGGGCAGGAAAGAGCGGGGTCAGGGCTCCACGTCGAGCTGCACCTGCCCGAGCCCCTCCGCTGCCAGGGGCAATGGGGCCATGACCAAGGTGCCTGTGTTCCGAGCTCCTCTATGGGCCAGGGGCCCGCTGTGTGCTTTACACCCTGTTGCCACTCATCCTCACATCAACCCTACAGACACGGGTCTATTCCTCCATTTTTAAAATGAGTGATCTTGGCTGGGCACGGTGGCTCACGCCTGTAATCCCAGCACTTTGGGAGACGGAGACAGGCAGCTCACTTGAGGCCAGGAATTTGAGACCAGCCTGGCCAACGTGGTGAAACCCAGTCTCTTCTAAAAATACAAAAATTAGCTGGGCGCGGTGGTGGGCACCTGTAATCCCACGTAATTGAGAGGCTGAGGTGGGAGAATCTCTTGAACCCAGAAGGTGGAGGCTGCAGTGAGCTGAGATTGTGCCACTGCACTCCAGTCTGGGTGACGGAGTGAGATCCCATCTCAAAAAGAAAAAAAAAAAGAAAGAAATCTGATTCTAAGAGAAATAGTCACCTGTCCCATCACGCTGCCTGCAGGTAGCAAAGGCAAGACACACAAACCACACTGTGTCCAACTCCAAAGCCTGCACCTTTGCCCCAAGGCCACACTGCCACTTGACCCAATAGGAGTCAGTGACACAGGCCCATGGTCTCCTGGGTTTCTTCCCCTCAAGGGTGGCATCTGCCACTGCATGGGGGTCTCCACAGGGAGCTTTGTTCCAAGCAGCTGCTTGGAGCTCGGGGTCCTCCCAGCCCAGCGCTCACACCCGGGCTCTGCTCCTGGGAGCCAGGGGTCCTGAACCCCAGTTCTGCCTTGCCTCGGCACTGGAACACGTTCGCCCCTCACTGCCTCTCCACACCCCATTCTCCCCATTTCCAGACCTGGCGGGGGCCTCAGGACCGCCAGGACTCAGGCCTGGTGAGCCTCCTACTGGGGCTGCTAAGGGGACTCCCTTTGAGACAAATGAAGTAGCAGGGCTGTGGCTTTCCTCAGCTTGAAGCTTGGTGGCTTCCAACGCTCTGCTCTCATCTACTCTGGGCTTGCCCTCATGCAGGTCACTCTTGCCTCATCTGCTCATAGCCTGAAATGCTCTCTCCAGATTCCTGGACCCCAGGGTGCCTAGCAGAAGTGCCCCTCTTCTAGGAAGCCACTGATGCCCTCGGCCATTTAAATGGCTACCAAGCACGTCTGGAGCCTGGAGCTCATGTCTCATCCCTGGAGCTCAAGGCTGGGCCCTGGGAACTCCGTGACCCTACAAGCCTGGGGAATCCAAGCTGGCAGCCCCCGTCCCCACCCTGCCAAGCCCACTGCCTGCTGCACGCAGACTCACGCCATGATGCCTGACAGGTGGAAGAGCTCGGCCGACAAGTAGGCCATGTAGCTGTAGAGGAAGACGAAGAGCGGCTCGATGACCCGGATGTGCGAGGTAAATCGGGAGGTGAAGGCTGCGATGACCCCGTAGACCACGCCTACAAACACCCCGCCCAGGGCCACCACGAAGAAGCTCAGGAAGCCGAGGAAGATGTCCACGATGCCCACGTGCTCATAGTTGGCAAACTCCTCAAAGAGGTGATACAGGACCTGGGGAGGGTGCGTAGGCTGGTGGGTGAGAGGAGAGGGCCCTGGCCCCACGGCTCCCTGGGGTCCACCCTGGGCGATCCTGTCCCCTCCGTTAACCATGGCCACAAGAAGAGGCCACACGGTAGCAGAGAAACCCTAGTGCCAAGGAGGTGCTCAAAACCTCAGCCTGGGGCTGCGGGGCTTGCTCTGGGCCGGCCACGTGCCACACTGGTGAAGGGTGGACCCTGGGGAGCTCTGTGAAGACCCTGAAGCCAAACTGCCTGGACTGGAATCCTGGCTCTGCCTCTCCTGAGCTGTGTAAAGGAAGCAAATTCATCCTGTGTTTCAGTTTTCCCTGTCTATAAAATGAGGATAATAATGCCAACTTTTAGGACTGCTGTGAGGACTAAATCAGCGAATCAAGTGCTCGGAGCCTTACCTGATGCAGTGTTAGCCACACCTGGTGCTATCAAGTCTGCCTCTCACTGCCTGACCTTGGGTATGTCATACCCATCACTGGGTTTCAGTCCCTCCTTCAGCACAAAAAAGGGACATTCACACAACGAACTAGAAGGTGATTTCTTAACCTCTGGAGCTTTCTGAAAATACATATGTTCAGGCCATACTAGACTTGGACTCTCTGGGATAGGGCCAAGAAATCTCTATGTAACAAGCCCCCCAGGGATTGCAATGAACAGCCAAGTTCAGATGCTATGGAATTAGAGGCTCGCTAAGGTGCCCCTGTCTCCTGGACTGGGAAACAGATGGTCACTGCAACCCTACCATCGACGTTTAAGTGGCACTTCATATACTGTAAAGCCCTTTGATGGTCTTTATCCAAGTCGACACTCAACCACCATGTGAGGCAGGTGGGTCAAGGATGCTCCTTTGCTAAACTGAGGCTCACAGTGGTAAAACAACATGCCAGGGGGCCCCCAGCCCAGGAGCAGAACTGGGCCCAGAACTTGTTCCCTGAAAGCCATGGCTGAGGCCTCCTCAGCAGGCTCGGCTTTGAGGGTCTGCCCCGCCTGTTGCTGGGTCCCTGAGCTGCCTGGCTCAAGGCTGTCCTAGACAGCTCTGTCAGGAAGCAGCAGGGACTTTCCAGGCCTGAGGGAAGGGAGGGGAGGACTTGAGGATCCATGACAGGGAACCCTCCAAAGCCCCCAGGACCTGGAGCAGGAGGAATGGACTGTGAGGAGTGACCTGTCTAGGGCACAGACCTGAGACCAGGCAGCTCAGGGTCGGCCTCCGGCTTTACTCTCTGGGAAATGGGGCACTCACACCCGTGCTCAGAGCTCCAGAAAGACCTGACTTGGGCCAGGTAGGAAGGGGAGATGCAGAGCACTGGCCAGACCTGGTGCTGCCTGGCCCCAGCCGTCTGGGGGATAGGGCAGAGCTCCAGCAGCAGACAGCCTCTTAGCAGGGGCATGCTCAGCCGTGGGCTACCTAAACTCATTCCTGGCCTGAGGGGACTCATGGGTCCTCATGGTCTACCACATGGGCCCATGGAGTGGGCACAGAGGGGAAAGTCCTCCTTTCCGGCCTGGTGCTATTATCCCTGGAACTACAGAGAAGCAGAGTAACACAGTGGTAAGCACTTGGGCTTTGGACTCAGACTACGGATTTGAACCTCAGCTATATCATATATCAGGCTAATGTAACCTCTCTGTCCCTCAGTTTCCTCATCTCAAAAAACTGGGATATAACTGTGTCAACCTCATGGAGTTACTGTATAGATTAAATCAGGCAACACAGGTCAGGCACCATGGCTCACGCCTGTAATCTCAGCATTCTGGGAGGCCAAGGAGGGAGCATGGCTTGTGCTCGGGAGATTGAGACCAGCCCAGGCAGTATAATGAGACCCCATATCTACAAAATAAACCAACAAATAAATACATTAGCTGGGTGTGATGGCCAGCACCTGCAGTCCCAGCTACTCGGGAGGCTAAGAGGGGAGGATCATTTGAGGAGTTTGAGGCTGCAGTGAGCTATGATTGTGCCACTGCACTCCTGGGTGACATTGTCTGTGTGACAGAAGGAGACTCTGTCTCTAAACAAATAAATAAAAATGAGGCAATACACATTCAGACAGGAAGCACCCAGTGAACACCAGCAATCACTACCACCGCTGCCACTGCCTTTGGGAGACACGACTGTGGGTCCACAAGTGGCTGGGTCTGTTACCTGCTTGATGCAACCATGCCCCAAGCTCCACAGCAGTGCTCACCTGAACCCCAACACCCAGATCCCACTGGAGAGGGCTTTATCTTTGGCACCCACTGGCTTCACAGACATTAGTGAGTATGACTCACTAACGTAAGTAACCCTGTAAGAAGCCTGGGAGGATGACAGGCTGAGTACTGCAATCCCTATGTCACAGATGGGGAAACTGAGGCTCATGTGGTAACCCTGGGCAACAGCCTGTGCTAGAGGAAGCCAGGACGGAGGCCTGCCTGCTCAGGCCAGGCTGTTGCTCTACCCAGCCTCATGAGGAGGCCAGGTAGGAACAGGAAGCTGAGGCTGCCAGCAGCCGAACACCACAGTCTGTCTCTACTCTGAGGTGCTGCTTCCTGAGGGCTGGGGCTGCAGAGGAGGGATTCATGGCCTGGACATGCACATGTGCCCTTGAGCTTTCCTGTGAGTGCAGCTGCTCTGAGGGGGACAGCTCAGGAGGGGGTGGAAGTGTTCTCACAACACAATATTTGAATATGCACATGCACACATCTGTTTCCCAAGGAAACCAGCTGGGAGGAAGGGCATGTGCAGGTGTATATGGCGCCACCACGTGCAGATCCTGAACGAAAGCACTAATCGTCTGCCACTTTGCAGCTATCAAAGGTGAGGCCGGCTGGGCGCGGTGGCTCACGCCTGTAATCCCAGCACTTTGGGAGGCTGAGGTGGGTGGATCACCTGAGGTCAGGAGTTCGAGATCAGCCTGGCCAACATGGCGAAACCCAGTCTCTACTAAAAACACAAAAATTAGCTGGGCATGGTGACACATGCCTGTAATCCCAGCTACTTGGGAGGCTGAGGAAGGAGAACTGCTTGAACCTGGGAGGCAGAGGTTGCAGTGAGCTGAGATTGCAACACTGCACTCCTGTCTGGGAGACAAAGCAAGATTCCGTCTCAGAAAAAAAAAAAAAAGGTGAGGGCCACAGAGGTATAGCATTTGCTTAAGGTCGCACAGCAAGCAAGTGGCCAACTTATTTTACTTATCACCTTCTAGATGTTTTGGAGACAAGGTCCCTTTCCATAATCTCTGCCCAAAAACTGTGCACAAACCGAATTCTAACTTAAGATACAGCCAACATGAGAGCTGAAAGACCCCTCACAGATGACATGGTCTGTGAAGAGGGAACTGAGGCACAGAGAGTAAAAGTAATTTGCCCAAGATCACATCAAAATGCAAGTGACGGGCCAGGCTTGTTGGTTCAGGTCTGTAATCTCAGCACTTTGGGAGGCTGAGGCAGGATTGTTTGAGGCCAAGAGTTCAAGACCAGCCTGGGTAACATGGTCAAACCCCATCTCTACAAAAAATTTAAAAAATTAGCCAGGTGTGGTGCTGCATGCCTGTAGTCCTAGCCACTCGGAAGGCTGAGGCAGGAGGATCTCAGGCCCAGGTATTTGAGGCTGCAGTGAGTTATGACCATACCATTTCACCAGCCTAGGAGACAGGGCAAAACCCTGTCTCTTAAAAAACAAAAAGCAAGTCAAGTCAAGGAGAGAGCATATAACCTAGCAAAACCAAGAGTTTAGGCCCTGGAGTCAGACAGACCTGGTTCAATCACAAACTGGTTCATACTCCAGCAGGTTATTTAACTTCTTTGGGACTGTGTCCTCCCCTGGAAAATGAGAATAATAAGCACCTCCTAAGGCAGCCATGAGGACTTAAATGAGATAATCCATGCCAAACGGCTCAGCATGGTGCCTGGCACTCAGGAAGGCGAAATGGGCCTTAGCTGTGGTTTTTTTTTTTTTTTTTTTTTTTTGAGAAAGAGTCTCGCTCTGTCGCCCAGGCTGGAGTGCAGTGGCCAGATCTCAGCTCACTGCAAGTGCCACCTCCTGGGTTCACGCCATTCTCCTTCCTCAGCCTCCCGAGTAGCTGAGACTACAGGCGCCTGCCGCCACACCCAGCTAATTTTTTGTATTTTTAGTAGAGACGGGGTTTCACCTTGTTAGCCAGGATGGTCTCGATCTCCTGACCTCGTGATCCACCCACCTCGGCCTCTTGAAGTGCTGGGATTACAGGCATGAGCCACCGTGCCCGGCCCCAGCTGTTTTTATTACTGTTATTAACGAGCGGATGAGGGATTCACTGCTGGGCCTGGATTCGGGTTTGTACCGTTTGGACATGGGCATGGCCCCCTGGCCTCCTCACCACAGTGACGGCGTCATTGAGCAAGGACTCCCCAAAGACAAGGATGTGCAGCAGCTCATTGATGTGAATTTCCTCAAAGACAGCCAGAACCGCCACGGGGTCCACGGCCGAGATGATGCTGCCGAAGAGCAGGTTGTCCAGGAGGCCGATGTTGTTGATCTGCTCACCGCCCACCAGGCACACGGCGTACATGAGGCCGCCCAGGAAGAAGGCGTTCCACAGTGTGCCCACCACAGCAAAGATCAGGATGGTGCCCAGGTTTTCTGTGAACTGCCGCAGCGGCAGGAAGTAGCCGGCGTCCAGGATGATGGGCGGCAGCAGGAAGAGGAAGAAGACGTCGGACTGCAGGAAGGGGGGTGTCTCGCCTACACCCTTGATCAGGCCCCCCACCAGCAGCCCCACCACGATCAGCAGGCAGCTCTCCGGGACGATGCTTGAGATAGTGGGGATCACATGGAAACCTGCGGAGGGCGAGAGAACGGGAGGCCATGGGCTTTCGGAGGAGCCGGGAGAACAGAAGGCTGGGGACGGGCCGGGGATGAGGAGTGCAGCTGGCCAGAGGTGCACAGGCTGGGTCTCAGAGGGCTGCTCTGTTAACTCCCTGAGCCGCTGCTTCCTCGCCTGGAAGGGACAATGCTAGCTTCACAGGTTTGCCATCATAAACCAAGTGACAGTGTTTTTAAAGCACTTTTTTCAAAGGATACATACATGCTATCTCTGTCGCTGTCATAAAATGTTATCAAGTAGCAGTTCTATATGCCTCCAGAAGGCAGAAATTATAAATTGATTACTGACGTGCCAAGTACCTACGGGCATCACCTACGCCTGAACCCAAGGCATTATTCCAGGCACAAGTTCAGGGAGGCAGATCTGAGCTCAACCTGAGGAATAACAATCTAATAATTCTGTCTGAGGGAAGATGGCAGTTCCCTATCACGGAGCTGTTTAAGCAGAAGGCAGACAACCAGCTGGTGGGGAGTGGCATAGGAGACAGAAGAAAGCACAGAAGAATCTAAGAATACCAGCGTGGGAAGGAACTTGGGGATAATAAGGCCTGGGGTCTGCAAACCTGCAAAAGAGTAGGCTTTCCAGCTGAGTCCAGGCAGCTGCCTGAGACATGGCTCAAGGAGGCCAATGGCAACCAGGTTTGGCAGGTGAGATAAAATCTATTTGCTATCCCACTTCTAGCTCAATGCCACCCACTTTAAAGATGGGGCAACTAAGGCTCAGAAAAGGGAAGGGACTTGCCCAAAGTCACACAGCAAATGGGGAGCAGAACCAGATAGAACCCAGGTCTGATGCCCCAGTTCCCATCAAACTGCACAGTTCTGTAATTCAAGCTCGCCTATCCTTCCCTTCCACCAAGGCCTCCTCACACACCCTTCTGCCTGAGACCCACCAGCCATCTCCCCAGGCCGCGTCCTGGCCAGCAGCAGGCCGCTCTGCTGTATTCCACCTTGAGGCTCCAAACCCAGAGCTGAGAAGTAGCAAAAATCCCCATGAGAGGGCCTCTCTCAATACCAGGTATGACCAGAGAACCCTGAGCTCCTGTGAATGGTTTCTATTGTTTGTTTTGTTTTGGGGTGGGAAAGTAGGTGGAAAAACCTGAGCATCTAGTTGTATGTTGGGTACCATGCTCCTAGGGGTGGCAGAGTCAAGAGTCATAGTCATAGTCATGACCCTTTGCTCAAGAGGAAAGTTCTCTCTGGCCTGGCACGGTGGCTCATGTCTGTAATCCTAGCACTTTAGGAGGCTGGGGTGGGAGGATTACTTGAGGTCAATAATTTGACACCAGCTTGTACAACATAGGAGACCTCATCTCCACTTAAAAAAAAAAAAATAGCTGGGCATGGTGTGCGCCTGTAGTCCCAACTAGTCAGGAGGGCTGAGGCAGGAGGATCACTTGAGCCCAGCCTCAAAAAAAAAATTAAAAAATAAAATAAATAAATAAATAAATAAACAAACAAAAGCAAGGCTCTTTCTCCTCCCCTTCCCTATCTTGCAAGCTCTGTGCAGGCAGATCCCGTAACTGCTTATCATTATACACCCAGGGCTAGGACACTAGAGGTGCTCAACAAATACCAGCTGACTTGAAAATACAGAGGGCTGGGACATCACCCAAGATTTCCGATAACCTGCATGCCTGGCCAGGCCTCTGCTCTCATTACTTACTCTTGAGATCCTTGGGACAGAGGAGGAACTTCCCTCTCCATGCCCAAAGCCCTTCCTACTCTCAGGTAGGAATCTGGGTGGTGCTAGTACAGTGACAAGTCAAAGTTCACACTGCTGGCTGGGCACAGTGGCTCATGCCTGTAATTCCAGCACTTTGGAAGGCCAAGGTGGGTGGATCACCTGAGGTCAAGAGTTCAAGACGAGTCGGCCGGGCGCAGTGGCTCAAGCCTGTAATCCCAGCACTTTGGGAGGCCGAGACGGGCGGATCACGAGGTCAGGAGATCGAGACCATCCTGGCTGACACGGTGAAACCCCGTCTCTACTAAAAAAAATACAAAAACTTAGCCGGGCGAGGTGGCGGGCGCCTGTAGTCCCAGCTACTCGGGAGGCTGAGGCAGGAGAATGGCGTAAACCCGGGAGGCGGAGCTTGCAGTGAGCTGAGATCCGGCCAGTGCACTCCAGCCTGGGCGACAGAGCGAGACTCCGTCTCAAAAAAAAAAAAAAGAAAAAAAAAAAAAAAAGAGTTCAAGACGAGTCTGACCAATATGGTGAAACACTGTCTCTACTAAAAATATAAAAAGTGGCCAGGCATGGTGGCGGGCACCTGTAGTCCCAGCTACTTGGGAGGCTGAGACAGGAGAATTGCTTGAACCTGGGAGGTGGAAGTTACAGTGAGCTGAGATTGCGCCATTGCACTCCAGCCTGGGCAACAGAGCAAGATTCCATCTCAAAAAAAAAAAAAGAAAAGAAAAAAAAAAGTTCACACACTGAACACTATCTAGGCCCAGAATCCTGGCACAATGCCAAGCACCCTGGGACACTCAGAACACATTGGGAAAAAAAGACATCGCCATCCTAGGCCAAGAGGACCTCGAAGGCACCATGTGCATTCTCCTGATTTCAAAATAGACACGACCAAAAGTCACTTTTTGTTCATCTACTTTCCACATCAATAAAAGCGAAAATAATTCCAAAATCACCTCTTTTGCTGAAAAGTACCCCAGTCTTTGTACTGTCCACCAGTCAACATCCAGTGTGTAGCTGGCTGGTCCACTGGGAAGGGCTAGTCATGTTGGGCCCAAGTCTCTCTTGCTGTAGAGGATAAAGCCCACGTTTTCAGCACAGCCTCTGTCATCTGGTCTTGCCTCATGTCCCATTCTCCCCACTGTCAACTCTTAGGTTTCAGCCTTGCCAAATTCCTTGCAATTGCCCCATATGAGCCACATCCTCTTTTTGCCTGCCAACCTTCGCCTAGTCTAGTTCCTCTCTAGAAATCATTCCTCTACCCCTACCCCCACTGTATGTGGCTGACATCATATCCTCTGCCTGCCTCCTCCTCCAGGAAGTATTCCCTGACCACCACCTGTCTGCCCAGGTTAGGGCAGGAATCTTCTGGTACCTCCCTCTCTCATAGCCTTCAATCTGCAGTCGTCTCCCAGGTTCCTGTCTCTCTTCCTGGCACCCACTGAGATCAGTCAGACAACCCAGGCAGAAGCAGCTGAGGTAAGACAATGGCACCACACCCCAAAGACCTGCAGCGTGCTGGAGGGGAGACAGGTACAGCACAGGGGAGATAAGCAGCATGAAGATTTAGGGGAGCAGAGCTCCTTCAGGCAGGGGCCAGAAAGCACCTTCCCAAGGCCAGAAGTCCAGCTCCAGCCAGCTGCATGCTGGCCCCCTCCACAGCCTCCCTGCCCCTGACCTGGTGTCAGCACCAAGAGCTGCCTTAGGAGAAGGCAGAGTCTAAACAGAGTCCAGGGCAGGCAGACGATGGCTTCTACCTCCACCTAAGAGGTCAGGCTCTAAAAATGCCTCCTACCCCGACTCTGTGCCATCAGCCCAATCCACAGAGCTTTCCTGGCCCCATAAATCGCCAGACAGTGCCTGGGAGACCCAGAGAAGAGTTGGCCACAGCTCCTGCCTGGGGAGGGGGCAGGCATGTGAAACAAGCCAAGAGCAGCAACATAAAGAAGGCTCCTCAGCTCTGAGGGTGTCCCATGAGCCAGAACTGTGCTGGGAGCCTGGCACACACCATCTCATTCTTTACTCAAAGCTCGGTATTTTCTCTGAGCCAGGCCATATTGGACACTGAAGACATTGAGGTGACTCAGACTCTGAACCTCCGTGAGCAGCTAATGGGGAGGGCCATGCTATTCCAGCCCTTGGAGCTTCTATGACCAGGTGAACAGACAGCTGGCATTCCTATTGGACACAAGAAAAGCAAGCTCTGAGAGGAGGCTGGATGCACTCAGCCAGGCCAACCACGACTGGGTCCTGCGCCTCCTGACTACAGCACAGCGACCTCTTTCTCCTTCAGCCAGCTCCAGAGTACTTGGGGCTGGAGCCATGTTCCCGGAGCTGGTTTCCCTGGCTTTCCTGTTTTGGCTCTGGCGCTCAGTGAGCTGAAGGAGCTCTAGGCCCTGATGGGCTCTCTGGACCCGAGGGGAGGACCGGGCCGGGCCGGGCCAGGCTGATGAGAAAGGTCTGAGATCCACTCTTGGCTCCCTGCCCACGGGTAGGAGGCACATTACTGGAAAGCACTTCCAGGGCTGGGGGAGGAAGGGATTCTGTCATCAGAAGGAGGCTCCTTCAGGAGCAATGGCTCAGGCAAGTGGGAAGCAGCCCCTGGACCTGTGCTGGCTTGTCCCTCTCCCAACGTCCTGACTCCACCAACTGCGCTCACTCTGCATCCCTGCAGAGTCCCCACAAAGTGTAAGGCGCTTGCTGACTCCTGGTGTGGTGAAAGGGGCACAGAAGGATGGCTGGGGCCCCTGGAACCCTGACAAAAGCCCTGCATGGAGGCAAGATCCCAGGATGCCAAGAGATGAGGCAAAACTTTCAGGGCCCAAACGTGCAGCAGCAGTGATGTCACCAGGGTGAAATCAGGGGTGGGAAGAGACAGAGTAAGAACCAGAGACGTGAGAGCTGGAATGGATCTTGGAGAGCATCTAAATTCTCCATTATACAGTCAGGGAAATGGAGACAGAGATAGCCAGTGACCTGTCATTGATCACGTGTCCAGTTCTACCCCAGTAGTCCGTGACACTCCAAGCCCTGTGGGGTGCACAAGCCACACAGCCTCCTTCGAGGACGTCCAGTCCTCCCAGAACAAGGAGGCACAAAAGTGTGGAATTTGGCATCTCCAAGCACAGCCACAGGCCAAACCCTCTGACACAGTTCAGAGTTGGCTCTCCTTTTACAAGAGGCTGGGGGATGGGAGAAGTGTTTTTCATTCTATCTAGTGTAGGTGGTAGCTGGAACGAACACACACACATACACACACACACACACACACACACACACACACACACACACACACTCTTGCTGAGCAGACACCTCACCAAACCTCCAATTGATGGGGGTTCCCAGCCCCCTGCGGCTGCTCTGCACCACAAGAATGTTTTATTTATATCTCCTCGGACGGTCCCCATCTGCTGAGACTGGCTCAGTGGAGCAGGCAAGGCTGTCCCACATCACCCTGGGTTGCCAGGGTGACCAGACATGCCTGATCCCCCTTCCCACAACCCTCCTCTGGCCTGGGAAGTCAGAGGAGAGTGCTGGGAAGAGGGGTCTCTTTGGCCCATAGTGCCAGGTCACCAGGGACCCAGGGACACACTGAGGGCTCTGTCGCCCTACTTCCAGGCCTGAGGACTGCTCTGGGGCTGCAACTCGGCCAGGTCCCAAGGGATTCCTAGTTGCACAACGATTCCATTTCTTTAACTCCCTCTTCAACTGCCCCAGCAACCAGTCTCAACTGCAGCAATGAAAGCTAATACTTCCTAACGAAAGCCCAGCACTCTACAGTTTACAGCAGCACACTCTGATGCTTCTTAACCCATTTGCTCTTCACCACAGTTCTGGGAAGTCACAATTACCATCCCCCTATTTTACAGATGAGGAAACTGAAGCACAGAAAGGTTAAGCAACTTGATCAAAGTCACATAGCTGGTAACTGAGATTCAAATCCAAGTAGTCTGGCTCCAGAGTCTGTGTTCTGGCCACTCACCGTTTTATCCCTGGCTTTATTCTCACTTTGTTTCTGAGGGGTGTGTGAGCCTAGGACTAAAGAGGCCCAAAGCAGTTCCCAAAGGGTCAGAGGTAGGTATTTCTTTCCATGAGCTCCTCTCCAGGAAGTATCCCACTGCTCCCCTTCTAGTCTAGTGGCCTAGTAAAGACTTCATGAAATCCTTCCTATCTTCTAAGGCTGCCCCCTCCAGGAAGCTCTCCTGAGTTAACTCAGCCAGGATGGGTCAGTCTTTTCTACCAAACTTGTAGAGCAAGAAGTGGTAACTATTCAGACTGTTCAGCCCCTGCCTGGCTGATCTGCACTCAGCCCTGGTGTCCACTGGGGCTGGAGGACCCATGGGTCCAGGAGGGCTCTGACTCTTTTTGAGTCTGATTCTCAAGGCTAATTCTTCCTACCATCAATGTCAGCTATGAGGACCAGGGAGAAAGAAAAGCCACATTAGGACAGACTCAGCCACTGCCTCAGCAGGTTCACAGCCAGACCTGCAGAGGAGACAAAGACACATGGCACTGGCCACCCCGCCCTATGTTCCCACTGTCAGAAAACTGAGTTCTAATCAGAGCCCAGCCACAACTTGCTGGGGGGCTTTAGACAAGTTACTTTACATCCCTCCCCTCAAAGTTTCTCCATCTGTGTAAAAGCCTATTTCAGAGGGTTTCTGGAGTACAAGAGGAGATAAGGATAAAGAGCACCAAGCAATAATGGTACTCAATGTTAGCCAGTGTGGTGCCTCCTATTACTATTGTAATTTTCTTTAAAACCCAAACATAGGCCGGGCACGGTGGCTCAAGCCTGTAATCCCAGCACTTTGGGAGGCCGAGACGGGCGGATCACGAGGTCAGGAGATCGAGACCATCCTGGTTAACACGGTGAAACCCCGTCTCTACTAAAAAATACAAAAAACTAGCCAGGTGAGGTGGCGGGCGCCTGTAGTCCCAGCTACTCGGGAGGCTGAGGCAGGAGAATGGCGGCGTGAACCCGGGAGGCGGAGCTTGCAGTGAGCTGAGATCCGGCCACTGCACTCCAGCCTGGGTGACAGAGCGAGACTCTGTCTCAAAAAAAAAAAAAAAAAAAAAAAAAAACCCAAGCATAATACAATTCACTCTGCATTACTGTGACCTGTTGGTGTGTCTGTGTCCATCACTGGGCTATAAGCTCCTTGAGGGTAGTAACTGTCTAGATTCACGTGGGTCTCCAGCTTCCAGCACAGAGTAGGCATCAACTGTTTGTGAACTGCAACAAAACTGACCTCAGCGCTTTGGGAGACCGAGGGGAGAAGACTGCTTGAGGCTAGGAATTTGAGACCAGTCTGGGCAATATAGTGAGACCCCATCTCTACAAAAAATAATAATAATAATAATAATTAGCTGGATGTGGTGGTGTATGAGGCAGGAGGATTGCTTAAGTCCATGAGTTTGGAGCTACAGTGAGCTATGACAGTGCCACTACTCTTCAGCCTGGGAGATGGAGTGAGCCCTTATCTCTAATGTAAAAAGGAAAGAAAAATGAAGTAAACTTCACTTGTTAGATGTGAAGTATGGGAAAGAAGGAGGTGGGGATGGGTCTGGAGTTTCAAGACTAAGTGGTGTTCCCAGAGCGGGGACCATTTGAATTGGGCTTTGAAGGATCAATAGAAGTTTGCCAGAAGAGAAGGGTTTGTATCCTTTAAAAAGTCTAGTATAGTACCTTGCACATAGTAAATGGATATGTGGGTAATGAATGAAAGAAAAACAAGTAAAGAAGACAATAAATAGGAAGGCAGGCTGACTTCACCAAGCTTTTGTCAATATCCAAACAAGAGGGCTCTTGTGAAGATTAAATGATATGACGTACATAAAAGACTCAGCACAATACCTGGTACATGTGTCTTTGAGTCTCATTTCCTCTCTGTAACTAGGATGATGATGATTAAAAGCAACTTTGAGATAATTTAATTAGAACTCCCGGCCAGGCTCAGAGGCTCACACCTGTAATCCCAGCACTTTGGGAGGCCGAGGTGGGTGGATGACCTGAGGTCAGGAGTTTGAGACTAGCCTGGCCAACATGGTGAAACCCCTCTTCTATTAAAAATACAAAATTAGCCAGGCGTGGTGGTGGGTACCTGTAATCCCAGCCACTGGAGAGGTTAAGGCAGGAGAATCGCCTGAACCTGGAAGGCGGAGGCTGCAGGGAGCCGAAATTGTGCTACTATACTCCAGCCTGGGCAACAAGAGTGAGACTCCGTTTCAGAAACAACAACAACAACAACAACAACAAAACTCCCATCCCACAGCAGAAAATCAATGAATAATACTTTTCATTTTTTATTTATTTTTCTGAGGTGGACTCTTGCTCTGTTGCCAGTCTGGAGTGCAGTGGTGTGATCTCAGCTCACCTCCTGGGTTTAAGCAATTCTCCTGCCTCAGCCTCCTGAGTAGCTAAACTACAGGCGTGCACCACCATGCCCAACTAATTTTTGTATTTTTAGTAGAGATGGGGTTTCACCATGTTGGCCAGGATGGTCTCGATCTCGACCTCGTCATCCGCCCACCTTGGCCTCCCAAAGTGCTGGGATTACAGATGTGAGCCACCGTGCCTGGCCAAATAATACTTTTTAAAAAATGTAGCAGCCAGCTGGGCGTGGCAGCTCACGTCTGTAATCCCAGCACTTTGGGAGGCCAAGGCAGGTGGATCTCCTGAGGTCAGGAGTTCTAGACCACGGTGACCAACGTGGCGAAACCTCGTCTCTACTAAAAATATAAAAATTAGTCAGGTGTGGTGGCAGGCGCCTCTAATCCCAGCTACTCAGGAGGCTGAGGCAGGAGAATCACTTGAACCTATTAGGCAGAGGTTGCAGTGAGCTGAGATCACACCATTGCACTCCAGCCTGGGCAACAGAGCAAAATTCCGTTTCAAAAAAAAAAAAAAAAAGATAAACTCTCCAGCACCCAGGAGACAAACACTGGACACTTGGAGAATCTGATGGAAGGCTCTGTGCAGGGGGCTTATACACACCCCCTCTCATTTCATCTCACATTCTGACCCCCAATTTGACAGATGAAGAAATCCAGGTTCAGAGAGGTGACTTGTCCAAGGCTACCTAGCTGGGAAGTGGCAGGGTCATCGTTAGAATCCAGTTCTCTGAACTGCTAGTTCTTTGGGCCATGCTGCTTCAGAGAAAACAGCTTGTCAGGATCACCAGGAAGAGAATTCAAGTCTGCAATAAATATGCCTCCCCCACAAAAACAGCCATAAATAAATCTGTTCCAAGTACCTGGGCAGGCATGCTTCCCCATACCCAGGGCAATCAGTCTCTCTCTGTGCCTTTCCCCATCATTCTTCCAAACAGCACTTTTATTTCTTGTTTGTTTCAATCCACATTTCAGGGGGTTGGAGAGACAGGGTCTCACCCTCTGGGAACATCAGGTCTGGATGAGAAAGCAGGTAAAAAGCTGTCAGAAAACACAACCAGCATACACTGGGCTACCTGAGTCATGGAAAAGAGAAGAACGCGCCAGGAGGCCAAAACCCCGGGTCCAGACCCTGCTCTGCCCTTTAAGAACCATAAGCTTTGGGTAAATCACTACACAATGGAATAGCCTCCATTTTCTTGTCTGTAAACAAGTGAGAACAGGGACTAGACACAGGAGCAACTTGTGCACTGAGACGACTGAGAAAAGAGAGGTAAGGCAGGCTGGGGGGCCTGGGAGGCCCCTGGAGTAATAAGCAGCGATTTAGCCAGCACCAACTGCCTTAGAGACCTGGCAAGAGAGGCTGTTCCAGAGGCAGGCATGTTGCGATAAGGGATTACAGGCTCAGGGACCTTGGCACTGAGTTACAAATCCCTCACGATGTATAGCCTCTCTCTCTCTCCTTCCTTTCTCCTCTCACCTGTCCCATCTACATCAACTCCTTGACTCCAGCAGCCAGAAGTCCCCAAATCCTACCTCTAAGCAAACAGCGGGAAAATCTTCCTCACCTGGAACTTCTACCCACCTTTCAAATCTCAGTGGAGGGCCAGGCACGGTGGTTCACACCTGTAATCCCAGCACTTTGCGAGGCAGAGGTGGGCAGATCACCTGAGGTCCTGAGTTCAAGATCACCCTGGCCAACATGGTGAAAATCCATCTCTACTAAAAACAGAAAAAATTAGCTGGGTGTGCGCCTGTAGTCCCACTACTCAGGAGGGTGAGGCATGAGAAATGCTCGACCCTGCAGGCGCAGGTTGCAGACAGCCAAGATCACGCCACTGCCCTCCAGCCTGGGCAACAGAGTGAGACTCCGTCTCAAAACAACAAAAAGAAAAAAACAAAAAACCCCAGTGCAGGTGTCACCTCCTCTGGGAAGCCTTCCTGGAGCCACATCCCCGCCCTCCCCAGGCTGAGTCAGATGCTCCTCCAAACTGAGGAGCTCTGTGTTCAGTGCTTCAGCCAGCCTGGCATCCCAGCACACAGCTCTGGGCCCCCAAAAAGTGATGCTCAGAAAAAGCAGGTTAAGGGAATGATGAACACTTCCTGAAGGGTATAGGACTAAAGTTTGGTCTCAAGGGTGGCTGACTAAAGGGGGAAGAGTGTGAACAAATGAAAAGAGAGGTAATCTCGAAAGCCTTCTGAGGATCCTGAAGCCTGCAGCCAGCCTGGAAATGAGAGTGAACAGTGCAGGAGACGCCGGCACACAGGCCTGACCAGGGCAGACCAAGGAAGGAACTGAGTCAAGGAGCCTGAGCCGACACAGCAGGCCTCAGAGGGTCCCCTGACCTTCAGCCTGGCCCTGAATGCCCCATCCTAGCCTGCGGCCTGGTTCTACCACCACCAGCCTTCTCCCTGGGTCTCAAGGACCCATTTCCGTAACCCCTATACCACCCCAAGCTGGGGCAGCACCTCTTGGTATCCAGCCCAACCTTCCCAATCATCCAAGCTCTGCATAAACATTTGTTGAATAAATTTCACTCCAGCAGATCGCCCCTCCCCCTGCAGAAAAGGCGCTGGATCAAGAGTCCCCATGCAGTGAAGCAGAGGATGACTCACAGGGGAGAGGGGAGGGACAGGGACTGGGACTGGCAGTAAACAGCCTGTGTGTTGACAAGAGGCAGAGCTCCAACAGGCCCAACAGTACCTGGCAAGGGAGAGGTGCCAGGCAGCGGGGTGATTACCTGGGGAGAGGGTTATCTGGGGAAGCATTGGGGGTTAGCTCAGGGGGGGGGGGCAGCTCAGGGGTAGGACCTCAAGCTCCAAAGACTCTCATGGCTGGATTGGGTATCTGGTAGGTGACCATATGATATGCACTGGTTTCTTCTGATTTTCTCAAAATGGAAATATATTATATTGCTTTGGTGATTTTAAATAAAACTCATGGTCTTTTTTTTCTAACAGTCATATAAGTGTTTAAGTATAAGGAAAATCATCTCTCAGTGATTCTCCCCCTTCCCCTTTACCAGCTATAGCAGTCTCCCCCACAACCAAATTTCCATTAAGTTTGGTATATATTCTTGCAGACTTTTCTGCATCTATAGGTTGTTTAAAATTACGTGGGAATGGTAAATCACACCTGCTGTGCTTAAACTGCTTCTATGGGGCAGAGACTGCACTAAGCACCGAGGCATCTCATTTAATTCTCTCAACAACCCTAATGCAGTCGGTATAAGTATTGCCCAAATTTTATTTTTATTGTTTTTGGTTTTTTTTTTTTGAGACAGAGTCTTGCTCTGTCACCCAGGCTGGAGTGCTGGAGTGCAATGGCACAATCCTGGCTCACTGCAACCTCCACCTCCCGGGTTCAAGTGATACTTCTGCCTCAGCCTCCCAAGTAGCTGGGATTACAGGTGCCCGCCACCATGCCTGGCTAATTTTTGTGTTTTTAGTAAAGATGGGGTTTCACCAGGTTGGCCAGGCTGATCTCGGACTCCTGACCTCAGCTAATCTGCCTACCTTGGCCTCCCAAAGTGCTGGGATTACAGGCGTGAGCCACCACGCCCAGCCCTTTATTGGGCTTTAAAAAAAAAGTGTTTTTTGTTTGTTTGTTTTTTGAGACAGAATCCCGCACTGTCACCCAGGCTGGATGGAGTGCAGTGGCACAATCTCGGCTCACTGCAACCTCCGCCTCCCGGGTTCAAGCGATTCTCCTGCCTCAGCCTCCTGAGTAGCTGGGATTACAGGTGCGTACCACGCCCGGCTATTTCTGTATGTCAAGCCACCATCTCCCTCCTTTCCTTTCCCAGTGTCCCGGGTGTGTGGCTCCCCAGCTCAGGGGCTCCCCTCCCCACTCCATCTCTATCCCTGGCCTGTCCTTGCCTGTTGCTCCAGGCACCAGTTTGCCCCACATCTGGGGTGGGGCAGAGGTGGGGAAAGAAACAAAGGCTCAGTAAGAGAGCTTCCATTTCTAGAAACTTTAGAGCCATAGGAAAGCTAGATTTTTCTTTCCTCTTTGCTGGGGGTACAGTAGAGCTTGCAAAATGCAAATCTGAGATTTAAAAAATTGAGTATACCAAATATCTGTTGTTCTTAGTATTGCTTCCAGTTGCAAGTCAGTTAGCTCAGAAGCTTAACAATGTGTTAAATTCATTATATATATAACTTCAACTTGCTCAAAATCTCATCCTACTTGGCTACAGAGAGGTGGAATATAGAGAGGTAGCAGTAGGAAAGCAACACGAGAAGAAATTCTACAATTTCCAGGACAATTGCCCTGCAGAAAGCAAGTCACAGTGTCCTATTTTCAGCACTACAAGGAATGCGGGGGACTGCAAAGGAAGAACAAAACACAGGTGGCACTGGCTGGGTGGGGAAGAGAGACCAGCAGCTTCTAGGAGGCAACTGGGGCCCCTTCTATCCCTTGTAGCTTAATCAGCTTTATGGGATCTATTGTGTGCTTCACAGCATCTGAGGGCAGTGATGAAGAAGGTGTGTTAGACATCCTCCACTTGGGCATTTTAGTGACCTCTCAGAAGGGCCAGAAAAGGATCAGTGAGAGAAAATGACTCTCAGGGGACAGAGTCTGGAATAGGGCAGAAAAGATGGGGGGCCTTTGCAGAGGGGTGGGGCATGAGCATCCTTAGGCTGGTGTGTTACAGTGTGCGTGGGGTGGACTGCAGAATGGCAAATGCACAGGAGCTGCGTGCTCCTGACAGGAAATTCTTATTTTCTCATCCCCAAACATGCTCCTCAGGCCCCAGACTCTGGAGTTGTCCTGATTCCTTTCTTCCTCTCACTGCTGACATCCAATCCATCACCAAACCCTGATGGTTCTGCCTTCTAGACATGAACAGACCCTGACACTTCTCACCATCTCCATTGCTAACACGCATCCAAGCCAGCATGATCACTTGCCTGGACCACTGCAGCAGCATCCAATCAGTCTCCTGCAACCACTTTTCTTTCTTTCTTTCTTTCTTTTTTTTTTTTTTTTTTGAGAAAGAGTCTTGCTCTGTTGTCTAGGCTGGAGTGCAGTGGCGCAATCTCGGCTCACTTCAACCTTCGCCTCCCGGGTTCAAGAGATTCTTGTGCTTCAGCCACCTGAGTAGCTGGGATTACAGGCACATGCTACCACACCTGGCCAATTTTTATATTTCAGTAGAGACACGGTTTCACCATGTTGGTCAGGCTGGTCTCGAACTCCACGGTGATCTGTCCACCGTGGCCTCCCAAAGTGCCGGGATTACAGGCATGAGCCACCGCACCCAGCCCACATATCCACTCTTGCCCCCCAGGCTCTTCCTACACCAGCCAAGAGTGAAACTTTTTTTTTCTTTTTTGAGATGGAGTCTCACTCTGTATCCAGGCTGGAGTGCAGGGGCGCAATCTCGGCTCGCTGCAACCTCCGCCTCTTGGGTTCAAGCAATTCTCCTGCCTCGGCCTCCTGAGTAGACAGGACTACAGATGTGTGCCACCACGCCCAGCTAATTTTTGTATTTTTAGTAGAGGTGAGGTTTCACCATGTTGGCCAGGATGGTCTCGATCTCTTGACCTCGTGATCTGCCCACCTCAGCCTCCCAAAGTGCTGGGAGTACAGGCGTGAGCCACTGTGTCCGGCCAAGAGTGAAGCTTTTTAAGAAGTAAGACATACTACTGAAAGGTAGGGACTACACCCCCCTCTGCGTCTTTCCACCACACCTGAATCTCCACTCACTCCCCTCTAGCTCCACCGGCCTCCTTGCTTTTCCTTGAGTACAAACATGCTTCCACCTCAGGGCCTTTGCATTTGCTGTTCCCTATGCCTAAGACACTCTTCCCCATGTAGGTGAATGACAGATTCCCTCCCTTCCTTCAGGTCCCTGCTCAGATGCCACCTCCCCAGAGAGGTCCTCCCAACTCTCTCAGTCTGCTTACTCTTGCCACTTCCTGACGTCTAGATGTGCTTTCTGACTATTCCCCACCCAGAACATAAGCCTCATGAGGGCAGCCTCTGTCCCAATCACTGTTGTATTCCTGGCACCTTAGACTGTACCTGGCACACGGCAGGCTCACAACCAATGTTTGCTGGATGGATGACTTTCTCTTACCTCAGTGACCTCACAAGGTTGTTGTGAGGATTACATGAGACCACAAACACAAAAGCACTGGGCGAACCACAAGATGTTGTCAGGGTGGGTCACCATCAGCTTGTCCCTTGGAGAGCCACTCCTCCTCCAAGGTGCTGCTCAGCAGGTTTTCCTAAATACCCCAGGGAGCAGAACGCAGTCACGCTCAGTTCTGTGGGCCTGCAGAGCCTGGGACCACACAGCCCTCTATTAAGAGTCTGATGACACGGCACAGCTGGTTGGTCTGTCTCCCCCTTCAGACCACAAGCAAGTTTCTACCTGCAAGCAAGCGTAGGGACCCTGTCCTATTCATCTTTGACTCTCCAGGCCTCGGCATGGAGCCTAACACATGGTGAGGATAAAGATTTGTTGAGCCAGCAGAACTGTTTGAGGGCAGAAGTCATGTCTGGTTTAACCTTTTTTTCTTCCTTTTCGTGTATATATTTTTGGGTTTAACTTAGTCTCCAGTGTTTGGCACTAAGCACATGGACACTAAACTCCAGCTGAATTGGCCTTTTCCTTGAAGGAAGGGTGAGAGTTAGGCACCAAGAAGGCCTGGCAGGCATATCAGCAGCATCTGGAAAGGTAGGACAGGGAAACGAATGTGGTGTAGGTAGAAGATTTCTTTTTTTGTGGGGGAGGGGGTGGGGAAAACGGAGTCTGGCTGTGTTGCCCAGGCTGGAGTGCAGTGGTATGAACACGGCTCACTGCAGCCTTGACTTCCTGGACTTAAGCGATCCTCTCACTTCAGCCCCCCAAGTAGCTAGGGCTACAGGCGCGCACCACCACGCCTGGCTAGTTTTTGTATTTTTTGTAGACGTGGGGGTTTCACCATGTTGCTCAGGTCTCAAACTCCTGAGCTCAAGAGATCTGCCTGCCTTGGCCTCCCAAAGTGCTGAGATTACAGGCGTGAGCCACTGAACCCAACCCAGGTAGAGGATTTCTATTGGAGCAAATGGCAGTGGACTGGAGTGGAAATCATTACTTAGATGCTGTAAAGCAGCCTTTTCTCTCACCCTCACAACAAGCCATGGCAGTGGGCAACAGATGAGAGAACAGACACTGAGAGAAGTCCAAACATAGGCCCAGGATCACATGGGTAGCAATGGAGACTGGTCCCAAACCCAGAACTACTGACTCTCAATCCAGCGCTCAGCCAAGGCCAGTTATGAAAGGCCACAAATATCCTGTGGGGAGAGAATTCCCAATCACCCTGCTGAGCCAGGGAGAGCCACTGGAGGGCTCTGGCCCGGGGAACAACATGAAATTCTGACCCCTCAGGGAGGTGGTCAAGGGAGCAGCACTGGCCACCTAGGCTCAGCATCTGGCGTAGGGCAAAGTTGTCCAACTGCACAGCCATTTAGTCTCAGCTCCAGGGACAGCTGGTACCGCCTCCTGCACAACACCAGCAGGATGGGTAAGCCCTCCCCCATCCTACCTCCAAATGCCTCAAAAGACCAGAAAACTACAATTCTGAGAAAAGAAAGGCCTGAGTCAAGCCCAGGCTGGGGATCAGGGGAACTGGGCTTCAGTCTAGACTCAGCCACTAACATTCTGAGGGCTTTGAACAAACCCTTGCTTTTCTTTGGTCTCAGTTTCTCCATCCTTGGGGGCTTGTTGAGAGCCTCTCTACCTCTGACATCTGACTGATGAACTCTGCAGCTGGACAAAGTTGGGCTCTGTGATACTCACCATCTCTGTCCACGTCAGCAACCATGGCATCTGGATACAGAACAGCATTCATGCCATAGCAAGCTTGCACGAGGCAGCAGCGGGCAGCGTAAAGAACTCTGGTCCATCAATGAGGGAGGCAGTTGCTGTCCCAATTCTAAATCTTAACTTCTCTGTGACCTATGGCAAATCACAGTACTGCCCTGAACCTCAGTTTCTTCCTTTCTAACATTGGGATAAACAATGTCTATGGCACAGGGTTGCTGTAAGAGGAGAGAACAGAGATAAAAACACTCAGAAAAAAGCAAAAACAAAAATATATGTCCATACCGGGTGAGGTAGCTCACACCTGTAATCCCAGCAGTTGGGGAGGCTGAGGTGAGAGGATCACTTGAGCCCAGGAGTTTGAGACCAGCCTGGGCAACATGGTGAAATCCATCTCTACAAAAAATTTAAAAAGTAGCTGGGCATGGTTGGTGCATACCTGTAGTCCCAGCTACTAGGGAGGCGGAGGTGGGAGGATCACCTGAGCCTGAGAGGTTGAGGTTTCAGTGAGCCGAGATCATGCCATTGCACTCTAGCCTGGGCAACAGGGTGAGACCCTGTCTGGGGAAAAGAAAAAAGAAAAAAAAAAGGCCGGGCACGGTGGCTCATGCCTATAATCCCAGTACTTTGAGACACCGAGGCGGGCAGATCACCTGAGGTCAGGGGTTTGAGACCAGCCTGGCCAACATGGTGAAACCCCGACTCTACTAAAAATACAAAATTAGCCAGGTGTGGTGGTGCATCCTGTAATCCCAGCTACTTGGGAGGCTGAGGCAGGAGAATCACTTGAACCCAGGAGGCGGAGGTTGCTGTGAGCCGAGATCGCGCCATTGCCCTCCAGCCTGGGCAAAAAGAGGGAAACTAACTAACTGACTGACTAAATAAATAAATAAATGCATGCATGCCAGACACTCCCGTGCAGATCTAGGTTCCCTGAAACCAGCAGTGTCAGGGTCCCAGAGGCAAGCTGGCAGCACTAGGGAGGCGAGAGCTTCTCCTAAGCAGGCGCCTGAGGGGGAAGCTGTCCAACTGTACAGCATTAAGGCTCCAGGGGCAGCAGGCACTGCCTCCTGCACAATACCAGCAAGGTGGGTGAGCCCTCCTGATACTGGATCCTCTATCTCCAGGGGATGCCCTAAGGGTCTCCCATACGCTTCTGATAACAATCCAGCTGGCTGGGCTCTGTGTGTGTGGGAGAGACAAGGCATGCTTGGAGGGCCTCTCCCTGCCTCCTCTCCCACCACACTGGGGATAGTTTGTCACCTCAGGCCTCTAGGAGCCACGAGATGTAGAGTGGATAGGAGAACCGAGCATGCTCAGATGAGGCTGCCCTTTAGAGGACACTGCAGAGAAAAGACGAGGACATGGCCAGCTGCAGGGCTTGGTCCTGGTGCCAGGAGGGCCCAGGGCTCTAGGAACAGCAATTGCAGGTCAGGCCTCTCCAGGGGGAGAAGAGGGGCACCAAGAAGTCAGAGATTAGAGGAGGGAGGGCCCTCTGAGACCATCCAATGCAACCCCTCTATTTCACAGATTCATAGGATGAAGCCCAGAGAGGGGATGCAACTTGATTGAGGTTACACAGCAAAGTGGTAGCAGAGCTGGGACACACACCCAGGATGGTCTACTCCAAAACTAGTCCTTGCTTGGAATATGGTGCCAACCCCCCATTCCACTCCCACTTTTTTTTTTTTTTTTTTTTGAGACGGAGTCTCGCTCTGTCGCCCAGGCTGGAGTGCAGTGGCCGGATCCCAGCTCACTGCAAGCTCCACCTCCCAGGTTTACGCCATTCTCCTGCCTCAGCCTCCCAAGTAGCTGGGACTACAGGCGCCCGCCACCACACCCGGCTAGTTTTTTGTATGTTTTTTAGTAGAGACGGGGTTTCACCGCGTTAGCCAGGATGGTCTCGATCTCCTGACCTTGTGATCCGCCCGTCTCGGCCTCCCAAAGTGCTGGGATTACAGACTTGAGCCACCGTGCCCGGCCCCCACTTTTTTTTTTAAAACTACCTTCTATTGAGTACCTCACTTTGATGCTCTGTATACTTCAACCACATGATTCTCCTAGCAGCCCTCTGACACAGGGATCACCCTCCTCATTCTACAGCTGAGGAAACCGGGGCAGAGAGAAATGGTCTGACTCCAGAGCCACAGCCCCAACCATGCTGCCTGCAGCTCTGAGCCCCAGTTTTCTGGACCAAATGGTGGGTATGGGGCACAGCAGCCCTGGTTTATTGCCAGGTCTGTCACTCCTTTGCTGTGTGACCTTGGTCAGGTCACTCACTAAACTGCTGGTCTCTCTAAGACCCCTAGCAGTAGCAGCGTGCCCTGGTTCTGTGTGTGCCTTGCAAGGAAAGAAGCAGGAGCTATCTGGCACATTAGTAATGGGGAATGGAGCTCCACTGTCAGTAGCTCCCCAGATTGGGTCTAGCCTGCAGGCCTCTGCTCAAAACCCATGTGCAATGCCTCAGGAGACACAGTGCAGCCCTCCAGCACACGCCACTGTGGGAAGGGAGAATTACTACTGAGCCCTGGGCCTTCTCATTTAGCCTCAGCAATGCCATGAGGTAGACACTACTGTTTCCATTTTCCAGTAGAGACATTGAGGCTCAGAGCTTAATAAACTAGCTCAAATGACACACAGCCAGGAAACAACCAAACTGGTATTTGATCCCAAAAGCCAAGCTCTGCCCTCAAGCCAGGCCTGGTAACTGCTTCCTGTTGGCACTCTGGTCCTCAGGGCACAGGTTCTAGAGTAAGAGCCCACTGGTGACAAGCTGAGCACAAAGGGCCAAGGGCTCCAGGCAGGCTGAGAGGTTGCCTGCTTGCCTACTTGTCTGTCAACCAGCCCACCGCATAGAAGTAAGTGCCCCATGCCCAGGAAGGAGATAAGGAAGGCTTTGTCAGTGCCCACTTCCGCCTGGCCTGTGCTAGCTGCTGGGACTGGGCAGGGCCTGTCGTGTGAAACCGCACATGGCATTGGCACGAGGTGCACATGCCTCCCTCCAGTAGGGCAGGGGAAATAGCTGGGGCAGCCAGAACTGCAGAAGCAGCCACCACTAGGCAGGACAAGGAGGCTCAAGAATTCAGGCAGGAGCCATGGTTCTTTTTTCTTTTTTGCTACCCCGCCCCCAGACCATAGTTCTAATCAGCCCAGTCACACAGCCTCCAGTTGAAATGGGGAGGTTAATAATAATAATAGTGGCTGGGTGTGGTGGCTCATGCCTGTACTCTCAGCACTTTGGGAGGCTTGACCTGGCCTTGTGGTCAGCCTGGCCAACTTGGTGAAACCCCATCTCTTAAAAAAAAAAAAAAAAAAAAAAGGCCAGGCACGGTGGCTCATGCCTGTAATCCCAGTACTTTGGGAGGTCAAGGTGGGCAGATCACAAGATGATGAAGGCAGAGAGTCTAGCACAGGACCAGACAAAGCATACTGCAACATGAAGTGGGGGTACCTCCTACTATTAGAGCAGGACTTTTTCTCATCACTGTTCACTGCCACTGGAATGAGTGTCACTCCATGACCTCACCCTGAAAGCAGATACCAGGGCTAGCAGTCCCTCCCCAACCCCCACCCTGGGCCAACAGGGCACTCCCAGACAGCCCCGCCTGGTTCCCTGATTATCATTGCCACGGTGCTTTCTTAATGAGCTGTGGCTCCAGGGAAGGGCGGAAGCTGGAGCACCAGGAGCCATTTCAACTGCCTGGTACCTGGTACTGCACTGTGACGTGGTAGCTAAATACCCGGGACAGTGGGGCCCAACTGGCCCAGTACCATGGAAATCTTATCATGCCAAATGCTTCCTGGGAGGGAGCAGGGTGGGTGAGGCAAAGGCCTAGCCCATGCCCGTCAGGGTTTCATTTCCTGATTTTCTTTTTTTGAGATGGAGTCTCACTCTGTTGCCCAGGCTGGAGTGCAGTGGTGTGATCTCAGCTCACTGCAACCTCCATCTCCCGGGTTCAAGCGATTCTCATGCCCCAGCCTCCCCAGCAGCTGGGATTACAGCATGCACCATCACACCCGGCTAATTTTTGTATTTTTTAGTAGAGGTGTGGTTTCATCATGTTGGCCAAGTTCCATCCCCTCTCTGGGCTTCATCCTTTGCATCTATTACTTGCTGGCTCTGTGACCTTCTCTGGGCTACAGTTTCCTCACAGATAAGATGATGGGGCTGGGTTAACTTCTCAGAGATTTCCTGGCCTCAAGTGACCCACCCGTGCTTGGCTTCCCAAAGTGCTGGGGTTACAGGCATGAGCCATCACACCTGGCCCATTTCCTGATTCTTGATGTCAACCTAGGTTGTAATCTCGTAAGTATGGGGGCTCCCTCTTTATCTTCTTGAAGGTGAGGAGACCCAAACACTGAGCTAGAAGAAGTGTAAGAGACTACTCAAAGCCAGGACTTCATCTAAGAGGTCAGGGGGTGGGGTCCTAGCTTGACTTCTTGGGGATGGGAGTGAGCCTGGTGGGAGCAGGGAACTAAGGCCCAGGTTTGGAGGTAGTTAGGACAGGAAGGGTGCTGTGCCCTATTGGGTCAGCATCTCCCGCCCCATCCAAACACCCACTCTCCTGCCTTCTTAGACCAAAGGATGTTGGGCACACTTCACTGCCTGGAAGTCCCTGAGCTAGGGATGGGGAGAGAAGAACTGGAGCACTGGACATTTTTTTCTCTTTTTTTTTTTGAGACAGAGTCTCAGTTTGTTGCCTAGGCTGGAGTGCAGGGGTGCCATCTCGGCTCACTGCAACCTCTGCTGCCCCGGTTCAAGCAATTCTCCTGTCTCAGCCTCCTGAGAAGCTGGGATTACAGGTGCCTGCCACCACACCTGGCTAATTTTTGTATTTTTAGTAGAGACAGGGTTTCACCATCTTGGCCAGGCTGGTCTTGAAGTCCTGACCTCGTGATCTACCCACCTCAGCCTCCCAAAGCGCTGGGATTACAGGCGTGAGCTACCGTGCCCGGTCTGAGCCCTAGACATTTTCTAAAGTGCCTTTCCACTGTAGCAGGAAGCCCTACAGTTAAGAAGTGAGTTGGTCAGAGCTAAGCTCTGGCCCAGAGACAGTGAGAACCCTCCAGGGGAGTTCCCACTGCCCAGGAAGAGGCACAGTGCAGACTTCTGGGAGTCAGAAACCCTTGGTTCAGTTTTGACTCTATTACTTGCTGGCTCTGTGACCTTCCCTGGGCTACAGTTTCCTCACAGATAAGATGATGGGGCTGGGTTAACTTCTCAGAGATTTCCTCTAGCTCTGACAGCCCACGATTTTACATAATAACCAGAACACATCACTTTTCATTTTGCTTTGTTCTTTCATGTACATTATATCATTTAAACCTCATGGTATCTCTCTGAGGGTCCTCCTACGTTAAAGATGAGAAAACCAAAGTTCAGGGCATTTAAGCCTGAGAACACACCCAGAAAGGGAGCAACAGAGCCAAGATTTGCACCCCAGGTTCCGGAAGCCAGATCCTGGGTTCCACCTAGAAGGAAATCTGCCCAGCCAGGGTGAAAGGCCGCAAGTGACTGGTTTCAGGGTCCATCCCAGACTCTCAATCTTGAAGCTATTCCCTTGATGCAGATAAGGAAACTCTTTCAAAAGATCCGATTTAATTTAAAAAGTTAAGCTGCAAGAGTACAGACAGCATGATTTTGTTTGTTTGTTTTGAGAGCAAATCGCTCTGTCACCCAGGCTGGAGTGTAGTGGTGCAATCTCAGCTCACTGCAACATCTGCCTCCCGGGTTCAAATGATTCTCCCACCTTAGCCTCCCGAGTAGCTGCGACTTCAGGCACGTGTCACCATGTCCAGCTAATTTTTGTATTTTTAGTAGACATGGGGTTTCACCATGTTGGCCAGGCTGGTCTCCAACTCCTGACCTCAGGTGATCTGCCTGCCTCGGGCTCCCAAAGTGCTGGGATTACAGGCATGAGGCACCATGCCAGACCAGCATGGTTGCTTTTATGCCAATTTTTTTTTTTTTAGGCAGAGTCTCGCTCTGTCAGACTGGAGTGCAGTGGCACAATCATGGCTCACTGCAGCCTCGACTTCTTGAGCTCAAGCAATCCTCCTGCTTCAGCCTCCCAAGTAGCTGGGACCACAGGCCTGTGCCACCATGACCTGCTCATTTTTTATTTTTGTAGAGACAGGGTCTCCCTAGGTTGCCCAGGTTGGTCTGAAACTCCCAGGTTCAAATGATGCTCCCACGTTGGTCTCCCAAAGTGCTGGGATTACAGGGGTGAGCCACTGCGCCCGGCTTAACATTTTTTATGAAAAAGCGGTTCACACCACTGTAGAGAAAAGTCCAGGATGAACTATTCAGAGTGCTCAGCCCGAGAAGCAAGGGAGTAAAAGGGGTATGACTTGCATTTTTCTTCTTTATATACTTAAGCAGTGTTTGAATTTTTTTTATTTCTTCCTTTTTTCTGAAAAAAAAAAAAATCTGGAGGGAAAATGTTCTGAGCACCTGCTCTGAGTCAAAATTCAGTATTAAACACTTTACTGTCACAGATTATTTCATTTAATTCTCACAAAACCCTATGGAGTACAAGAATGCTCAGAGCAGCTTTATTCACAATTGTCAAAAAAAAAGGGAACCAATCCAAAAGCCCATCAACAGGAGAGTGAGCCAACTGTGCTGTATTCATACGCGGTAACACCGAACAGCAATAAAATGAACAAACCTCTGCTACATGTGACAGTGAAGAGGAATCTCACAGAGAGGCTGAGCAAAAGCAGCCAGACACACAAGAGTACCTATGATTCCATTCAGATGAAGTTCAAGAACAGGTAAGATCAACTGATGATGATCCAAGTCAGAATTGTGGTTACCCCAGAATTATCTGCAGAAAAATGACACAGGTCAGATAATCAGCCTATGGGCATATAGCAGGCAGGTAGTGGAGCTGGGATTCAGACAGGTCTGTTGGACTCTGCAGTCTCTATTGGCCCCTGACTGCCCAGAAGGATGCCTTGAATCTCCACCTGCAGAGCCTTCTGGGCCCCTCTAGAGGCAGTCTTGCTCCTGGCTTCAGAAGTGGGGAGCCCCTTCTCCTCAGTGCTAAGCACCCGTCCCTGTGGTTCAGTCACATGGAGACCTGCTGCTTAACCAGCAAGGGGACAGCAGCCAGGTCCACGACTCAAGCTCTGGTCTGCTGGGAGCAGGGGACAGGAGGAGGACTGCTCTGTGCCAAGGGAGGATGCCCAGTGCACACTCACCACTCCTAACTAACCCTGGCCCACAATACAGGAACTTCCAAGCAAAGCTGGGACTGGGCTTGGCCCCACCCACTGGGCCACACTGCCTCACACTTTCCCCAGCTCTTGTAGACTCAGAAAAGTCAGACCCTTCCAGTCACCCTAATCCCTATCCTCAACCGAGGACAAGACCAGGAGTTTTGAGGGACTCAGCTCCCCCAGAAGCACCTGTATCTTCCTGCTCTAAATTCCCAGCCCTGCCCAGGCTTCCCTCCCTCCCCTCTGAAGGGAGCCACCACCTGCTGCTTGGCACGGATCCCCCTCTCCGGCTACATCCTCTCCACTCTCCCCCCAACTCCTACACAATCCCTGTCCCAAACAATTTCCTGCAGTTTCCCATCTGATCAGTTTCTCAGGAAGGATAATTATCCATGGAAGGAGGAGGTGGAAAATTCCCAGAGCCAAGAACACTGGGGAAAAAGCTTCATCTAGTCCCTTCTCCATCAGCCAGGAAAGCCCTCATCTTAAACACAGGCCAGTCATGGTCCATGGCTCTTCCAGAACCTCTGCAGTTCCCCCATCTTCAGGAAAGAGCCCACGCTCCTCTGCATTTAATCCAAGGCCCTCTTGATCTGTTCTAACTTCGGTTTGGGCCTCACTGCCATTCCATTGTAAGTGGTAGTGCCAGATGGAGCCCCATCTGCCCCCAGGGCCCACCTGCAACGTGCTGTGTCCCTGCGGCACTTCAGCCTGCCTTGTGTTTTAGCTGTTTACGTGTCTGTCTCCCACACACAAGTGTCAGCGCTTCCAGGGTGGGAACCACCAACCACGCAGCTGTGTCTGCTGCATGGTAGGTGCTCAGAGGCAGGCTGAAAAGAAAGTGGGACAGGCAGGAGGCCGCCTCACCTCTGCAGAGGGAACGATGTGGGAAGAAGGACCACTTATAGCATCACAGGAGAGCCTGGACTAGAGGTCGGGGAGCTGAGCTCAATGCAGCTCTGTGGCCCTTGAGCAAGTCACTTCCGCCCTGGCCTCTGCTTCCTCTGTGAGCTGAGGGGGTTGGGACAGGCTGTCATCATGTCAGACATTTAGAAGCCCTTACTGCTAGGTGCTCGCCACAGCATTCTCATGTAACCGCCACACCTTTGCACACGGGGACCACATAGCTGCAAGTGGGGGAGAGGGGTTTCAGTCCAGGTCTTTTGATTCCCTAACCCCTTATCTTTTCCTCCTGGACTCCTGCAGTCTCTAGGATCCCTCCCAGCGCTAAAGTCTGGTTCTGATTCTAGGTCTGCCCTTTCCTGAGCTGACAACTCCCAGGTCATGACCATAGGGTTCAGCAGGGAACAGGCATGTCCAACCCTGGTGTTCACCAATGCCACGTCTCCCACATGACAGGTCTGGTGACTGTTTGCCTGCAGGCGCTGAGGCTCACCAAGGGAGGGGTGGCCGGCAGGAGTCCAGCAGAGCCTGGTGACCACTCAGCCCCTCCCTCCCCCACGTGCCCCCGACTCCACGCCCACTCTGCTCCAGCACCCTGCTCGCCTCTCCCTGCTAGCTGCTCTCCTAGGCTGCAGCTTCCATCTCACTGCTGGCTTGGCCAGTGCTGCCTGTCGGGAAGCTTTACTCTGTTGCCCTCATAGACCCAGGCTGAGCTGCTGGGAGAGGCAGGGCACTCTGGGGCCAGCCCAGGGCCTGAGCCGACTCTATCGCACCCCCAAGCTGTCCGCACATCCCTCCCCAGGTCAGACCATGTTATGCTACTCAAGAGCCTTTGATGGCACCATACAGCACCATGAATCCTAGCCCCAGGCCCACGGGCCCAACATGATCTGGCTTCTGCCCTCTTTTCCGTTCTCACACGACGCTTCCCTTCTTCCCCCGCACTTCAGGTTCCTCAAACACACCCTTCTCAGGGGCCCTAGTCTTTGGAAGATGGGCTCTTCTTGTCCTTTGGGTCTCAGCTCAGACGCCAGCTCCTTAGAGAACCCTTGTTGGCCATCCAGCAGCCCCACCTCTCCCTCATGTCTGCCTTCTTCAGGACACTTACCACTGCCTGACACTGCTGTGTCCACATCCAATGCTCCATGCTGGCATGGGAGCTCCCTGACATCAGGAGCCTCTTCTGTCTTGTTCCTGGCTGTGTCCTCAGATCCAGAATAGTGTCTGACATGGGGGCAGAGGCAGTTGGTGGGGCGCGTGCTGCACGTTAGACTGGACAGTCAGGGAGGCCTCTCTGAAGAGATGACGTTTGATGTGGGACCTGAATGAGAGCGCCGGCATGCGGCAGTCTAGAGGCAGTGCTCCAGGCTGGGGAACGAGCAAGTGCCACAGCTGTATGGAGGAACGGGCCTGGCAAGGCAGATGTGCATGAGGGACACAGGAAGGCTGGTATGACTGTAGTAGGGGAAAGGGTAGAGGGGCATGAGGTGGAGAAAGGGGTGGGCCACGCTTTCCTTGCATTTTCTCCCAGGTTCATCAGGAAGCATTTGAAAGGTTTTCAGCAGGGGGAACACCATGCTCTGGTTTACAGGTCTCAAAGCTCCCTGTGGCTGCTCTGTGGAGAGCTGCCTGCAGGCAGACAGCAGTGGAGCCACAAGACCATTCGGGAGGCCCGGGAGTCACCCAGGTTGGAGATGCTCATAGTGGAGATGGAGTGAAGGGGCAAGCCTTTGACAAGTGTGGTTGTGTCTGCCACCAGTCTGAGAAGCCCTGGCCAAGTCTACACCCCTCTGGAGTTCCAGATGCTTCATCCAGCCCCACCCACCTACCCAGTCTTATTTCTCACTGACTCCTCACCCAGACTTTTCCTGCAGCTGGCTGGGCCCCCTAACAGGTGCCTGTTCATACCCAGTACTCAGAGCTTGCAAAGAGCCTTGACCACTGTCATGGTCCTTGCCTGATTGGTCACTTTCCCTCCCTCTTAGAAGGGTCTGGTGAAGGTGTTTGCGCAAAGATCTCTGCTCCATGCTCATTCCAGCCACATTTCCCCCCTCCCTAAAGGTCTCCTGTTCTTTGAGGCAACAGCACAGCAATTATTGAGCACTTAATGATTCCCTGTTTCACTTTCCTAAAGTAGCTATAAGCTAAATAAAGCTAGAAACCATGACTCGCACCTTCGGGGCGTCTCATAGTGCAGAAGACAATGATGCACTAAGCGAAATCCTCAGAACAAAGCCAAGCACTGGCAGGGTCTCAGTAAGCGGTAGGTAGCTCTGTCCTCACTGCCTGTACCAGGGCGACAGCCATCACAGGTGCTCACTGCCCCACAGGTGCAGTTAGCTTCTCTGCCCAGCCAAGCAGGTGAGTGAGGCGTGTTTGGGGATGAGGTGGAAGGGTTGGAAACATCACAATGAGTTTCAGAAGCAAAGGTCAATGGTTCTGCATGATCTATGGCTCTGCATCATTCACGTCTCTGTGTCCTTCTCCAGCTCTCCCCTCTGTGTGAGCTAAGCACACTCACTCTTTTTTTTTTTTCTTTTTGAAACAGAGTTTTGCTCTGTCGCCTAGGCCAGAGTGCAGTGAGGCGATCTCGGCTCATAGCAACCTCCGCCTACTGGGTTCAAGCCATTCTCCTGTCCCAACCTACCAAGTAGCTGGGATTAGAGACTTGCGCCATCACACCTGGCTAATTTTTGTATTTTTAGTAGAGACGGCTTTCACCATGTTGTCCAGGCTGGTTTGGAACTCCTGACCTCAAGTGATCCGCCCATCTCAGCCTCCCAAAGTGCTGGGATTACGGGTGTGAGCCAACGCACCTGGCCAAAACACTTATTCTTAACTTTAAGGACCCAGCTCAAAGCTCTGGGAAGCCTTCCTGACCCATCCACCTCCACTCCTCCCTCCTGCGCACCAACAGCTCTGCAGGCTCCTGCTGCAGCACTTCACAGCACATCACAAGTGCCTGTTTACATGCCAGCCTCTCCCTTGAGGCTGGGATTATATTTATCCATCTTTCCATCTTCAGTACAGTATTTATCAGCATGAATCCCATTGCTGAACATGTGTCTCCCCACCTCGCAACTAAAGAACAAACTCAGACAATTCAGCTCATGGTCTCACTTGCACCCCCAACCTCAGTACTCAGCTTACCCCAATGTCCTCTAGTCCATATACCTAAAACCATCCTCCAGTGCTTGACCCCACCCTCACCTCTTCCTTTAAGGCTCCAGGAATAGTAGCAACTGCCATTACTGAGCACTTTTAATGTGCTCAGGGCTTTACAGACATCAACCCCTTTAGACTGGGGAAACTGAGGCTCAGACAGGATGATGTAGCTTAAAAAGGGCACACCTTCTCCCCTTAATACTGGCATCACTCACCTAGCACTTATCATAGCTGGAACTATTTTTAAAACCATCATCTGTTCTGCAAAATTGAGTGCTTTTATAGCTACACATCAAGTTGTCATACAAAATCACGCTTTGCTCATTAAATGTTTCAGGCGATCAGTCTTGCTACTCCAGCTAGGTGGGGTAACATAACATAAATGTTATGTCGGAGAAATAGCACAGGACTTGGAAGGGGAAGCCCTGGAGTCCAGCTTAAACTGTGCCACAGTTAGGCTATATGACACTAGGCAAGTCACCTCCACAGGCCAGGCACGGCAGCTCACGCCTGTAATCCCAGCACTTTGGGAGGACCAGGTGGGGAGATCACTTGAGGTCAGGAGTTCAAAACCAGCCTGGCCAACATGATGAAACCTCATCTCTACTAAAAATACAAAAATTAGCCAGGCGTGGTGGCACAAGCCTGTAATCCCAGCTACTTGGGAGGCAGGAGAATCGCTTAAAGCAGGGAGGCAGAAGTTGCAGTGAGCGAAGATTGTGCCACTGTACTCCAGTCTGGGTGACAGAGAGAACCTCCATCTCAAAATAAAAAATTAAATAAAAAAATTTTTACAACAGGATAAGTGACTTGCCCAAGGTCACGGTGCTACAAAGTAGTGAAGCTGAGATTTTAACACAGTTCTGTCAAGCTGTAAAGCTTGTTTTTCTAAACACCATGCCTGTGGGCATGTTTCCAAAGGGACCTGCTCTGGGGCATTCTTCTGCAATCCAGAGGTTCTGAACCAAGTAGAAGCTTCTGGTTGTGCCCAGTGAGATTTCACTCAAGTATCTCATCTAAATCCTACATATACTTCAAGGCCTAGCTCAGTGATCACTTGCACAGCCTCCCGGGATCTTCCCAGGTACGAAGTTCTCTCTCCCATCTCTAAATTTCCATAGAATTCTACCTGTACTTCAAATCACACCCCCTTTCTACTGTCTGACTGTTCTGCATCTGAACCGCATTTCTCAAACAAGGCGTTGAGCTCGGTAAGAAAAGCAGTTCTCATGCATCTCTGCACCTTCCACCAGCAAGGCAGGTAGGGCTCAGTCAGGGAAGAGGGTGGGGTAGGGTGCCTGCTCCCCCTCCCCCATCTTGCTGTAATCTGAGTCTTAGGCTTTGCCCAGCTAGGTGAGTTGGCCCCACCTCACGCTGGCATAATGCCTACCTGGTACAGCATCCAGATTCCTGTGGGCCCTGGCCACTGGGGAGGTAAGATCTTATTCCCTGGCTTGATGACAAAGATGCTATAAAAAGTACAGCACCCAAGCGCAACACTGGCTTGTGATGGATTACACGACCTGAGGGATTCAATGCGTGAAGGCAGAAGCCTCTGGGCTGGCTCAGAGGTCCTAAGACCTGTACTTGGCTCCCCTGTAAGGACCAGTGTAAGGACCAGTGGTTTCTCTGCCAAGGACAGCTCCCTAATAGATACCCCAGGAGGAAGCTGCCCTTCTCTAGGCTTAAAGGGCCCACTGGAAGAACTGAGATTTGCCAGTGCTACCAATATCCAAGTCAAAAACCACAGCCCCTCCTCTTGATCCACTGTCCAGGTCTTACTGCCTAGAGACGCCTGAGTTAGTTAACAGAGCAGGGAAGATGCCTGCCTCTGCCATTAATTCATGTGTGGCCTGGGGCCAATCGTCTCCGACCTCAACTGGAAAAAGAGAACTTGATCAAAACATCTCCATTTCCCCTTTGGGCCTGGGGGTTACAAGCTATGATAAGGATCTTTCCATCTCTAACATTCTAGAATTAGAATATCCTATACTTTCACTCCCAGAAGCAGAGTGAGAACAGAGAACAGGGACCTTCAGTCCAGGAAACAGCAGAGGTCAGTCAGGGCTTCCTAGCTGTATCCTCAAAGCCTGTCCACCTTCAGAGGCTTTCTCTTGCGTCTGCTGCCTCAAAGGTGGCTGCTTCCCCGCTAGCAGAACCTCAGAGATGTGCCTGGGCCCTAGCCGCTTTAGGGAAATGGGCAGGAGGTCTGAGTCACCTACTGGGTGTGAGCTGGGCTCACCATGGCAACCCAGCAGACCCAGAGGGCATAAAGAAGCCAGTACCTTCTCTGCCTGCACAGTGTAGGCGGAGCATGCTGCATCTGCTTTGATTTCCAACCCAGAAAAGTTTTTCTCTACTTTAAGTACTCATTTTCCTTTCTCTTCTCTCAGGACACAGCTTACTCACTCTAGGGTCCTTCTCCTTACCTGGAAGATATTCTGCAGTCCCCCAGGCAAACCCTACTCATCCCAGAATTAAGTACCACCTCCTCCAAGGATTCATCCCAGACCAGTTAGTCCTATATCCTTCTTCAAGTTCCCACCGCATAAAAGGCAGAAGCTCTTAGCCTTCAGAATCTGTCTTACACATGACAATCAACTGTGTTAAAAAAAAAAAAAAAAATCTGAGTCTACTATGGGCCTTCTCCCTTGATAAAATCACATATATACAACTGTCTGCAGACTATTTTGGGAGCTCCACAAACTTTATCATGGACTCAGAAACAATCTTAGAAACCTAGATCCTAGAAGAACAACAGATCAGATCATCCAGTCCATCCTCTCACCTAAACCAGAAGCCCTTAGCAACCCCTCCTGAATGATGTTCCTCTTCTACCCCAGCCCATCTCTCAAGGCCACCTCCCTTAAGAAGCTTCCCTCATCTCTCCTCCTTTCCTCTGATTCCCCTGAGCATCCAGCCTGAACCACCCAATTTCCCACCTGTGCTTTCTCCCTTGTATGTTGTCTCACTTCCCCAGCAAGACGGCTGGCTCCCTGTGGGCTCATTTCTTCAACCCTGTAACCCTCAGCTGGACTTAGAGATGACCGTGATCTGTACTTGTACTGAATTCTGTGCTTTGAAGCCAGGGCTCACTGACAGCACTGGCCTACTCCCAAAGGACAGAGCTGCGGAGTTTTCCGTCTGACGGCCTCACAGTCTGCTTAGGCCTCAACAGAACAGGGGCTTCCCTGGAATGACTGCCTTTCCCCAGAGAGCCCTTCAAGATGAAATTGACAGATAGGGAAACTAAGGCCCAGGAAGGCAAACACAGCTTAGCAAAGGTCAATATGCAGGAAAGAGGCGAGTTAGGACTAGGACCCAGGTCCCCAGTTACCAGCCTAGAGCTCTTTTCCTTTATGCAATGGCTTTATGAAAACTAAATTTGCCCTGCATGCACACATACTCACATACTCAATATATGCATGGAGAATTTCTAAAAAAGATGGACAAGACAGTAAACAGTGGTAACCTCTGGAATGTATGACAGTGGGAGTGGTCACAGAAGTAATGAGAGGGACTTTTCCTTTTCACCTCAATACCCTCTGTACTGTTGGGTTTTATTTTTGTTGTTTTATTTTGTTTTTACCATTGACATGTTTTATTTATTCATATTATACAAATAAGCCTGCCATAGAAAGGAGATTCTGGCCCAGCCCACCCATTCCCAATACACATAAAAGCAAAGAGAAGCCATAAGTAAACATGTCCAGGTACAACTATAAATTAACAAGATTGCCTTCTTGTATGGTTTACAGACACTGGTCTCATTAATTTACAGTCACAGTGCAGTTTATGGCTTGAGGAATCTTCCCAGGAAAAGCTTAATTCAATTAGGGCTCTCGGCAGCTCCCCAAGGAAGCTCTGGTATCTTACTTTTACTTACACAAATTGAGGGCAGACCAAACAGATCCAGATCTTCCCAGAGATACCCCACCCAGCCCAGAGAGGATGCCCTTGCAGACCCTCCATTAGAGCCAAGCAGAGGGAGGTGGCCACGGCAGCACCATGTAAACACTGACTGGCGCCTAAGGCATCATTCTGTGAGTGTCCTCCCAGCAAGCTCAGTTAAACTCCCTGGCTTGGCAGTCTGGTGCCAAGGAGCCTCTGCAACCTTTGCTCTCCCTCCTCTCTGAGCAGTCAAACTGGTTTCTTGTCTGCCCTAGGGCTTTGCAGGGATCCTATCTTTACACTGAAGTCAATCACATATTCATTCATGTATTCCTTCCCCAAATATTTATGGAGCCCTTACTCTGTGCCAGGCACAGATAAGAAAGTGAACAGGCTGGGCGTGGTGGCTCACGCCTGTAATCTCAGCACTTTGGGAGGCTGAGGTGGGCGGATTACCTGAGGTCAGGGGTTCAAGACCAGACTGGCCAACATAGCAAAACTCCATCTCTACTAAAAACACAAAAAATTAGCTGGGTGTGGTGATGTGCACCTGTAATCCCAGCTACTC
Source organism: Macaca mulatta (assembly GCF_049350105.2). Lineage (NCBI taxonomy): Eukaryota > Metazoa > Chordata > Mammalia > Primates > Cercopithecidae > Macaca > Macaca mulatta. Next base: position 213,817,939 of record NC_133406.1, on the reverse strand, counting down.
CAGAGGCTGAGGCAGGAGAATTGCTTGAACCTGGGAGGCAGAAGTTGCAGTGAAATGAGATCACGCCACTGCACTCCAGCACTCCAACCAGGGTGACAGAGCAGGATTCCATCTCAAAAAAAAGGAAAAAAAAGAAAGTGAACAAAGGCCCTGTCCTCAAGAGGCTTACATTCTTATGGAAATTGGTACTAAGTATGGCCTGCTTATCTAATTCCTTTCCATCTTTCAAGACTCAGACTCATGTTCCACCTCCTTTGAGAGGCCTTCTCTAAACACCCCAGTCCTCAGGGACTGCTTGCTCCCTCTGCACTTTGCCTCTGCCAGGAGTCTGCCCAGCCCTGGCAGGCTGGAAGCTCCTAAAGAGCAGGGCCTGGGTTTACTCTTCTTTGTTCCTTGATGGCCATATGCTAAATGCCTGCTGGCTGATTTCAGCTGACCTGCCTCTTCCACCCAGGATCTTAGTGAGCTGCTCTTGGTCCCGGCTGGCTGGTGCAAAGACACAGCCTCTTCCAGCTTCACTTGGCAAACAGCAAATGCTATGCAAGTGTTAGCTATTTATTGGTTTTGTGAACTTGTGGGCTCTAACACACAGCTGTGATATCACTCCTCCGCCTTCTATGGCCTGGTCTCAAATAGGCTCAGCACTGTGGAAAGGCCAGTCTGGGCTTAGGGGTAAGTGCTCCCCAAGGGACAGGGAAGGGGGCCTGGGAAGGAACAGAGTTTCTCATCCTGAATCTCAGTTGGAACTGCTTAAGGACGTATCTTTTCAGGAAAGAACGTGCTGGGGTAATTTGGGGGAATTCTGGATTCTTGGCAAGTAGTATAAAAACTCAGGGCTCAGGTCTGGCCTAATAGACCCCAAAACTGGCCCTGTATATTAGATGAGCTTTAGGGGGAAGAAAATGAAGTCAGCATGATCCCAGGGAAGCGGGGCAGCCCACTGATCCAGGCCCAACCCAAAACTTAGTTCGGTTAAAATTAGATTAGCCCATAAGATTAAAATACCAACATATAATCACGGGCTGCTTTAAAGTATCAGTTGATGTTTATCGGCATCTAGAGACAGTTTGGCCCAGTGCAGTGTGTGCAGACAACCTTGGGGAGACATGTCTGACTCAGACATTTGCAAGGGGAGCAAGTGCTGCAAAATGAGGCCCACACAGGCGATGGATGACTCAGGAATAACCCAGGTCCTGGGTATGCTGAGCGAGCCTTCTCTCCCTGCCTCAGGAGGAAAGGGGGCAGGTGAGAGAGGCGGTGAGGAGGAAAGGAGGCTGTGTACGGGCTGGCATTCCCAGAGACAGCCTCAGACCCCCAGCTCCAGTTCCCTGTCACTCCTGTATTTTTCTGCATGCTGCCACCTCCAAGAAAGGTTATTTGCTTCACAGTGGGACTTGGAGTGGGTAAGCTTTTTCCCCAAACCCAAGAAGTGATCCAAGGCTCAAAATACTAAAGCCTTTAAATCTCCCCCGGCCGGGCGCGGTGGCTCAAGCCTGTAATCCCAGCACTTTGGGAGGCCGAGACGGGCGGATCACGAGGTCAGGAGATCGAGACCATCCTGGCTAACACAGTGAAACCCCGTCTCTACTAAAAAATACAAAAAACTAGCCGGGCGAGGTGGCGGGCGCCTGTAGTCCCAGCTACTCGGGAGGCTGAGGCAGGAGAATGGCGTGAACCCGGGAGGCGGAGCTTGCAGTGAGCCAAGATCACGCCACTGCACTCCAGCCCGGGCGGCAGAGACTCCATCTCAAAAAAAAAAAAAAAAAAAACTCCCCCAATTCAAAATGATTATGGGAAAAATTAAATTTCTAAACTGAAAAGCCCTTGGAATCAGGGCATGAGAATGAAAAGAACACAGGCTCTGAAGTCAGACAAATCTGGGCTTAAACCCCAATGTTTTCTAGCTGTGCAAGTACCTTTCACAACCTCTAAACTAGGTATGAATAAGTAGCAGCTTAGCCAGATGTGGTGGCCTGTGCCTGTGGTCCCAGCTACTCAGGAGGCTGAGGTGGGGGGATTGCCTGAGCCCGGGAGGTTGAAGCTGTGGTGAGTCGTGATTGCGCCACTGCACTCCAGCCTAGGAGACAGAGCAAAATCCTGTCTCAAAAATAAACAAAGTAAAAAATTAGTAAGTGGCAGCTAATATAATTAACAAGTATTTAACAAATACATCACCAATTATCAGCTGGGCGCAGTGGCTCATGCCTGTAATCCCAGCACTTTGGGAGGCCGGGACAGGCAGATCGCCTGAGGTCAGGAGTTCAAGACCAGCCTGGCCAACATGGCAAAAACCCATCTCTACTAAAAATACAAAAATTAGGCCGGGCACAGCGGCTCATGCCTGTAATATCAGGACTTTGGGAGACTGAGGTGGGCAGATCACCTGAGGTCAGGAGTTCGAGACCGGCCTTGGTGAAATCCGGTCTCTACCAAAAAAAAAATACAATTAGCCAGGCACAATGGTGGGTGCCTGTAATCCCAGCTACTCGGGAGGCTGAGGCAGGAGAATCACTTGAATACGGGAGGCAGAGGTTGCAGTGAGCCAAGATCATGCCTCTGCACTCCAGTCTGTGTGACAGAGCGAGACTCTGTCTCAAAAAACAAAAAAGAAAAGAAAAACAACGCCGGGCGCGGTGGCTCACGCCTGTAATCCCAGCGCTTTGGGAGGCCGAGGCGGGCGGATCACAAGGTCAGGAGATCGAGACCACAGTGAAACCCCGTCTCTACTAAAAATACAAAAAATTAGCCGGGCGCGGTTGTGGGCGCCTGTAGTCCCAGCTACTCGGGAGGCTGAGGCAGGAGAATGGCGTGAACCCGGGAGGCGGAGCTTGCAGTGAGCCGAGATCGCGCCACTGCACTCCAGCCTGGGCAATAGAGCGAGACTCCGTCTCAAAAAAAAAAAAAAAATACAAAAATTAGCTGGGGGTGGTGGCACGTGCCTGTAGTCCCAGCTACTTGGGAGGCTGAGGTAGGAGAATCACTTGAACCCGGAGGCGGAGGTTGCTGTGAGCAGAGATCATGTCACTGCACTCCAGCCTGGGCGACAGAGTGAGACTCCATCTCAAAAAAATAAAAATAAAATAATAGGGAGCCAGGCATGATGGCTCATGCCTGTAATTCCAGTTACTCAGGAAACTGAGGCAGGAGGGTCATTTGAGGCCAGGGATTCAAAACCAGCCTGGACAACAACATTGGAAGGCCCCCATCCTCCATCTCTAAAAAAAAAAAAAAAAAACATGAAAAATTAAGTATCTATAATATCAATTAGAAAACAGGGGCTCAGGCCTGGAGCGGTGGCTCACACCTGTGATCCCAGCACTTTGGGAGGCCAAGGTGAGCGGATCACCTGGGGTCAGGAGTTTAAGACGAGCCTGACCAACATGGCAAAACCCCATCCCTACTAAAAATACAAAATTAGCCGGGTGTGGTGGCACATGCCTGTAATCCCCACCACTCAGGAGGCCGAGGCAGAAGAATCGCTTGAACCTGAGAGGCAGAGGTTGCAGCGAGTTGAGATTGCACCACTGCACTCCAGGCTGGGCAACAAGAGCGAAACTCTTGTCTCGAAAGAAAAGAAAAAAGAAAACAGGGGCTCAGAGAGCCTTGCCTAAAGTCACACAGCTGGGCAACAGACAGCTGAGACTAGATCTCGGGTCTCTTGACCTTTCACCCCATCCTGCATGTTCTCCATTGTAATCATTTCTCTGCCTCCTTTTCTCTCCTAGAGGGCATACAACATTTTGGGGGAAAGGATAAGTCCTCCATTTCAAAGATTTGCTGTTCCACAGATAAGGGCTATGAGAATGACAGTCCCCAGTACGACTCTGGCCCTCATCCTCCTTCATGCAAATACAGGTATGTTCAAGCTGTAGAAAAGAACTTGGAGCTGAGCCAAAGCTGTCAGGGCTCCAGAGCACCTGGACCCTTTAGCCCTTCCTTCCTACAGAAGGAACAGGTGTCCCTCCTGACAACAATCCAAGTTACCAATGTGGATGTGTCTGGTCATTTACTCTCCTCAAAGCCCCTTTAAATCGCTCATCCCCCTTGATCCAACAAGAACGCAGCATGTTGGCCTGGCAGGAGAGAGTTTGGCCTTGAGTGATTAGTCCCAGGCTTGCTAAGTGACCTCAGGCAGGTCACAACCGAAGGCTCAGTTTCCTTAGATGTAAAATGAACACATCAATACCACACGCTATTCCAACCCACAGGACCACTGAGAAGATCTAAATTAAAGATTGTACATGCAAGTGCTTTGGAAACAAATTTCAGCGCTAATGAGAAGTACTACTAAACTCCTCCTGCCTTGTAGAGCTAAACAAAGTTGTGCCACCTGCTCCCAACAGAGGCTGCCTCTCAGGGGACTCTGCTGGGCCCTGAGGGTAACCAAAAGCAGCCTGTCACCTTTCCTGCTCAGAGGCAGGAGGTCATAAGGTCAGCCACCCCTTGTGGCTAAAGGAGATCACCCTTTACCTGGCACTCCCCTGCCCAAGCAGGGAAGAAGCAAGCTCTGGTCTGATGGCTGAGAGGGCCCCGACAGAGAGATGGCAGGCAGGGTCGCTAGCAGAGAACAAGGGATAGGCCCTACCTGAATGCAGGATTCGGCTGCATCCAAGGAGACTCACAAAAACAAAGGACAGGCGCACAGCCAGACACAGAACACCTACAGCTTTCTCAAGGCAGGGACAGGGCTCCCACCAATGACACGCGCCCAACTCCTAGAGGGAGTCCTACAATTCCTGAGTGCAGGTGCAGCGAGCTGGGAGCTTCTCAGTGCAGGGCTGTGCGCATCTGCTGCAGGGAATGCCAGAGGCAGGAGATGCAGCTGCACCCCTCTAGGAGGCTATGCCAAGACTCGAACAGACAATAAATAGCGATTCAACATCACTGATGATAACCTCTCTAAGCCATTTCCTCATCTGCAAAACACAGACATCTTTTATCTCTTATGATTTGAGTAAGGATTAAATAAGATTGCTTTTATAAAGTGCCTGACACTACTCTGCAGATACCAAGTGGCAACTATTATTAAAACACACACACCCGTTCAACACGGGAGATGTCACAGGGCAGGCAAGGCCTCATGCCAATGTTATGGATAAACAATAAGGGAAAAGGGTTTGGGAGAGAAAGAGCAAGTGACTGCTGTGGGTTGGGAAGACCTCCCAAAAGGGGAAGAATCTGCATGGCCCTGAAAGTTACTACAGTGAGCTGGGCATTCTACCAGGCGTTCCCACATTCAGCCTCTACACTGGTCTTAAGGATGAGGCAAGTCAGGTTCAGAGAATGAGGTGCATGGACCTTAAGGTTCATGGTCACACAGGTACCGAGAGGCAGGGTCAGGAGCAGAACCCGGGGCTTTTGACCACGTCTTTCCTTTATACCAGGGCTGGATGCCATGGGGCTGGCTCGGAAGGAGAGAAAAGGCAAGCTTCGTGGGTGCTCAGCAGAATGAAGTCTGGGCAATCTGACCAACTAAGCCCTCTAAGTGCCTTGGCACTCCTAGAGACACATGTCCTACCTGAAGCCTTCCTCCAGTCCCCAGTTGACCTCCCTCCCACTGTTCTGCAGTCAGTCTGCTATTTTCCCAAAGGGAAAAAGGTCATCTCTTCCTTTTCACAGAGTCCTATCTGGGCTTCTTGAGACAGTTTCAAGGTGACCTTTAAGCTATTTGTTCTTCTCTTCTTTTGAGAAGTGAGAGAGGCACCTTCTAGTGTCACTTTCACAGGAAACCAGTTGCTGGGTCTGATATCCATGCATGTCAAGTGGGCAGTGACCACATCTCCCCTATTCACAGACTTAATCTACAGAGGAGATGGCAGGATTAGCCTTGCAAAGACCAAAACCAAAAAAAGCTATAAGATGTAAAGGGACAAAATAAGCCTTTTGTGTCCCTGGTCAGGAGACAAGATGAATACCTGCTTTATGGGCTCCTGGGCCTCTGCCAGGCATTCCGGGTCAGGAACATGGGTAAACAAATGCAGGAGATGCCAGTGCTGAGCTGAGTTACAGTGAAGCTCTCCCTTGGAACAAGTACTAGCCCGGGAGTCAGGTGAACTCGGAACAAAGCAGAGTTCATGCAGGGTCCAAAGCACAATGTGGGGTGGGGAATGCATCTAACTCCTAAGGCTTGGGGTCATTCCCATAGTTTTCCCAATAGCCTAAATCCTCTTCACACCACTAGCCCCTCCCCAGCAAGGACAAGTAAGAATTCCTGACTGTTGAGGGGAGAAAAAAGGCCCAGAGAGGGAAGGTGACTTGCCTAATGTCACCCACTGAGTCAGAGGTAGACTAGAACCCAGAAGCAACTGTTCTAGAACTTCAGCTCCCACCCTGCTCCTCCCACCCCAGTCTCTGCAAGAGTCTACCTGAGGCTCTGCTCCATGGTTAGGGTAGGAAGGAGAACTGCACAAAGTACTTTCTATTCTTAAAGGAGGGGTAACCTGCAAGGGAAGCAGCTGCCATAGATGACAGAATGAGGGCTCCAACGGAACTCCTACCCACGCTGGGGTGTTGAGAGAATAGGCAAGACCCCAAAATCAGCTCCCAGGCTCTTGGGTATCTGAGAGTGCAGACGGAGCATGGCCTCAGCCCCCCACCCTTATCCCCACAAGGCAGCTGGTGCCATCTTCCCTCCTGCCATGACCAGCTCAAGTGAACAGTATAGGACACATGGAAACCCTGATACCTTAAGGAAGGACACCGGTGGCAGCCTAGGTTTGAGAGATTTGTAATCCTTCAGCTCAGAGGAAGGTTGTAGGAGGCTGAGGTAGGGATGCATTTGCTGTAGGTGGTTAAAATATTAACAGGGGCAGATGTTACTCATTGAATGCTTCCTGTATATACAAACTCAGTTTTATGTGCATTAATTTATGTAATCATCACATTAATAGCACTGTAACTGGATACTATTAGTTCCCATTTTTAAAAGATTTATTTATTTATTTATTTAGAGACGGGGTTGCACTATAGTTGCCCAGGCTGGAGTGCAATGGCGCAATCTCGGCTCACTGCAACCTTCGCCTCCCGGGTTCAAGTGATCCTCCTGCCTCAGCCTCCAGAGTAGCTGGGATTACAGGCGCCCACCACCATGCCCAGCTAATTTTTTATAACTTTAGTAGAGACGGGGTTTCACCATGTTGGCCAGGCTGGTCTCAAACTCCTGACTTCAGGCAATCCACCCTGCCTCAGTCTCCCAAAGTGCTGGGATTACAGGCGTGAGCCACTGCGCCCAGCTTAGTTCCCCTTTTATACATGAGGAAACCGAGGCTCAGAGATGCTGCTAAGTGGCAGAGTGGTAGCTGAATTCTACACTGCAAAGGGGAAGCTGGGAAAAATGGGCTTTCATTTTTGAGGCCTGAACAGGGAGTCTTCAGATCTTTGGACCACCTTTCTCTCCACGCATGGCCAGATGCTACAGCTCCTGTTTTCAGAGGCAGAAAAACGCCTTTCCATGGCAGAGACAGACTTTTGGGAAGGAGACCACGTCCAGCCTCATCATTTCACAATGGGAAAACTGAGGTCCAAGGCTGAGTGACTTGCCAGAGTTTCCAGAGTCAGTGGAATGACAGAAATATCACACCTAGAAGGGACCACCAAAATCAACTGACGGGTAGGGAGGCGTGACTGGTCCAAGGACAGAGGGAGGTGGGAAGAGAAGCCGGGTTTTCCTCACCTCTAGACTGATATTGTTGCCATGGCACCGTCTCTGCTCTCCAGCTGCCCAGGGTCCCGGGCACAGCACTTGGGTGGCGACAAAGCAGGCCAGGCCAAGCTGACCTCATTAGCACTAGAGATACCATGCCTGCAGGGACAAACTTCTGACTGCCTAGAGTGGGGTCTCTGTAGTCATGCTGTCGTCCCACCAGCAGCCACTGAGACTCAAAGCGTGTCTGCCAGCCCTGAATGCCCTAATAGAATGCCAGCTGTGGTGGGCAGGTGAGGGGATTGGGGACAGGAGGCAATTTATAGATTGCACTTGTGAGGTCTCCTCCTGGTCTTACACAGTCAAATGACATCACTGTCACTTCAGCTTCTTACAGCAAAATCAGACGACATTTCATGACTCAATTGGTATGGTAAAATTGAGAGTCTTACCCATTTCACAGGTGAGGGAGACCTGCAGAAAAAGGCCTCAGCTATTCAAGGTCATGCATTTATGTCGGAATCAGTACACATGGTTCCCCTTGTCCAGTCCTTGATTTCTCTCCAGGAAGCTAAGTGCCATCAGGGTATAGGTGCTGATGGCTTAGTTCCATGTAAGGCTCTGCTACTGTGACTAGCTTGGCACAAGAGCCCTGCACCAGGAACCCAGCTCCTGGATCTATCAAATTAGAGGCACCACTTTCCTCCCGCAGCATGTCCCAGAGTCTGCCTCACACCAGCCCAGCAGCACCGCTCAGCTCCTGCACGTCCTTGGGAGAGGTGGAAGGTTTCCTGCCAAATCCCCAAACCCAAATCTCAGGCAGAGGGGACAGCAGAGTCCCAGGACCTCACGCCTTCCACAACCAGCTGGGGGCAAGCTGAAAATGCAAAGGCAGCTTTCAAAGGCCCCCTGAACACCACTTCCAGGGACTTCTGGGCTGTGTAGGCTCCAGTAAGCTACCCCAGTCACTCAGCAGAACAGAGCGCTCAGGCCTAGCAGGGAGACCGACACTCTGAGAGGGAATAACTTGTCTATTTCCTTCTCCCCAAAAGGTTTCAAAGTCTCTTCAGGCCTGAACATCCCTAGCCTCCCCCTATGTACCTCACCTACTTGATTGAGCAGCAGACCAGACAGCACCGAGACACAGCCAGGCAGCGACCTGGCGGTGAGCTGGGGTCGGACCAAGCCTCAACCTCCTCTACTCTCCCTCCACTCCCAAAACAGACTTCAGAAATTTCCAGGGCCCCTTGTCCCACAGATCCTATAAAGTATGGCATTCCTGGACCGGAAATTGACTCAGGGGCTCCTAACTAGCCTGGGCAAGGAAAGCTGACAGATAACATTCCGGAGATGAAGGAAAGGTGGGAATATGGGGATCCCCTGTGTTCCACCACACTTGTAAGTTTCCTGCCCAGGTCTCCACTATGCTTAAACTCCTCAAGCAGGCCAAGTAGAAATATACTCCATCCTGGAACACACTCCAATAAAGCCGGTCATAAATTGCACTGGTTGCTGTTGACAGAGCAGAATGTGCCACTTGCCAGAAGACACTCCTTTCTGTCTCACATACAGCAGGGTGCCTGGCTCTCCTGGGGATCTGGCCCAGCCAGAGAAGGCTTGCCAGTCGTGGAAGCCTTACTGAAGGGAGCTAGGATCAGAAGCATCCCATCCTCTAAACCTGCTCTCTTCTGTGCACAGTGCTGGCTCCCATCTTGGGAAGCCTCAGGTCACAAATCAGAAGTCACAGAACTGGAGCTTGAGAAGGACCAAGGTGGCAGGATGGAGACTGCCTACCTTATGGGGGTAGTTCAGATCCTTACTCCTGGACAGCCTCAAATGGTGCGAGATGAGGCAAGAAGCTCACCAGTCTGGCGGCCGCCGCAGCATCGGAGCAAAGGGGACTTACCTATCTTCATGAGGCAGGCCAGAAGGATCCAGAGGGAGATCTCGAAGGGGGTGCGCACGTGTGTGTAGTCGATGCCCAGGACTGGAAAGGCCTTGCGCGGCTTCATGCCATGATCAGTGACGGAATGATTAACAGGGCGGCTCTCTGGGGTGACCTCCGGTGGAGCGGTGGTGACATCTCCAATCGAGCGTTCTCGTGGTGGCTCTGAGCTTCGAATGGTGCTGGCAGTTGGGCTGAGCTGGAGGCCATGGCTCCTGAGAACAGGGAGCAGCCCCACCAAAGCGACCACCACGAGCAAGGAAGGGAGGATCCGAGGTGGAGAGAGGCCACAGATGCCAGACCGCAGAACCATGGTGCTGCTCCCAGAGCCGGCCTCGACCTTACCCAAGTGAGAGTAAAACCGGGCACATAGGTAGCAAGGGGTCAGCAAGTGGGAAGAGAGACTGGTGTAGTCTCTAGGAAAAGTTCATGCTTTAGAGAGGCATTTCCATGGAAGCAATTTTCTGGGGGTGGAGGGAGGCTGGGTTTGCAACCTGGAACTCCAAAGTGGAGAAAGGGGGCAAGCACCCCGGAAGGACCACGGAAGGAGACCAAAAGGTCTGGAACTCCGGGCCTGGGAAGGGGGAGGAGGGATGTGGGAAACAGAGCCCTAGGGATAGAGGAAGGGGCAGGATAGGCTGGACCCGTGCAAGGGAAAGGAAGAGGGAAGGCTGGGACCTTTGGCTGAGGAAAGTGACTGAGGAGCTGGGACTCTGGGCTGTGGGCTAAGGGAAGCGGTAGGGAGCCTGAGCTAATGGAAGGGGACCGAAGGGGGTGAGACCCAGTCCAGGAAAAGGAGAGAGGGGGCTGGGAGCCCAGGCTGAGAAGGAGTGAAACCGGGAAGCGGCCGGGAGTTTGTCCACCCAGAGAAGGGCAGGGGTCCAGGCGCGCCGGGCTGAGATTCCGGGGAAATGGAGAGAGGCGGAAGGCGGAGGCAGGCGGCCTGGCGGGAAGGCGCCTCGGCGCGGGCTGGGGGCGGCTCGCGGTGGGCCAGCAGCAACACGCCCCTCCTCGCGGCCCCGGCGCAGCGCGGCGCTCCGCCCCGGCCCAGCTGCAGCTCCCGATCCAGCTCCAGAACTAACCCTAGCCCCGGCCCCGGCGGCAGCGGACTGAAGCCTCGCTGAGCCCGGCGCTGTCACTTATAGGCACCAGCGAGCAGCCGGTGCGGCGGGCTAGAGAGACCGTCGGTGACCGCGCAGCGCAGCGGCCCCTGTCGCCGAGGGAAGGAAGTATCGCGTAGGAAGAGGAAGGAGAGTCAGAGATGACAAAAAAAAAAAAAAGTCCTGAAAAAGTCCTGAATATACAGAGAACCTCACTAACGCGGGTAAAACGCCGACTACTTACAACGCGATTTCACGTCCACATCTGCAGTCTCATAAGGGCTTTCCAATAATCCTGTAAAGAATGTATTATTAGTTTATGTATTTAGTTACCGTGTGACCTTGAGCAAGTTACTTAACCTTTCTGTTTCACAACTTTCTCATCTGTTAAGTGGAGATAGTAGTAGTGACTATGTCAGAGGGATGATGTAATGACTGAGACAATCCGTGTAAACTATTTGGAATGCACCCTGGCACATTATTACAATTCCACTTTTACAGATGAGGAAACAGGTGAAGAGAGTCTCCTGGCTACTATGTAAGTAGTTGTATTGCTTACTAGGGCTACTGTAACAAAGTACCACAAACTGGGTGGCTGCAACAACAGAAATTGATTGTCTCACAGTTGTGGAGGCTGGAGGTCGGATCTAGGTGTTGGCAGGGTTGGTTTCAGCTGAGAGCTATGAGGGAGAATTTGTCCCATGCCTTTCTACCTTCCAGTGGTTTGTTGGGAATAGCTGGTATTCCATGGAGTTCTCCTAGTGTCTATCTCTGCGTCCAGATTCCCCGCCTCCACTTTTTTCTTTTTTCTTTTCTTTTTTTTTTTTTTTTTGAGATAGAATCTCGCTCTTGTTGCCCAGGCTGGAGTGCAGTGGTGCAATCTCGGCTCACTGCAACCTCTGCCTCCTGGATTCAAGCGATTCTCTTGCCTCAGCCTCCAGAGTAGCCGGGATTACAGGCACCCACCACCACATCCAGCTAATTTTTGTATTTTTAGTAGAGATGGGGTTTCACCATGTTGGTCAGGCTGGTCTCAAACTCCTGACCTCAGGTGATCCGCCCGCCTCGGCCTCCCAAAGTGCTGGGATTACAGGGGTGAGCCACCACCCCCAGTCAGATATCCCCTTTTTATAAGGACACCAGTCATTGGATTAGGAATCCAACCTAATTACTTCATCTTAACCTGATCATCTTCAAAGACTCCATCCTAATTAGTCCATCTTCACAGGCACTGGGCATTAGGACTTCAACTTCTTTTACGGGGACACAATTCAACCTACAACAGTGGCATGCTTTCAGTAATGGAACTTAAATTTGAATCTATGGTGTTGGTTGAAATTGGTGAGGTTCAAGGGATCATGGCTATACAATGGAATCACTGGAAAGCTTTTTTAAAATACCATTGTCGGGCCGGGCGCGGTGGCTCAAGCCTGTAATCCCAGCACTTTGGGAGGCCGAGACGGGTGGATCATGAGGTCAGGAGATCAAGACCATCCTGGCTAGCACAGTGAAACCCCGTCTCTACTAAAAAATACAAAAAACTAGCCGGGCGAGGTGGCAGGCGCCTGTAGTCCCAGCTAATGTAGTCCCAGCTACTCGGGAGGCTGAGGCAGGAGAATGGCGTAAACCCGGGAGGCGGAGCTTGCAGTGAGCTGAGATCCGGCCACTGCACTCCAGTCTGGGCGACAGAGCGAGACTCCGTCTCAAAAAAAATAAAATAAAATAAAATAAATAAAATAAAATAAAATACCATTGTCTAGGCTGGGCGTGGTGGCTCATGCCTGTAATCCCAGCACTTTGGGAGGCTAAGGCAGGTGGATCACGAGGGGAGTTCAAGACTGGCCTGACCAACATGGTGAAACCCCGTCTCTACTAAAAATACAAAAATTAGCCGGGCATGGTGGTGTGTGCCTGTAACCCCAGCTACTCAGGAGGCTGAGGCAGGAGAATCGCTTGAACCTGAGTGGCAGAGGTTGCAGTGAGCCAAGATTGCGTCACTGTACTCCAGCCTGGGCAACAGAGAGAGAGACTCTGTCTCAAAATAATAATAATAATAATAAATACCATTGTCTGATAAAATTAGCTGGCCATGGTAGTCCTAGCCACTTGGGAGGCTGAAGCAGGAGTATCATTTGAACCTAGGAGTTTGAGACTACAGTGAACTATGATTGCACCACAGCACTCCAGCCTGGGCAGCAAAGGGAGGCCCTGTCAATAATAATAAGAAGAATAAACTTTTGTAAAATACCATTGCCTGGGACCCACCTTCAGAGATTTAGATTCAATTGCTTCAGGGTGTGCCCAAGTATTTTTTTCAAAGACTCTGATGTACAACTAGGGTTGGGAGGTATTGAAATCACTGAAATACTGTCCCTGTTTTGCGGAAGAGTAAGGCCAAAACATTCAAAGCGTCTAGCACAAGGTCACATCACAAGTACTTGAGGTTCAATTTAGTTTAACAAATGTTTACTGGGCCTCTTGACAGGGCTTTGTGCTGGGCTCTGGCAACACAGAGATAAGCCAGAGGGAGGAAGGACGTGGTAGGAATTGGGAGGGGGCATAAAGTGGACATAATGAGAGCTTCTAGAATGCTGGTAATGTTCTATTTCTTTACTGGGCGATAACTACAAAGGTTACAGCGACGTAGTTGTTTTGTGATAACTCATTGAAGATTCAAGATGTGTGCAATTTTGTCTAGGTATGCAATCCTTCCACAGAAAAATATATTAAAATAATAATAAGCTAGGAGCAGTGGCTCATGCCTGTAATCCCAACAACTCAGGAGCCTGAGATGGGAGTATCAGTTGAGGCCAGGAGTTTAAGACCAACCTAGGCAACATAGCGAGACCCTGTCTCTAAAAGAAATAAGTAAAATAAAATAATAATACCCAGATGCAGTGGCATGCACCTGTAGTCCCAGCTACTTGGGAGGCTGAGGCAGGAGAGTCACTTGAACCCAGGAACTTGAGACTGTAATGCACTATGATTGTGCTTGTGAAATAGCCACTGCATTCCAGCCTGGGAAGCATAGTGAGACCCATCTCTAAAAATTAATTAAACCAGGCACGGTGGTTCACGCCTGTAATTCCAGCACTGTGGGAGGCTGAAGTAGGCAGATCACTTGAGGTCAGGAGTTCAAGACCAGCCTGGCCAACACGGTGAAATCCTGTCTCTACCAAAAACTGCAAAAATTGGCTGGGCATGGTGGCGCACGCCTATAGTCCCAGCTACTCAGGAGGCTGAGGTGGGAGAATCCCTTGAACCCAGTAGACAGAGGTTGCAGTGAGCTGAGATTATGCCACTGTACTCCACCCTGGTGACAGAGGGAGACTCTGTCTCAAAATAAATAAATAAATATAAAAATAAAGTAATTAATTGAGTGATATGATAGTAACTGAGGGTGGCAACATTAAACTGAATTCTCTCCTCTCTTTTTATAATCCCATGCCTAAACTGAGTTCTGTGTACCTCACATTCTCCAGGCACAAATTCCAGCCACCTGGGAAATGACAAAGGAGACTTCAGAGAAGGGCAGGGGACTTGTGTCATCTGGGAGCAGATGAAAGGAGAACATCAGCTATAATGAAAGTAACCAAAGAGCATTTAGAGCAAGGATCAGAATAATAACAATAATGCATCACAATTGTTCAGCCCTTTAGAGTTCACAACCAAGTGCCCCAGGTTTATCAATGATCCAAATGCTAGGCTGGGTGTGGTGGCTCATGCCTGTAATCCCAGCACTTTCGGAGGCCGAGGCGGGTGGATCACCTGAGGTCAGGAGTTCGTGACCAGCCTGGCCAACACGGCAAAACCCTGTCCCTGCTAAAAATGCAAAAATTAGCTGGGTGTGGTGGCACGTGCCTGTAGTCCCAGCTACTTGGGAGGCTGAGGCACGAGAATCACTTGAAGCCAGGAGGCAGAGGTTACAGTGAGCCGAGATCACACCACTGCACTCCAGCATGGGTGACAGAGTGAAAACCTGTCTCAGAAAAAAACAGTACCTATTATTCTTATTTTATTTTATTTTATTTTATTTTGTTTTATTTTTTTGAGACGGAGTTTCACTCTTGTCACCCAGGCTGGAGTGCAGTGACGATCTCGGCTCACTTGCAATCTCCACCTCCCGGTTCAAGTGATTCTCCTGCCTCAGCCTCCCGAGTACCTGGGATTACAAGCGCCAGCCACCACACCCAGCTAATTTTTGTATTTTTAGTAGAGACGGGGTTTCACCATGTTGACCAGGCTGGTCACGAACTCCTGACTTCAGGTAATCCACCTGCCTCGGCCTCCCAAAGTGCTAGGATTACAGGCGTGAGTCACCGCACCAGGCCAAAGAGTAGCTATTATTCTCATTCCCATTTTACAGGTGAAAAGACAAAGGCAGAGAGACATAAAGCTATTTGCCTAAAGTCACACATCTATTAAGATGCAGATCCATGCCTGGCATAGTGGCTCACACCTGTAATCCCAGCACTTTGGGAGGCCGAGCCGGGCAGATCATTTGAAGTCAGAGGTTCAAGACCAGCCTGGGCAACATGGTGAAACCCCATCTCTACTGAAAATACAAAAATTAGCTGGGCGTGGTGGCAGACACCTGTAATCCCAGCTACTCAGGAGGTTGAGGCAGGAGAAACACTTGAACCTGGGAGGCAGAGGTTGCAGTGAGTCAATAAAATTAAATTAAAATTTAAAAAAAGAAGCGGATCCAGGACTTAAGTCAGGTTTCTAACACCTAAATCCAGCACTCTTTTAAAACATCACAGGTTCAGTGTAGAAAGAAGAAAAGAGGGAAAGCATGGGGCTGGTGGAGTGACTTTCCACAGGTGCCCCAGGGCCAGAAGCCCAAGACCTACTGTTCTTTCCAGTCTTGAAGGCAGCGTTCACTGGTGTGCTCCCCACTCTCTTACTCTCCCTCACTCAGGCCTCAGCGAGTCTTTGGGTGCCAGTCTGGGACGTGGTAGATCCCAGGACAACCAGGAAATGCCAGCCCTGAGATCCTCCACAGCGTGGAGAAGGTTATAACAACAGGACAATATCAGGAAACTGGCCTTGGGAGAAACCACATGGGAGAACTGATGGCCAAGGCCCAGCCTGGCCAGGCAGTGTAGAATAATGAATAGTTAAATGCTGGGGCTGCCGAACATGGGTAGCCACATTGTCTCTGTACAGTGTTCCAGCACCACTGCTCACTAGTCACGAGAACCTGGGCAAATCAGTGCCTGTTCTGCGGCTTTTTCCTCCATAGGGAGGGACAACAATAGTGTCAACCTCATGGGGCTCTCATGAAGATATCAGCCAATGTATGTGAAGCATTTAGCACCGCCCCCAGCAAGTACCACGTATATTTACTGTCATTCTATTTTTTTTACATGCACCGAGGACCTCAAGAGTAGACTTTTGATGTTGGAAACCACATGAAGTTATGCCTTCAGTCACAGAGAAAATTGACAGGCTGGAAACAGACCCTCACATCCATGAGATGGGTCCCACCCTCAGACCACACTACCTGCAGCATGATATGAATTTAATATTTGTAAATAAATCACATTGCTATGGGTTTTTTTTTTTTTTTTTTTTTTTGAGACAGAGTCTCGCTCTGTCGCCCAGGCTGGAGTGCAGTGACGCGATCTCGGCTCACTGCAAGTTCCACCTCCCGGGTTAATACCATTCTCCTGCCTCAGCCTCCCGAGTAGCTGGGACTACAGTCGCTCGCCACCACGCCCGGCTAATTTTTTGTATTTTTAGTAGAGATGGGGTTTCATCGTGTTAGCCAGGATGGTCTCGATCTCCTGACCTCATGATCCGCCCACCTCGGCCTTAAAAGCCTTGTCTTCTTAAAGACAATCAATTCAAATACACAGCAATATTTGTAACCATGTTTTTGTTTTGTTTTGTTTTTTTGAGACAGAGTTTCACTCTTGTTGCCCAGGCTGGAATGCAAGGGCGCGATCTCAGCTCACTACAACCTCTGCCTCCTGGGTTCAAGCGATTCTGCTGCTTCAGCCTCCCGAGTAGCTGGGATTACAGGCACCTGCCACCATGCCTGGCTAATTTTTTGTATTTTTAGTAGAAACAGCATTTCACCATGTTGGCCAGGCTGGTCTCAAACTCTTGACCTCAGGTGATCCACCTGCCTCAGCCTCCAAAAGTGCTGGGATTACAGGCATGAGCCACCACGCCTGGCCAAGTTCTCATTTTTTAACCATTGCAGGCCCACACTGCTTTTGACTTAGACAGGCCAGGTCTCTGCAGACCCTTCCCCTGCAGATCCAGGACAGCCTCAGGAAGCCTGGGCCCTGGGTGGCATCTCCCACTGCTTAAGCCATGTCTGCTCCCCAATCCCCTCCTTGAATCCTTTCACTAAAAGTGCTTGGAGTTTTATGACACATAATGCACGGCCCTAGGAAAGAATCTGCTCAGCCCCTATTAGCTGCGCATTATGAGCAAGTCACACCTTGTTTCTGTCTCTCGGGGTGTTCATGTATATGAAAGGTGGGTGAAGTCACATTACTTGCTTTGTGAGTTTTATTGTAAGAATGAAAAGGCCAATGTATGTCAAACATAGTTTCTGGTACACAGTCAGTGCTCAGTGACTGGGTTCATTTCCTTTCTTTTTCTTTTTTTTTTTTTTTTTGCAGGCTAAAGTGCAATGGTGCAATCATAGCTCACTGCCACCTCAAACTCCTGGGTTCAATTGATCCTCCAGACTCACCCTCCCGAGCAGCTTGGACTACAGGCACATGCCGCCACACCTGGCTAATTTTTAAAAATATTTTTTGTAGGAATAGGGTCTTACTATGTTGCCCAGGCTGGTCTCAAACCCCTGGCCTTGATTGATTTTCTTGCCTCGACCTCCCAAAGTGTTGGGATTACAAGGGTAAGTCATTGTTCTCAGCCACTCCTTCTTTCGTCATAACGTCACAGCCCAGCAAAGCCTTCTTCCGATCTCCCTGGCACTCATACGCTGGCAGACACACTTCTGCCTTAGGGCCTTTGCACTCACTATTCCTTCTGCCCGGAACACTCTTCCCCAGATATCCACATGGCTGGTTACCTGACCTCCTTCAAGCCTTTCTGCGAATCTCACTTCCTGACGTGGCCTACTACATTATAATCCTATATAATAGTGATGCTTCCCCTGCCCCTGGCCACCACCACTACCACCCAGCCCCTTCCCCTGCTTCTTTTTTTTTTTTTTTTTTCTTATGTAGCACTTTTCACCTTCTCACATATGGTATAATTCTCCTATTTATTACTTTTATTCTTTTTTGCCTGTTGGGTTCAAGCTATTCTCCTGCTTCAGCCTCCTGAGTAGCTGGGGTTACAGGCGTGTGCAACCATGCCCAGCTGATTTTTTTTTTTTTTTTGAGACAGTTTTGCTCTTGTTGCCCAGGCTAGAGTGCAATGACGCGATCTTGGCTCACTGCAACCTCCGCCTCCTGGGTTCAAGCAATTCTCCCACCTCAGTCTCCCTAGTAGCTGGGATTATAGGCACCTGCCACCACACTCAGCTAATTTTTTTTTTAATTTATTTTTAGTAGAGATAGGGTTTCACCATGTTAGCCAGGCTGGTCTCAAACTCCTGACCTCAGGCAATCCACCCGCCTCAGCCTCCCAAAGTGCTGGGATTACAGGCATGAGCCACTGCACCCTGCCTAATATTTGTATTTTTAGTAGAGACAGGGTTTCACCATGTTGGTCAGGCTGGTCTCGAACTCCTGACCTTGTGATCCGCCTGCCTCTGCCTCTCAAAGTGCCGGAATTACAGGTGTGAGCCACTGCGCCCAGCCTATTACCTTTATTTTTTACTGCATTTTTCTCCCTTCAGGATGTGAGCTCAGCTAGGGCAGGGACCACGTCTATCTCATCCATCACTGTTTCTCCACCATGTAGAACAATGCCCAGTGCATATTGGTACTCAATAAATATTTGCTGAGTGAATGAATCACAGGATGCGTTATCCATGAGAAAACCAAGACTCCCAGAGGAGAATTGTTTGTCTGAGGCCATAGAGCTGGGAAGAAGAGGAGACAGGTTTGGATGCAGGTCGGCCTAACTGTCCAGGCTTTTCCCAGTTCTCCAGGCCAATAGCTACCATGAAAAAGCATGTACACCCTGGGTAACTAGAAGAGAGTTCGGAGGTTGGTAAGAAGTTGGAACTTAGGATCCAGCAAATTGCCTTTAAGCTAAGTTCATAATTTTGCAATACACATTTAGTGAGTTCCTACTATGTGCAACTCCCTGTGCTTTCTGCTGGAGGAAAATCAATAATGGATTTGACAAACACACATCGGCAAACTTGACACCCTAATGTTCACTGACTGGATGTCCCACAGGCACCTCCATCGACTTCACCCACCATCTTCCACTAAACTTGCCCCCTTTCTACACTGTCAGAATCGTGTGTGTGTGTGTGTGTGTGTGTGACCGTGCTGGAAAAGTTAGGATTTATCAGATCTGAGGGAACGGGTCCAGGATTGACTTTTTTTTTTTTTTTTTGAGAGGGAGTTTTGCTCTTGTCTCCCAGCAGCAGTGGCGCAATCTCAGCTCACTGCAACTTCTGCCTCTTGGGTTCAAGGGATTCTTCTGTCTCAGCCTCCCGCGTAGCTGGGATTACAGCAGGCACGTGCCATCACACCCAGCTAATTTTTTTGTATTTTTAGTAGAGGTAGGGTTTCACCATGTTGGTCAGGCTGGTCTTGAACTTCTGACCTCAGGTGATCCCTCCATCTCAGCCTCCCAAAGTGCTGGGATTACAGGCATGAGCCACCACCCTCGGCCTACACAGCTTTCGGGAAGAGTTGTCTGAGCCATGGTCATCCCTGGTTTAGACAGGCACACACCCCATGCCAGCATGGCACTCAAAATCCTGCACACAATTTGGCCCACAAACCTTTTTTTCCCCTAATTATTTATAAGAAATTTTAAAAGTATAAAGGTAATATAGCAAACATCCAAATTCAGAATTATCAGCTGTAACAGTTTATTTACTTTCAATAATATATGTATATTTTGGCTAGACACAGTAGTTCACTCCAGTAATCCCAGCACCTTAGAAGGCTGAGGTGGGAGGATCGCTTGAGGCCAGGAGTTCGAGACCAGTCTAGGCAACATAGGGAGACTCTGTGTCTACAAAATAATTTATGTATTTATTTGGTGGTGGTGGTGGTGGTGGCGGTGTTTTGAGAAGGTCTCACTCTGTCACCCAGACTAGAGTGTAGTAGTGTAATTATAGCTCACTGTTGCCTCAAACTCCTGGGCTCCAGCCATCCTCCCACCTCAGCTTCCTGAGTAACTAAGACTACAGGTGCGTGCCACCATGCCCAGCTAATTTTCTTATTTTATTTTTAGTAGAGACGAGATCTTGCTATGTTGCCCAGGCTGATCTTAAGCTCCTGCACTCAAGCAATCCTCCTGCCTCAGCCTCCCAAAGTGTTGAGATTACAGGCATGAGCCACTGTGCCTGGCAAAATAATTTCAAAATTAGCCAGGCATGGCAGTATGTACCTATAGTCTCTACTACTGGGGAGACTGAGGCGGGAGGATCACTTGAGCCCAGAAGTTCAAGGTTACAGTGAGCTATGATCATGCCACTGCACTTCAGTTTGGGCAACATAGCAGGACTCTGTCTCTTAAAAAACTGGCCAGATGCTGTGGCTCACACCTGTAATCCCAGCACTTTGGGAGGCTGAGGCAAACAGATCACTTGAGGTCAGGAGTTCAAGACCAGCCTGGCCAACATGCTGAAACTCTGTCTCTACTAAAAATACAAAAATTAGCCGGGCGTGGTGGTGCTTGCCTGTAGTCCCAGCTACTCGGGAGGCTGAGACATGAGAATTGCTTGAACCTGGGAGGTGGAGGTTGCAGTGAGCTGAGATCGCACCACTGCACTCAAGCCTGGGTGACAGAGTGAGACTCCATCTCAAAAAAACAAAACGAAAAACAAACAAAAAACTCCCGTGTGTGTGTATGTGTGTGTGTGTGTGTGTGCTTTTAATGTGTTTTACAGATATCTGTAAAATTTTTATCAAATTTTAAAGTATTTTAAACTATCAATGACACTTTTCTGCCTTCCTGATGCCCCAGGCAACGTCTAACATAAGTATAATGTGTTATTTTAACACTGTAACATACATCTCATCTCTTCATCCCGCACCCACTCCCAGCACTGCCAATTGCTTAAGAGAGTTGTCTACATTGCCCGTATTGTTTTTCTCTCCTATTGTCTCCAACTGGTCCAGGTGGGCTTGCCCTCTCATATGCTGTCCCTAACCTGCTCTTGGCCAGGTGCGGTGGCTCATGCCGGTAATTCTAGCACTTTGGGACACTGAGGTGGGAAGATCGCTTGAGCCCAGGAGTTTGAGACCAGCCTAGGCAAATCGGGAGACCCCTATCTCTAAAAAAAAAAATATATATGTGTGTGTGTATATATGTACATATATATGTATATGTGTATACATATGTATATATGTGTATATGTGTATATATACATAGGTATATATGCATATATGTATATATGTGTATGTGTGTATATATACATAGGTATATATGCATATATGTATATATGTGTATGTGTGTATATATGCATATATGTATATATGTGTGTGTATATACATAGATATATATGCATATATGTATATATGTGTATATGTGTATATATACATAGGTATATATGCATATGTGTATATATATAATATACATATATACACACATAGTATAACATATATTCCTAGCACTTTGGGAGGCTAAGGCAAACAGTTTATATATATATAAACATATATATGTGTGTATATACATATATTATATATTATATATACATATATATGTGTATATATGTGTGTGTGTATACATATGTATAAATAAAAATAAATAAAATAGGCCAGGTGCAGTGGCTCATGCCTGTAATCCTAGCACTTTGCAAGGCCAAGGTGGGCGGATCACTGAAGTCAGGAGTTAGAGACCAGCCTGGTCAACATGGTGAAACCCCATCTCTACTAAAAATACAAAAATTAGCTGGATATGGTGGCGTGCACCTGTAATCCCACCTACTCTGGAGGCTGAGGCATGAGAATCGCTTGAACCTGGGAGGCAGAGGTTGCAGTGAACCAAGATCGCGCTACTGCACTCCAGCCTGGGTGACAGAGCAAGACTCTGTCTCAATAAATAAATAAATAAATAAATAAATAAAATAACCGTCCTTCTCAGTGTTGCCAGTGACCCTCCATGTTGTTCAATCACATGGTCATTTCTCGATCCTCATCTTTCTTTCCCCATCAGCAGACTTCAACACATATAATCACTTGCTCCTTCTGAAAACACTTTCTTCAATTAGCTTATGAGACCCTGCAACCTCCTGGCTTTCCTCCCACCTCACTGGCTGTTCATTCTCAATTTCCCCTTGTTGACTCTTCCTCCTTCTCTCCTATTTCCCCCTCTGCCACAACTTCTAAATACTGAGGGCCCCAGGGCTTGGTTCTTGCCTTTTCACTGCTCTATCTACATTCTTTTCTCTGATGACCTCATTTTTTCTCATGATTTCAAGCCCCAGCTCTATGAGGACAACTCGTAGATTTCTATCTTTAACCCAGTTCCCTACTGTAAACTCCAGACTCCTGCATCCAACTGAACATTCAACATTTTTACATGGTTGTGCAACAGGCATCTCAAACTCAGCATGTCCAAAACTGAACTCCAGACCTTTCCACCCTCTCCCCAAACCTGCTTCTCCCACTGTCTTCCCCATCCAAGAGATAGCCTCTCCATCTTCCCACTTACTCTGGCCAAAAACTTGAGTCATCCTTGGCTCCTTTCTGTCATATCAATCCTCCACAAATAGTGTCAATTCAATCTTCAACATATATCCAGAATCCATCCATTTCTTACCACCTCCATTACCCACTCTGGTCGTAGCAGTGCCATTTCCCCCGCCCAGATTATTGTTTCAACAAAGCAGCCAGAAGGATCCCTTTAAAAGCCTAAGTCAGATGGTGTCATCTCCTGCCAGAACCCCGCCTCGGGGTCCTTATTATGACCTACAAAGCCCCACCCAGTCTACTCCCACCTCTGCCTCTAGCCTCCTCTCCTTTATTCCTTCCTCTTCCCTTTTCTCTCTGCATTAGCCACCCTGGCTTCCTTGCTATTTATTCCTTAAATACTCCAGGTTTATCCCTATCAGAGCCTTTGAGCTTACGGCTAACCCCGGATAGCTACATGGTTTCCTCCTTCACTTCCTTGCGATCTTTGCACAAATGTCTCTCAGTAAGGCATTCCCTGACCAGTCCCTCTCTCTCTCTCTCTCTCTCTCTCTCTCTCTCTATATATATATATATATATATATATATAAAGTCTATATATACATATAAGTCCATATACATACATATATATATATTTTTTAGAGGGAATCTCGTTCTGTCGCCTAGGTTGGAGTACAGTGGCATGATCTCGGCTCACTGCAACCTCCACCTCCTGGGTTCAAGCAATTCTCCTGCCTCAGCCTCCCGAGTAGCCAGGATTATAGGCACGTGCCACCATGCCCGGCTAATTTTTGTATTTTCAGTAGAGACGGGGGTTTCACCATGTTGGCCAGGCTGGTCTCGAACTCCTGACGTCAGGTGATCCACCTGCCTCGGCCTCCCAAAGTGGTGGGATTACAGGCGTGAGCCACTGTGCCCAGCTGTACCATATTTTTCTATTGCCTGTGTTGACCCACTAGACTGTAAGCTCCTCAACGGCAGAAATTTGAGGCAGTAGAGCATAATGATTAATAGGGCTGACTTGGATCCAAACTGTCTGGATTTGATTGCTGTCTCTACCACTATCATTTCTTTTCTTTTCATTTCTTTTTTTTTTTTTTTGAGACAGGGTCTTACCCTCTTGCCCAGGCTGGGCAGTGGCACAATCATGGCTCAGTGCAGCCTTGACCTTCTGGGCTCAAGCAATCCTCCTGCCTCAGCCACCCGAGTAGCAGGCCTGGATAATTTTGTAGTTTTAGTGGAAACAGGATTTCACCATGTTGGCCAGGCTGGTCTCGAACTCCTGACCTCAGGTGATCCACCTGCCTCGGCCTCCCAAAGTGTTGGGATTACAGGCGTGAGCCACTGCACCCAGCCTTAATGTTTTATTTTTTGTAGAGGTGAGACCTTGCTATGTTGCCCAGGCTGGCATAAAACTCCTGAGCTCAAGAAATCCTCCTTCCTCGACCTCCCAAAGTGCTGAGATTATAGGCGTGAGCCACTGTCCCCAGCCTCTACCACTGTCTAGTCATGTGACCTTTGGCAAGTTATTTAACTTCACTGCACCCCAGTGTCTTCATCTAAAAGATGAGGGAGGGGGATTGGGTGCAGTGGCTCACGTCTGTAATCCTAGCACTTTGGGAGGCTGAGGCAGGAGGAATGCTTGAGCTCAGAAGTTCGAGACCAGCCTGGGCAACATGGTGAAACCCCATCTCTACTAAAATACCAAAAAAAAAAAAAAAAAAAAAAAAATTAGCTGGGTGTGGTGGTGGGCGCCTGTAGTCCCAGCTATTCGGGAGGCTGAGGCAGGAGAATTGCTTGAACCTGGGAGGCAGAGGTTGCAGTGAGCCAAGATCGTGCCACTGCACTCCAGCCTGGGTGACAGAGCAAGACTCTGTTTCTAAAAAAAGGGGGGTGGATAATAGTAGAACCTATGTGGTAAGGATATTGTAAGGATTAAATGAGTTAATGCATGTAAACTGTTTGGAATTGTATCTACGTAAGTGTTTGCTGCAATTATTATTATTTATGAATGGCTGGGCGCAGTGGTTCATGTCTGTAATCCCAGCATTTTGGGAGGCCAAAGCAGGAAGATTGCTTGGACTCAAGAGTTCAAGACCAGCCTGGGCAACATGGTGAAACCCTATCTCTACTAAAAATAGAAAAAATTAGCCAAGTGTGGTGGCACACAGCTGTGATCCCAGCTACTCGGGAGGCTGGGGTGGAAGGATTGCTTGAGCCTGGGAGGTAGAGTTTTCAGTGAGTCAGGATCGTGCCACTGCACTCCAGCCTAGGAAACAGAATGAGACTCTGTCTAAAAAAAAAAAAAAAAAAAAAAACGGCTCCTGGTAACTCCTATATAAGTGTTCACTGCTGTATCCCCAGACCTGACAATAGCACTTAGAACATAATAAGACATTCAGTAAAAAATTTGTGAGATGAATTAATTAAGACATGTGCATACATAAACAATGGCATTTTTGTGTGCCCTTAAAATTTGTATTAATAGCATTATATCATATACATTCTTCTTCATCTTTACTTTTTAACACATTATATTTATAACATCAAGCCATGCTGATACATATAAATCTCATCGTGTCCTTTTAACTGTTTTAAATATTCCATATATTAATATATGTCAATTTTTATATCTTTTTTTTTTTTTTTGAGAGAGGGTCTCTCTCTGGCACCCAGACTGGAATGCAGTGGCACAATCCTGGCTCACTGCAACCTCTCTCTCCCAGGTTCAAGCAATTCTCGTGTCTCAGCCTCCTGAGCAGCTGGGATTGCAGCAGTGTGCCACCACACCAGGCTAATTTTTGCATTTTTAGTAGAGATGAGGTTTTGCCATGTTGACCAGGCTGATCTCAAACTCCTGACGTCAGGTGATCCACCCACCTCGGCCTCTCAAAGTGCTGGGATTACAGATGTGAGCCACCAAGGCCGGCCTCTGTTCTCCTGTTAATAGCTGTTCAGGTTGTTCCAATTTTATGTTATTATGAACAATGTTGTATCAAACATCCTTGTACATCTCTCTTTTTTTTTTTTTTTTTTTTTTGAGATGGAGTCTCGCTCTGTCGCTCATACTGGAGTGCAATAGTGTGATCTTGGCTCACTGCAATCTTCGCCTCTTGGGTTCAAGAGATTCTCCTGCCTCAGCCTTCCGAGTAGCTGAGATTACAGGCGCTCACCACCAAGCCCGGCTAATTTTTGTATTTTTAGTAGAGATGGGGTTTCACCATGTTGGCCAGGCTGGCCTTGAACTCCTGACCTCAGGTGATTCACCAATCTCAGCCTCCCAAAGTGCTGGGATTACAGGCATGAGCCACCACACCCCTGCCCCAAATCTTTATTAAAGCTCATGTTGCACTCTATTAATTGTCGTTTGTTTAATCGCGTGCCTGTTGCTCCCACTACTTTGTTATTACTTGAGAAGAGGGGCCCTATTCGGTTTGTCTTTAACCAAGCACTGAGCTTGATGCAGTCAGTGTTTACTGAACGAATGAATGAGGAAATGAATGAATGAGCCTACTGTCTGGATCAGTGGTCCTTGGACGTTTTTCTCTTGTGCCCCCTAAAATAATGTTTTATATTTATTTTATTTTATTATTTTGTTTATTTTTTGAGACAGGGTCTTGCTCTATCACCCAGACTGAAGTGCAGTGGTGCGATCTCAGCTCCCTATAGTCTTGACTTCGCAGGCTCAAGTGATCCTTCCACCTCAATCTCCTAAGCAGCTGAGACTATAGGTGCATGCTACCACGCCTGCCTAATTTTTGCATTTTTGGCAGAGACAAGGTTTCACCATGTTGCCCAGGTTGGTCTCAAACTCCCGAGCTCAAGTGATCCACCCGCCTCGGCCTCCCAAGTGCTGGGATTATAGGCATGAACCACTACACCTGGCTTAAAATAATTTTTTAAAACTTTGCACCCCCTCTTTGTGAGGATTCTAACAGGAAACAAATGGCACAATCAACACAATTCAAGGAGGTTATATACACAAAACGACTAATTTGGATGTGTGGTCAGGGTGTAGGAAAATCACAGGAGATAGGGCAGGAAGCTGGGACTGGTAGCAGCCAGGCTGTTACCACCCTAGGCCTGAAGGGGCAAATCCTCTGTCTTAAAAGGAGCACTACTAACTTTCTGTCCAGGGACAGGACCAACTTCACTAGGCCTCACAGGGCAGGAACCAGAGGGATACATCCTGGCCTCACTCCTTTGCCTCTCTCGGATTTCCTTCCAGGACTCCTTAGTGGCCAAACCAAAGCAGAACCCAAGACCAGAGGGCACAGGAGCCACTGATACCTTCCGTCCAAATAAGTCAACCAGGGGAGAGGCAGGGTGGAGGACAGAGCCTGGATCTGCAGGGATACCACTAAACTGTTCACCTTAAACACAAATCATTGCCAATGCTATACCTCCTAGCATGTTGGAAATTAATTATTTTTATTTAATTATTTATTAATTAACATTTGTTGATTATTAATTAATAAAAATTAATTAATATTTTATTTATCTATCTATTTATTTATTTATTTATTTGAGATGGAGTCTCACTCTGTTGCCCAGGCTGGAGTGAAGTGGCATGATCTCGGTTCACTGCAACCAATGCCTCCTGGATTCAAGCGATTCTCCTCCCTCAGCCTCCCAAGTAGCTGGGATTACAGGCGCCTGCCACCATGCCTGGCTAATTTTTGTATTTTTGGTAGAGACAGGGTTTCACGATGTTGGCCAGGCTGATCTCAGATTCCTGACCTCAGGTGATCCACCTGCCTCAGCCTCCCAAATTGTTGGGATTACAGGCGTGAGCCGCCGTGCCCAGCCAATACTAATATTTTAAATAAAACTGTTCTATCACTTGACTGAATGTAAGTACCATGGTGATTTGATATCCACTATTATCCATTTAAAGAAAGTACTTGGCCAGGTGCAGTGGCTCATGCCTCTAATCCCAGCACTTTGGGAGGCTGAGGCAGGTGGATCACCTGAGGACAGGAGTTCGAGACTAGCCTGGCCAATATGGCAAAACCCTGTCTCTTCTAAAAATACAAAAATTAGCCAGCATGGTGGCGGGCGCCTGTAATCCCAGCTACTTGGGAGGCTGAGGGAGGAGAATCGCTTGAACCCGGGAGGCGGAGGTTGCAGTGAGCTGAGATTGTGCCACTGAACTCCTGTCTTGGTGACAGAGCAAGACTCTATCTGGGGGGAAAACAAAGAAAAGAAAATACTGAACAAACTCTACGTTAACAAACAGAAATGCTACATCATTACTTTTCTTCTTGAATGTATGGTTATATTTTGCTTCCTCTTACAGAATGGTATTCTAGTGTAATATATTTTATGCTTGAAAGCTTGCTATTTGGTTGGGTGCAGTGGCTCACACCTGTAATTCCAGCACTTTGGGAAGCCAAAGTGAGTGGATTCCCTGAGGTCAGGAGTTCAAGACCAGCCTGGTCAATATGGTAAAATCCTGTCTCTACTAAAAATACAAAAACTAGCCAGGCACCGTGGTGTGCTCTTGTAATCCCAGGCACTTGGGAGGCTGAGGCAGGAGAATTGTTTAACCTGGGAGGCGGAGGTTGCAGTGAGTCGAGATTGTGTGCCACTGTGCTCTAGCCTGGGCAACAGAGCGAGAAAAAAAGAAAGCTTGTTATTGATCACCTAACTTATATTTTCACAGAAATTTATATAGTGTTAAATTACAGTTTACAACTTTGGGGGTCAGGAGGTGCTGGCTCACTTTGGGAGGCCAAAGTGGGAGGATTGCTTGAGCTTGAGGCCAGGAGTTTGAGACTATAGCGAGCTGTGACTGTATCATTGCACTCCAGCCTGGGTGACAGCGAGACCCCGTCTCTAAAAAATAAAAATAATAGGCCAGGTGCAGTGGCTCATGCCTATAATCCCAGGACTTTGGGAGGCCGAGGAGGATCGCTTGAGCTCAGGAGTTCGAGACCAGCCTGGGCAACATAGTGAGACCCTGTCTCTACAAAAAAATACAGAAGTTAGCCGGGCATGGTGGTGCATGCCTGTAGTCCCAGCTACTTGGTAGGCTGAGGTGGGAGGATTGCTTGAGCCTGGGAGGCAGAAGTTGCAGTGAGCTGAGGTCATACTACTGCACTCTAGCCTGGGTGACAGAGCCAGATGCTATCTTTAAAAAGTAAAATTATGGCCAGATGCAGTGGCTCATGCCTGTAATCCCAGCACTTTGGGAGGCTGAGGTGGGTGGATCATCTGAGGTCAGGAGTTCTAGACTAGCCTGACCAACATGGAGAAACCCCGTCTCTACTAAAAATACAAAAATTAGCCGGGCGAGGTGGCACATGCCTGTAATCCCAGCTACTTGGAAGGCTGAGGCAGGAGAATTGCTTGAATCCGGGAGGTGGAGGTTGCAATGAGCCAAGATTGCGCCACTGTACTCCAGCCTAGGCGACAAGATCAAAACTCTGTCTCAAAAAAAAATTACTGGAGGCCAAACACAGAGACTCATGCCTATAATCCCAACACTTTGGGGAGGCCAAAGCAGGAGGATCACTTGAGCCCAGAATTTTGAAGTTGCAATCAGCTATGATCACACCACTGCACTCCAGCCTGGGTAAAACCAGCCTGGGTGACACAGCAAGACCTGTTTTTTTTTGTTTGTTTGTTTTTTTTTTTTTTTGAGAGAAAAAAAAGTCTCGCTCTGTCACCCATGCTGGAGGGCAGTGGTGCGCTGTCGGCTCACTGCAACCTCTGCTTCCTGTGTTCAAGGAGTTCTCTGCCTCAGCCTCCTGAGTAGCTGGGATTACAGGCACCTGCCACCACACCCAGCTAATTTTTGTATTTTTAGTAGAGACGGGGTTTCACCATGTTGGCCAGGCTGATCTTGAACTCCTGACCTTGTGTTCCACCCGCCTCAGCCTCCCAAAGTGCTGGGATTACAAGTGTGAGCCACCAAGCCTGGCCAAGACCCTGTCTTTAAAAAGAAAAAAGAAAAAAGAATGGAGGGAATTGTGTTACAATAATGTCTGTCACCCAGGTTGGAGTGTGGTGACACAATCTTGGCTCACTGCAAACTCTACCTCCCAGGTTCAAGCGATTCTCATTCCTCAACCTCCCGAGTAGCTGGGACTACAGGTATGCGCCACCGTGCCCAGCTAATTTTGTATTTTAGTAGAGACGGTTACACCATGTTGACCAGGCTGGTCTCGAACTCCTGACCTCAAGTGATTTGTTCACCTCAGCCTCCCAAAGTGCTGGGATTACAGGTAGGAGCCACCATGCCTGGCCTTTTTTTTTTTTTCTTTTTTGAGATGGAGTCTTCCTCTGTCACCCAGGCTGGAGTGTAGTGTCATGATCTCAGCTCACTGCAACCTCTGCCTCCTGGGTTCAAGCAATCCTCCCACCTCAGCCTCCTGAGTAGCTAGGATTACAGTTGTGTGGCACCATGTCTGGCTATGTTTTTCGTATTTTTAGTACAGACTAGTTTTCATCATGTTGGCCAGGCTGGTCTCGAACTCCTGACCTCAAGTAATCCACCTGCTCAGCCTCCCAAAGTACTGGGATTATAAGCGTGAGCCACCACACCTGGCCACAGTAATGTCACTTAATTAGTTGAATTCCTTCTGGGTTACAAGCCAAAAATCACATAGTGACCTATCACTGAAACTTATTTTTAATGACAATAGAATTAGAACCTCCTTTGCCTTTGTTGAAAGCAAAGATCTGGCAACTGCCAGGTATGCAAAGCTCCTTGTTATTTGGTCAATAGAGCCCTTCACCTTTGATTGGTGCCCCTGGAGGTTTTCATTCCCTCTCCAGTCCCCAACCCCCAATGCTGTAGGGTAAAATTCCTTTGCAAAGTGTGAGGAGGGAGGTGGGAAAGAAGCAGCACGTGGATGTCAGTGTCAGTTCTCCTGAAGATGGATCATAGGAAAGAAAACCAATGGAGGTTGGGGACCTGGACGTCAATTTCCTAGAAATACAGGAAACTAATGCAAAAGTGAGACCTGGCCAGGCAGGGTGACTCAGGCCTGTAAACCCAGGAATTTGGGAGGCTGAGGTAGGAGGATCCCTTGAGCCCAGGAGTTGGAGATCAGCCTGGGCAACATAGTGAGACCCCTGGGAGTAGGGGAGCTGAAGATCACTTGCACCTGGGAGGTTGAGGCTGCAGTGAGCTAGGATTACACCACTGCACTCCAGCCTGGGCAATAAAGTGTGACCCTGACTTAAAAAAAAGGAGAAAGAGTCCTTTTGCGGGTGTCAACCAGCTCTTAGAGGATGCCATGAAGGCCTTGGGCACACTATGAGAGTACAAGGTGGTGGGTCGCTCCCTGCCCACCCCCAAATGCCACACACCGCCCCTCTACCGCATGGGAATCTTTGCGCCTAATCATGTCGTCGACAGGTCCCACTTCTGGTACTTCATATCTCAAAGAAGATGAAGGAGTCTTCAGGGGAGATTGTCTACTGTGGGCTGGTGTCTGAGAAGTCCCCCCTACGGCTGAAGAACTTCGGCATCTGGCTGTGCTATGACTCCCGCGCGGCACCCACAGCATGTACTGAGAATACCGGGACCTGAACACTGCGGGCACTGTCACCCAGTGCTACAGAGATATGGGCGCCCGGCACCCCGCCTGGACCCATTCCATCCAGATCATGAAGGTGGAGGAGATCGCAGCCAGCAAATGCCCGCGGCCGCCGACAAGAAATTCCACGACTCCAAGATCAAGTTCCTGCTGCCCCATGGGGTCCTGTGCTGTCAGCACAAGCCACACTTCACCACCAGGAGACCCAACACCTTCTTCTAGGTACAGGGCCCTGGCCCGGTATGTGCCCCAAATAAAGTCATGAACGCCCCGGTATTTTAAAAAAAAAAAAAAAAAGAAAGATTCCGGTCGCGGTGGCTCACATCTGTAATCCCAGCACTTTGGGAGGCTGAGGCGGGCAGATTACCCGAGGTCAGGAGTTCGAGACCAGCCTTGCCAACATGGTGAAACCCCATCTCTACTAAAAATACAAAAATTAGCTGGGCGTGGTGGTGCATCCCTGTGTGTAATCCCAGCTACTCCGGAGGCTGAGGCATGAGAATCGCTTAAACCCAGGATGCAGAGGTTGCAGTGAGCCGAGATCACGCCACTGCACTCCAAATTGGGCAACAGAGTGAGACTTTGTCTCCAAAAAAAAAAAAGAGAGAGAGAGAGAGGCCCTGGGAGTTCACTGTAGAAGGAAAATTAGAATAGGGATGGGGGAAAAGGGTGCATTACAGAAGGTACATCATCCCCTCCCATGCTGGCTTAGGGCTCCTCTGGCTGGGCACTTCTGTTTCTCACTCTGGGCTAGGAATTCTTGTTTTCCAGAGAATTCCCAGTGCCAGGGCATGGGACCTGCTCAGGAAATGGTTGATTCACTGGCTGCATGAATGAATGAATGAATGAATGAATGAATGAATGACATTTGAAGGACAGGTAGCACTTGACTATAGGAAACAGGAGAATGAGTATTCCTGAGAAAATTAAAAATATAATTTAAAATTAAGAAATGAATGCTGGGCACAGTGGCTCATGCCTGTTATCCCAGCACTTTGGGAGGCCGAGGCAGGCGAATCACCTGAGGTCGAGAGTTCAAGACCAGCCTGACCAACATGGAGAAACCCTTCTCTACTAAAAATACAAAATTAGGTGGGCATGGTGGCACATGCCTATAATCCCAGCTACTCAGGAGGCTGAGGCAGGAGCATCACTTGAACCTGGGAGGCGTAGGTTGCGATGAGCTGAGATCATGCCATTGCATTCCAGCCTGGGCAACGACAGCAAAACTCCATCTCAAAAAAAAAAAAAAAAAAAAAAATTTATTATAAAGATCACCTAATCCTGAAGCTAAGCTATGAGTGAGGCAGAAGAATAGGGCCTGGGGGCAGGGAACCTAAGGACTTCCTAGAACTAAATCAAATGGAGACACTTCAGCTATGAGAGGAAATATCCTCCTCATTTACATAGGGTGTACATCAAGTAAATAACTTTGTAACTTTACTTCATCCTCTTCATTTACATAAGGACTACACCAAGTAACCAATGGAAACCTCTAGAGGGTATTTAAAACCCTGAAGATTATGTAACGGGGCTCTTGAGCCCCTAAATCCGGCCCCGTTCCCACCATGTGGAGTGTGCTTTCATTTTCAATAAATCTCTTCTTTTGTTGCTTTATTCTTTCCTTGCTTTGTTTGTGTGTTTTGTCCAGTTCTTTGTTCAAGATGCCAAAAACCTGGACACCCTCCACTGGTTACATGAGGATGCAAAGGCATAAGAATCATATAATGGGCAAGCTGCGGTGGCCTACACCTGTAATCCTAGCACTTTGGGAGTGGGAGGAGAGCTGATCAGGAGGTCAGGAGTTCAAGACCAGCCTGGCACATAGTGAAACCTCATCTCTACTAAAAATTTAAAAATTAGCTGGGCATGGTGGTGCGCAGCTGTAATCCCAGCTACTCAGGAGGCTGAAGCAGGAGAATTGCTTGAACCCAGGAGGCAGAGGTTTCAGTGAGCCGAGATGGCACCACTGCACTCCAGCCTGGGCGACAGAGCAAGACTCCATCTCAAACAAACAAATAAACCTGATAGAGAATTGAAGACATTTGGCTAATTAACATTTTTGTAGTTAAAGCTCTTAGTCTTGATTAAAGTAAAATAAGAAGTATTGTAGGCTGGGCACAGTGGCTCACGCCTGTAATCCTAGCACTTTGGGAGGCCAAGGCGGGTGGATCACAAGGTCAGGAGTTTGAGACCAGCCTAGCCAATATGCTGAAACTCTGTCTCTAATAAAAATACAAAAATTAGCCAGGCGTGGTGGTGGGTGCCTGTAGTCCCAGCTACTCGGGAGGCTTAGGCAGGAGAATTGCTTGAATCCGGGAGGCGAAGGTTGCAGTGAGCTGAGATAGCACCGCTGTACTCCAGCCTGGGCGACAGAGTAAGACTCCATCTCAAAAAAAAAAAAAAAAAAAAGTACTGGAAAGAAACACATTGGCAGTTTGGCCATTCTCTTTTAAATACAGTTAAGCATGAAGCCAGATTTGGTGTGGAGCCAAATTTCACATACATGCTTGCATTGCTTCATATTATGTTTACTGTTTTGCCTGGATAGTGCTGGCACTGGAGTACGTATTTGTCATGCGCCTGGAGTGAATTTCTTGATTGCACTAGACTTATGGTGATATTGTGGACTTCAGGATATTCAATTGTGTATCAGGAATAAAATATTCATTATGTGTGTTTTTTGGGGCCCTGGGTAACACTGTAGCTTCCAGAGTAGACTGAGTAGGAAAATTAAGGGTTGGTTGGTTGTTTGCTTCTAATTTTCATTCATTTGCTGTTTATTGTCCTCTGAGCTTTACTTGTGTATGCATACATATAAAACCATGATTTTTTTTTAGTTTCTAGTGGAAGGTTTTTATTTGGTTCTATGAATAGTTATTTTGTTTCCTATGCATTTCTAGCAAGTCATCATTTGTTCCATTTATCTGGCATTCCTAAGCTACCTCTGCTAGGCCTGCAGGAATTAATGGAAAACACCAACTATTTAACCTTAAACTAACTTTTTGGAGTTTAGGCTTCCTGATACTTTAAGTGTGTTAAGTATACTTTCATAGATAGAATTTGAGTCATATTTCTCTATCTGCCTAGTTTCTCCAAAATTTCTAAACTATTTGTGAATATTCTTAATTCATGGCAATGTGTTCGTTTGCATACAGTTGAGCAGGGTTGCTAGGGCTGCTCAGAGAGAACCCAGAAACCTGACATGCAGGCAAAAGGGTAAGAACTTCTTACCTTACTCTGGTCTCTCTCTCTCTGTGCAAACTGGTTTATTGAAGGATAAAAGTCACTGTTCATCGCCTCTGTAAAGTTTTGATTATTACAAAAAAGAATTCTGGGGCTGGTCTTAAGTTGTAGTGAATTTGGTGTGCTTTGTGTTTTTCTGTATTGTTCTGTCATAAAGAGGGGTACCTTAGGATAAAATGCATGCCTAGGACCCCATAGGTCTTCAAGATGGCCCAGCAAACTGGTCAGTCATGTCCTTGGGAGGCTGACATTTAGTAACCACGTGGCCATGCTTTCTCTTTTCACAATGGCAGCCTAGGTTTAGAGTTCAATTCCTGGCTTAGGGAATGAGTCCTTTGTTTTCTGTCTGTCTGTGTATTTATATGTCTTCTATATAAACTATAGAAGAGCTTTAATTAATTAGTTTAATAAAAGCTTAAATAAAATATTTTGTCAGAAAAGGGAAAGGTGTAATACCTTTTATTTAGTTTATGTGACTTAAGTAATCTTTGGGAAATAAAGAAAGTTTTTTGTTTATTTGTTTGTTTTGTGAGATGGAATCTTGCTCTGTCACCCAGGCTGGAGTGTAGTGGCATGATCTGCAACCTCTGCTTCCTAGGTTCAAGCAATTTTCCTGCCTCAGCCTCCTGAGTACCCGAGTAGCTGGGATTACCAGTGTGCACCACCATGCCTGCCTTTTTTTTTTTTTTTTTGGCAGAGACTGGATTTCACATGTTGGCCAGGCTGGTCTCAAACTCCTGACCTCAGGTGATACACCCACCTTGGCCTCCCAAAGTGCTGGGATTACAGGCATGAACCACAGAGTCTGGCCAAAGAGAGTTTAAAGATTATTGGTAAAATAAAAATATCTTCAAAAATGTGAACATTTGGTCTAAATTATGCAGGTCAGATATTAGGTTTGCTAAATGCTTTATGGTCATAAGCTGTTTCTTTGATTTTTAAAGATTGTTTAATTTATTTTGGAACATTAGATTCTATATAAGGCCTGGGGACATGTGAAATTAGCCATGCCCCCTAGCTATGCAAAGAAGGTTATAAAGAAAAGAGCTTTTACATAAGAAAGGATCTTTTATGGTAAATTCTTGTCCTAAAGTAAAATAACTGGTTGTTCAAAAAGGGGGGGTGTTGGCGAAGCACAGTGACTCACACCTGTAATCCCAGCACTTTGGGAGGCCAAGGGGGGTGGATCATGAGGTCAGGAGTTCAAGATCAGCCTGACCAACTTGGTGAAACCCCATCTCTACTAAAAATACTATATATATATATATATATATATATATATATATATATATATATATATTCGAGTGTGGTGACACATGCCTATAATCCCAGCTACTCAGGAGAGGCTGAGGCAGGAGAATTGCTTGAACCTGGGAGGCAGAGGTTGCGGTGAGCTGAGATCATGCCATTGCACTCCAGCCTGGGTGACAAAGCGAGACTCCATTTCAGAAAAAAAAGAAAAAGAAAAAGAAAAAAGGCCAGGTGCAGAGGCTCATGTCTGTAATCCCAGCACTTTGGGAAGCTGAGGAGGGTGGATCACGAGGTCAGGAGATTGAGACCATCCTGGCCAACATGGTGAAATCCCATCTGTACTAAAAATACAAAAACTAAAAATACAAAAATACCACTGGGCATGGTCATGGGCGCCTATAATCTCAGCTACTCAGGAGGCTGGGGCAGGAGAATGACGTGAACCTGGGAGGCAGAGGTTGCAGTGAGCCAAGATCATGCCACTGCACTCCAGCCTGGTGACAGAGCAAGACTCTGTCTTAAAAAAAAAAAAAAAAAAAAAAAAAGGGATGTTTAGGACAAGTCAGAAAGTCCAAGCATGTCCTACACGGTCTGTGTAAGTCATGAAAGGATTTATTTATTTATTTATTTATTGAGACGGAGTTCACTCTTGTCACCCAGGCTGGAGTGCAATGGCGTGATCTCAGCTCACTGCAACCTCCGCCTCCTGGGTTCAACCCTGAGTAGCTGGGATTACAGGTGACCACCAGTATGCCTGGCTAATTTTTGTATTTTTAGTAGAGACAGGGTTTCACCATGTTGGCCAGGCTCATCTTGAACTCCTGACCTCAGGTGATCTGCCTGCCTTGGCCTCCCAAAGTGCTGAGATTACAGGCATGAGCCATTGCACCCAGCTGTGAAAGAATTTATGAGAGAATTTATGCAAGAAATGTTTAACAATTTAAAAATGATTAGTCCTCATAACTACTTCATAAAATGCCACCATGACTCTTTCTTTTTTTTTTTTTTTTTTTTGAGACGGAGTCTCACTCTGTCGCCCAGGCTGGAGTGCAGTGGCCGGATCTCAGCTCACTGCAAGCTTCGCCTCCCGGGTTCCCGCCATTCTCCTGCCTCAGCCTCCTGAGTAGCTGGGACTACAGGCGTCTGCCACATCGTCCGGCTAGTTTTTTGTGTTTTTTAGTAGAGATGGGGTTTCACCATGTTAGCCAGGATGGTCTCGATCTCCTGACCTCGTGATCCACCTGTCTCGGCCTCCCAAAGTGCTGGGATTACAGGCTTGAGCCACCGCGCCCGGCCCACCATGACTCTTTCACTGTACAACTTGCCTGCCTTACAGGTAGCTAAGGCCTGGGACACATGGCGTTAGATGCTGGAAAGAGTCAGACCTCATCTGCACTTCTGTCTGGGTCTAGGCTCCACACCTAATACATAATTAAAATTCCTAACTTACCAAGGTTTTCACCAAAAGTAAAAGTCGCTAAGAGTTAACATTGTAACCTGTAATTGAGAATACTGAAGAAACAGTTTTACGTGCAAGTATGTAAGAAAACTGAAATGTGTTTTTGTAAAAGATTATAAACAGGTGTGGTAATATGGATTTTTTTGCCTAAAGAGTTAAAAGATTGTTTTAAGTTAGGATAAAGCTAAAGGTTTGAACAAGTTGTGAAAGGTTTGTAAAAAAATTAATCTTGTAAAAAATTCTGGGCTGAGTGCGATGGCTCACGCTTATAATCCTAGCACTTTGGGAGGCCAAGGCTGGTGAATCACCTGAGGTGAGGTCTAGAGTTCGAGACCACCCTGGCCAACAGGGTAAAACCTCATCTCTACTAAAAATACAAAAATTAGCTGGGCATGGTGGCATGAACCTGTAGTCCCAGTTACTCGGGAGGCTGAGGCAGGAGAATCACTTGAACCTGGGAGGCAGGGGTTGCAATGAGCCGAGATCACACCACTGTGCACCATCCGGGCAATAGAACGAGATTAGGTCTTTAAAAAAAAAAAAGAGAGAGACTTTGAGACCAGCCTGGCCAACATGGTAAAACCTCCTCTCTACTAAAAATAAAAAATTAGCTGGGCATGGTGGCAGATACCTGTAATCCCAGCTACTTGGGAGGCTGAGGCACAAGAATTACTTGAACCCAAGAGGCAGAGGTTACAGTGCGCTGAGATTGCACCATTGCACTCCAGCCCAGGCAACAGAGCAAAAACTCCATCTCAAAATAATAATAATAATAAGTTAAAGGTTTAAAACACTTAATATTATGAAATAGAATTCCAGGTTACCATAAGTCATTCATTTAGCCAAAATGGTGACTAACAGACTTTTGAAAGGCAAAAACCTTTACTTATTGATAGAGGGAAGACTTAGCTTTCCAAACATTCTATCTCTTGTCTTTCCCTTCTTTTTTTTTTTTCCCCAGTAGTTTATTCAAAAGGCAAACAAAAATCTTTCATTGTCTTTTAAAATTACGTGGAAATCTTGTTCAAGAGAGAAAGCCAAATTTTCATCCTTGCATTACTGTGTTATTAATGTCAACCCCAAACCCAATTTTTAATAAAACCTTATAGACAAATCTTTCCAATTTTTTTTTTTTTTACTTATTTAACTTTGTTGGCCGGGCATGGTGGCTCAAGCCTGTAATCCCAGCACTTTGGGAGGCCGAGATGGGCAGATCATGAGGTCAGGACATTGAGACCATCCTGGCTAACACGGTGAAACCCCGTCTCTACTAAAAAATACAAAAAAACTAGCTGGGCGAGGTGGCGGGCGCCTGTAGTCCCAGCTACTCGGGAGGCTGAGGCAGGAGAATGGCGTAAGCCTGGGAGGCGGAGTTTGTAGTGAGCTGAGATCCGGCCACTGCACTCCAGCCCGGGCGACAGAGCAAGACTCCGTCTCAAAAAACAAACAAACAAACAAACAAACAAAAAAACTTTATTAACTCACCTTTAACTTATTTAATAGGCGTCCCGAAATCAAATTTCTGCTTCAAAATTCTCTTTTCTTTTCTTTTTTTCTTTAAGAGAGAGTCTCACTCTGTTGACCAGGCTGGAGTGCAGTGGTGCTATCTTGGCTCACAGCAACCTCCACCTTCCAATGATTCTCCTGCCTCAGCCTCCCGAGTAGCTGGGACTACAGGTGCACACCATACCAGGCTAATTTTTTGTATTTTTAGTAGAGACAGGGTTTCACCATGTTGGTCAGGATGGTCTTGAACTCCTGACCTCAGGTGATTTGCCCATCTCGACCTTCCAAAATGCTGGGATTATAAAAGTTTCTTTTCTGACCTAACTTTGAGATACTATAGCATGCTCCTGAAGCATTCAAAAGAGAAGTAAACAGGCTTATTTGATATGTTTAGTTCCCTGGGAAGCACTGTCAAAATAAAAAAAGTTTAATCTTTTTCAAGTTATACTTTAGTAAATATTAATGTATGTTAGAAAATTGCATGGGATTTCTAAAATTCTAAATGTCTGAGTATATGCTATCAATCATAATTATGTTTATTATGTTGAGTTACTGTAGACCACAGAAATAAGCAAATTTCCTTGTATAAAACTGCTAACTTAAGTAGAACAAAAATTAATTGAATACCAAGAAAATACATTCCCAGATTTGCATGCTAAATCAGCTGATACTGAAATTGTTTAGATATACAATTTGAATAAACTCCATGGTCTAAGTGAAATTACCTGTGATAACCCATTCGTTATCAGTGCTATGCACCTAAATTGGAGAAACAACTGATATTCAAAAGGACATAAGTTCAATGTTAAGCATGGACTCATGGTGAACCAACGCAGCCACCTGTCCTTCCTGAGTCCTTAAAGCTTTCATTAGTAAAGGTTATGCATTCCATGACTCATCATGGAAAAGATAAAATGATCCAAATTAAATATATATTGGTGTGCTGACTTATACATTGCTAATTCAGTTTATAACCAATGTTTGGTTTGTCAAATTCATATTCTCGGGAAGACAGTCAAAGCTTCAGGTCACTCGCCTTGGCCTCCCAAAGTGCTAGGATTACAGGCATGAGCCACTGCACTTGGCCCCAAAGCTTCAGGTACATTTGGCTACCTGACAGGCCATTTAAACATTTCAATTGTCATTTTCAATGCCTGTTTTCTGGTTACACAATAGCTTTCCCATGCAAGAGGGCTGATTTTATAACAGTAGATTATTATGCTACAGTGTATTTTCACCAGGTAAAGAAAGTTTTTTATAGTTCACTGATAGGACAATCAACCCCTTCACAATCTAGAACCCAAAAATTGGATCTTCTGAGAACATCAGAGAAAGACTCCCCTTGCCATCCACACTACAGCAAAACTGTGGGACCTTGAACTTTGGATTCATAATCTCACAACTAAGAAGGGTCCCTCCACATTCTTGGAACTGTACACCCATTAGAATCCTTAAGATAACGCTAAAGAAGTTTCTCCCCAGAAGAAGATGGCATCCTTGGTGTGAACAGCTTTTCCCAAGATCATGGATCAAGACTTCTCTACAGGCTGGGAGCGATGGCTCACGCCTGAAATCCCAGCACTTTGGGAGTCCAAGGCGGGAGGATCACGAGGTCAGGAGTTCAGGACCAGCCTGGCCAACATGACGAAACCCCGTCTCTACTAAAAATACAAAAAATTAACCAAGTGTGGTGGTGCATGCCTGTAATCCCAGCTACTTGGGAGGCTGAGGTAGAAGAATCGCTTGAACCCAGGAGGCGGAGGTTACAGTGAGCCGAAATGATGCCATTTCACTCCAGCCTGGGCAACAGGGCAAGACTCCGTCTCAAAAAAGAAATAAATAAAGACTTCTCGGACGGGCGCGGTGGCTCAAGCCTGTAATCCCAGCACTTTGGGAGGCCGAGACGGGTGGATCACAAGGTCAGGAGATCGAGACCATCCTGGCTAACACCGTGAAACCCTGTCTCTACTAAAAAATACAAAAAAAAAAACTAGCCGGGCGAGGTGGCGGGCGCCTGTAGTCCCAGCTACTCCGGAGGCTGAGGCAGGAGAATGGCATAAACCCGGG
This sequence comes from Macaca mulatta, assembly GCF_049350105.2. Classification (NCBI taxonomy): domain Eukaryota; kingdom Metazoa; phylum Chordata; class Mammalia; order Primates; family Cercopithecidae; genus Macaca; species Macaca mulatta. Next base: position 213,777,421 of record NC_133406.1, on the reverse strand, counting down.
AGGCGGAGCTTGCAGTGAGCTGAGATCCGGCCACTGTACTCCAGCCCGGGCTACAGAGCAAGACTCCGTCTCAAAAAAAAAAAAAAAAAAAAAAAAAAAAAAAAAAAAAGACTTCTCTATCATCGTGAGACTCAAGACTTCTCTACTATCTTTTTTTTTTTTTTTTTTTTGAGACGGAGTCTCACTCTGTTGCCCAGGCTGGAGTGCAGTGGCCGGATCTCAGCTCACTGCAAGCTCCGCCTCCTGGGTTCACGCCATTCTCCTGCCTCAGCCTCCCGAGTAGCTGGGACTACAGGCACCCGCCACCTCGCCCGGCTAATTTTTTGTATTTTTTAGTAGAGACGGGGTTTCACCGTGTTAGCCAGGATGGTCTCGATCTCCTGAGCTCGTGATCCGCCCTTCTCGACTTCTCTACTATCTTGAGACTCTTTGAATATTTTTCCCTTGCTTATGCCTCTGTGAACAATAGAAATGGAAAAGGGGTCTGTTGTGTGCACTTGTGGGGCATACTTTTATGTATGAAGGGTTTTGCAGCCAGCCTTATAAATGGATAAGCTCATACTTTGACAGATAAAAGATGAAGGCCAATGTAAGTGAGAAACTTTAATGATACATACATTGCCTCATAATCAGTCAGAAACATAAAATTGGCTCACTCTCCTTCACCCACACAGTGGGTTAAAGAGAACATTGTCAGGAGCCTTCATTCTTCTGAAAGGGCATCATTTGTTAGGTCCTTTTCCCATGGTTTGGAAATGCAGTGATTAGACATGTATCCCTCATGATAGGCTCTATAGCAGATTCTACTGCAAAGGCTATAGCTACATGATAGACTTTATTTATTTTATTTTATTTTATTTTATTTTTGAAACCGAGTCTTACTCTGTCACCAAGGCTGGAGTGCAGTGGCACAATCTCGACTCACCACAACCTTTGCTTCCTGGGTTCAAGCAATTCTCCTTCCTCAGCCTCCAAAGTAGCTGGGATTACAGGGGCCCACCACCATCCCTGACTAATTTTTGTGCTTTTAGTAGAGACAGGGTTTCGCCATGTTGGTCAGGCTGGTCTCAAACTCCTGACCTCAAGTGATCTGCCCGCCTTGGCCTCCCAAAGTGCTGGGATTACAGGCCACACGATAGACTTTAAATTCTCTTGTGAAAGTTGGAATTGGCTGAACAAGGAAATATCTGTGCAACTGCTGCTACTTGTGGCCTATGGAAAAATACATCAAATGAAGATTATAGAGATTCAGTGGTAGGGGATTAGCAAAGAGATTGCTTAGTTAGGTGAATAGACTCTTTAGCTCATTCTTTGATCTATTTGATTATGGGAGATTTGGTTTATGGGGACCCTGGGTAAGGAGCATACTCCAAACCCTCGGTGTGCTGTACTCTCTCAAAGGTTTGAAATATTTGCATGCAGCTATCTCTAGAATGTCAAGTGGTCTCTCTTCAACTGGAATGACAAGAGCTGAAAGAAATGTGTGACCATGAGGATACTGTAACCGATGAATGATGTGCTGAGACCAGAAACTCAAAACGATGGTAACTGACAGTAGCACTAAGGCCCTAAGTTTTGGTCACTCTCACCTAAGTGAGAACCTGACCAAAAAGGGGGAATTTTTAAAAACAAAATTATGAGAGGCCATTGTTTTGGATTGAGCTCATGCACTAGGTCCCCATAGACCAAACTAGACCAAAATGGAGTCGCTCATGCTAAGACTTTAAGGAAACACATAGGTCCTAGAACAGGCAACAGACCAGGTTTTGTTTTTCTCCTGCAGATCTGTATAACAAACATTCCTCACAGCATAGCTATCCACCCTATGAAGTTACCATTAATTCTTTTAACCAAATTCATTTCCTCTTGCCCAGAGACAATCAAGCTTCAGATGATCACGTGACAACTGTTCCAGCCAGTTCCAGGTGAAGACACCATCCCTGGCCTTCAAGGAGCTACCCCGTCTCCACTAGACAGAGCAGGGTGAGAGTTCTGTGGTCCCCAATAGGTAGGCACTATGCCCCAAGCCAGGATGAAGCAGTTACAGAAAAAACACCATCGGTCCCTCTGCCTCCTATAAAGATTTATAGGAATCATGTCTTTCAAGGGGGAAATGAGGCAGGAGAATAGGGCCTGGAGACAGGGAACCTAAGGACATCCTAGAACTAAATCAAATGGAAACACTTCAGCTATGACAGGAAATATCCTCTTCATTTACATAGGGTGTACACAGAATAAATGACTTTTTTTTTTTTTTTTGAGATGGAGTCTCTCTTTGTTGCTCAGGCTGGAGTGCAGTGGCGCAATCTCGGCTTACTGCAACCTCAGTCTCCTTGGTTCAAGCGATTCTCCTGCCTTAGCCTCCCAAGTAGCAGGGATTACAGCATGTGCTACCACGCCTGGCTAATTTTTTTTTTCTTTTGAGACAGAATTTCACTCTTGTTGCCCAGGCTGGAGTGCAATGGCACAATCTCAGCTCACTGCAACCACCACCTCCCAGGTTCAAGCAATTCTCCCACCTCAACCTCCTGAGTAGCTGGGATTACAGGCACCCACTACCACGCCCAGCTAATTTTTGTATTTTTAGTAGAGAGGGGTTTCATCATGTTGGCCAGGCTGGTCTTGAACTCCTGACCTCGAGATCTGCCCGCCTCGGCCTCCCAAAGTGCTGGGATTACAGGTGTGAGCCACCGCACCTGGCTTTTTTTGTTGTTTTTTTTTTTTTGAGACGGAGTTTCATTCTTGTTGCCCAGGCTGGAGTGCAATGAAACGATCTCGTCTCACCACAACCTCCGCCTCCAGGGTTCAAGCGATTCTCCTGCTTCAGGCTCCCGAGCACCTGGGATTACAGGCATGCACCACCACGCCTAGCTAGTTCTTGTATTTTTTAGTAGAGACCAGGTTTCTCCATGTTGGTCAGGCTGGTCTTGAACTCCCGACCTCAGGTGATCCGCCCGCCTTGGCCTCCCAAAGTGCTGGGATTACAGGCATAAGCCACCACGCCCAGCCTTAATTTTTGTGTTTTTAGTAGAGATGGGGTTTCACCATGTTGGCCAGGCTGGTCTTGAACTCCTGACCTCAAGCGGTCCACCCTCCTCAGCCTCCCAAAGGATTACAGGTGTGAGCCACCGTGCCTGGCCAATAACTTTGTAACTTTACTTCATCCTCTTCATTTACATAGGGGCTACACCAAGTAACCAATGGAAACCTCTAGAGGGTATTTAAATCCCAAAAAATTCTGTAATGGGGCTCTTGAGCCCTATGTCCAGGCCCACTCCCACCCTGTGGAATGTACTTTCATTTTCTTTTTTCTTTTTTTTTTTTTTTTTTGAGACGGAGTCTTGCTCTGTCACCCAGGCTGGAGTGCAGTGGCCGGATCTCAGCTCACTGCAAGCTCCGCCTCCCGGGTTTACGCCATTCTCCTGCCTCAGCCTCCCGAGTAGCTGGGACTACAGGCGCCCGCCACTGCGCCCGGCTAGTTTTTTGTATTTTTAGTAGAGACGGGGTTTCACCGTGTTAGCCAGGATGGTCTCGATCTCCTGACCTCGTGATCCGCCCACCTCGGCCTCCCAAAGTGCTGGGATTACAGGCTTGAGCCACCGCGCCCGGCCGTACTTTCATTTTCAATAAATCTTTGCTTTTTTTTCTTTTTCTTTTTTTATTTTTATTTTTTATTTTTTATTTTGAGAGGGAGTCTCGCTCTGTCGCCAGGCTGGAGTGCAATGATTCTCTCGGCTGACTGCAACCTCCGACTCCTGGGTTCAAGTGATTCTCTGCCTCAGCCTCCTGAGTAGCTGGGATTACAGATGCGCACCACCATGCCCAGCTAATTTTTGTATTTTTAGTAGAGACAGGGTTTCATTCATGTTGGCCAGGCTGGTCTCTATCTCCTGCCCTAGTGATCCACCCGCCTCGGCCTCCCAAAGTGCTGGGATTACAGGTGTGAGCCACTGCACCCAGCAAATCTGTGCTTTTGTTGCTTCATTCTTTCCTTGCTTTGTGTGTTTTGTCCAATTCTTTGTTCAAGACGCCAAGAACCTGGACACCCTCTACCAGTTACACGAGGATGCAAAGGCATAAGAATGATATAATGGGCAAGCTGCGGTGGCTCACACCTGTAATCTCAGCATTTTGGGAGGTGGAGGAGAGCTGATCACGAGGTCAGGAGTTCGAAACCAGCCTGACCAACATAGTGAAATCTCATCTCTACTAAAAACACAAAAATTGGTCGGGTGTGGTGGTGCGCAGCTATAGTCCCAGCTACTCGGGAGGCTGAGGCAGGAGAATCGCTTGAACCTGGGAGGCAGAGGTTTCAGTGAGCCGAGATGGCACCACTGCACTCCAGCCTGGGCAACATAGCTAGACTCCATCTCGGAAAACACACACACACACACACACACACACACACAAAACATACTTTTTTCTTTTCTTTCTTTTTTTTTTTTTTGAGACAGAGTTTCACTCTGTTGCCCAGGCTAGAGTGCAGTGGTGCAATCTCGGCTCACTGCAAGTTCCACCTTCCAGGTTCACACCATTCTCCTGCCTCAGCCTCCCAAGTAGCTGTGACTACAGGCACCTGCCACCACATCTGGCTAATTTTTTTGTATTTTTAGTAGAGACAGAGTTTCACCGTGTTAGCCAGGATGGTCTCGATCTCCTGACCTCGTGATCCACCCGCCTTGGCCTCCCAAAGTGCTGGGATTACAGGCGTGAGCCACCGCACCTGGCCAACAAAACATACTTTTTAATAATTAAAAGAAAATCACCTAATCCAAACTCTGCTACCACCACCCACCACCCTACACCCAAATCCACCCAGTGCTCAAATATATCTAACACAAGCCATGTATATAATTGAACACATTCTGGTAACTACCAAAAAAGTAAAAAGAAAGAGGTGAAATTAATTTTAATAATATATTTTATTTAACTCAGCAAATCTGAAATATTTTATCTTTCAACATGATATGATTATAAAAAATTGTTAAGGAGATTTTTTTGTATTAAATCGTCTTGCCAGGTGTGGTGGCTCATGCCTGTAATCCTAGCACTTGGGAGGCCAAGGTGGGCGGATTGTATGAGTCTAGGAGTTCGAGACCACCCTGGGCAAGATGGCAAGACTCTGTCTCTACAAAAAATAGAAAAATTAGTTGGGCATGGTGGTACATGCCTGTAGTCCCAGCTACTCAGGAGGCTGATGTGAGAGGACTGCTTGAGCCCAGGTCAAGGCTGCAGTGCGCCATGATCAAGCCACTGCACTCCAGCCTGGGTGACAGAGCAAGACCCTGTCTCAAAAATAGTCAGCATCATAATAAATAATAAATGTAAAAAATCATCTCCATGTAGACCATTTCATGTGCTCATCAGCCACATGGGGCTGGTGAATGAAGCACAGACTTACAGGGATCCTATTCCATCCTCAGACCACTCTGATAGGAAGTTTTCCCCTAAACGGTAAAATAATGCTGACTTTGTTTCTTCTTCTTTTTTTTTTTTTTTTTTTTTTTTTTTGACACGGAGTCTCGCTCTGCCGCCCAGGCTGGAGTGCAGTGGCGCAATCTCAGCTCACTGCAAGCTCCGCCTCCCGGGTTTACGGCATTCTCCTGCTTCAGCCTCCGGAGTAGCTGGGACTACAGACGCCTGCCACCACGCCCGGCTAATTTTTTGTATTTTTAGTGGAGACGGGGTTTCACCGTTTTAGCCAGGATGGTCTCGATCTCCTGACCTCATGATCCGCCCGCCTCCGCCTCCCAAAGTGCTGGGATCACAGGTGTGAGTCACTGCGCCCGGCCGACTTTAGGCTTTTTCTGCAAAGCGCTGGGATTACAGGCATGAGTCACTGTGCCCGGCTCCTAATTTTTTTTTTTTTTTTTAAGAGACAGAGTCTAGGCCGGGCGCGGTGGCTCAAGCCTGTAATCCCAGCACTTTGGGAGGCCGAGACGGGCGGATCACGAGGTCAGGAGATCGAGACCATCCTGGCTAACACGGTGAAACCCCGTCTCTACTAAAAAAAAAATACAAAAAACTAGCCGGACGAGGTGGCGGGCGCCTGTAGTCCCAGCTACTCGGGAGGCTGAGGCAGGAGAATGGCGTGAACCCGGGAGGCGGAGCTTGCAGTGAGCTGAGATCCGGCCACTGCACTCCAGCCCGGGCGGCAGAGACTCCGTCTCAAAAAAAAAAAAAAAAAAAAAAAAAAAGAGACAGAGTCAGCCAGGCGTCTATAATCCCAGCTACTCTCCCCTCCTGAGGCAGGAGAGAGAATCACTTGAACTAAGGAGGTGGAGGCTGCAGTGAGCCAAGACCACAGCACCGCACTGCAGCCTGAGTGACAGAGCGAGACTCTGTCTCAAAAAAAAGAAAAGAGAGACAGAGTCTTGCTGTGTTCCCCAGGCTGGTCTCAAACTTCTGGCCTCAAGGGAATCTTCCCAACTCAGCCTCCCAGAGTGCTGAGATTATAGGGGTGAGCCACTGCGCCCAGCTCCCTTGACTATCTCTGCAACTTCTCTGTAAATCTAAAATTATTCCAAATAAAAGGTTTATTAAACATAGATATTATATTTTGTGTGTATCATATTAGGAAGCCCGGGGGGAAAGGCAAAATTAAAAAAAAAAAAAAAGATTCTGACTTGGCTCTGGTTGAATAACAAAGAAAAAAACAATGAAAAAGAAAAAAAAAAAAAAAGAGAGAGACCAAGCAGAGACCTCTGAGGCTGCATTTCAGGAAGCATGGGGAAGCGGTGGAGTAGCAAGCCAAATGAAATCATAGGTTGGATCAGGGTTAAGTTTTTGGGACTTTATCCTGTGGCATGGGGAGTCATTGAAGGCTATTGAGCAAGGGTGTGGCCTGATTACACAGTGATTCAGCCAAGGTCACACAGTCCAGCTTCCCCCGATCCTTCCCTCCCACTACCCACTGCCCCTCCCTTCCATGTGCTCTTCCTTCTTTGCCTCCAGAGGCCTAGCTCTGGCACAACTCTAAGTCACTAGCATAGAGATGAGCACCTCCACTGCCCACACTTGCCCCAGCCTGGTTCAGGTGTCTTTAAACACTCAGCATTTCTTTTTTTGTTTGTTTTGAGAAGCAGTCTCAGTCGTGCAGGCTGCAGTGGCGCAATCTCAGCTCGCTGTAATCCCCGCCTCCCAGATTCAAATGTTTCTCTTGCCTCAGCCTCCAGAGTAGCTGGGATTACAGGTGCGTGCCCTGTAATCCACACCCAGCTAATTTTTGTATTTTTGTTAGAGACAAGGTTTCACCATGTTGCCCAGGTTGATCTCAAACTCCTGGCCTCCACCTGCCTTGGCCTCCCAAAGTGCTGGGATTACAGGTGTGAGCCACCACGCCTGACTCTTGACATTTCTTTTTTATTCTCGCTCTGTTGCCCAGGCTGGAGTGCAATGGCGCAATCATAGCTCACTGCAACTTCAAACTCCTATGCTCGTGATCCTTCTGCCTCAGCCTCTTGAGTAGTTGAGACTACCGATGAGGCTCAACATTTAGAATCTCAACATGCCACACCTGGTAAGGGCTGGCACCATTCCACCGACCCAGTACAGAGACCCTTTGGGCAGGGAGTTGCAGGGTGGAGCCTTATGCAAAATTCCACAAGTTCTAGGTTGAGTCATTTCTTCCACCACACCCGCTCTGCTCACTCTCTCCTCCCCCAGTGAGATAAGTCCAGTCCATCGGTGGAGGAAGGGGGCTCAGGAGCAGAAGAAGATGGGGCTTCAAGACTAAACCAGAATATTGTGCCACCAGGAGAATTGTCAATTCTTTCTCCAACGGGCCTTCTTGAAACCACACATATGTCCAGGTCAGAAGCTGGGGGGAAGAAAGTTGGATAGAAAAAGAAGTTGAAGTGGAATAAATGTGTGTGTTTGTGTACATTTTTTCTGCCAGCAATAGGGCAATGAGAGTTCAAGGCTAGAATTAATTAGATTCTCACACCCCAATTAATCCAGTTTTCTCCATCCTGGTTGTTAACAAAAGGCTAACATTATTAAACAGTCTGTTCTGTGCCAGGCACTGTATGCATAAATTCATTTATTCCTCATGGCAAATCTATATTAGTATACCCATTTTATAAATGAGAAAACTGAGGCTTGGAGAAGGTAAGGGATGTGCCCAGGTTTATGCAGCCAGTATGTGACCGAGCTGGCAAAGAGCACAACCAATTCAAGTCTTCAGAAGACTGCATGGGTTTAAAAGTGCTCTTGGGGAATTTCGTCTTTCAGGGGAGAAGGAAATGGTTTTACAGTAAAACCCTTATTCCTTTCAGGGTATTCAGCGCCCATTTCTGACCCCCGCTGTGACTGAAGTGGTTACAGCATGGATAGAACCCGTGACCTCAAAGCCACACCCATATTTTTGCCCAGAAGGGTGAGTCCCTGTATCTGCATGTGTCCCTCCTCCCTTCATCTCCTCCCTTCATTCAGGTCTCTGCCTAAAAATCAGAGAAGACTTCTCTGATCACCCTATCCAAATGACAACTGTCAGGCCTCTGAGCCCAAGCCAAGCCATCGCATCCCCTGTGACTTGCATGTACATACGCCCAGATGGCCTGAAGTAACTGAAGAATCACAAAAGAAGTGAAAATGCCCTGCCCCACCTTAACTGATGACATTCCACCACAAAAGAAGTGAAAATGGCCGGTACTTGCCTTAAGTGATGACTTCACCTTATGAAAGTCCTTTTCCTGGCTCATCCTGGCTCAAAAAGCTCCCCTACTGAGCACCTTGTGACCCCCACTCCTGCCCGCCAGAGAACAACCCCCCTTTGACTGTAATTTTCCTTTACCTACCCAAATCCTATAAAATGGCCCCACCCTTATCTCCCTTCGATGACTCTCTTTTCGGACTCAGCCCACCTGCACCCAGGTGATTAAAAAGCTTTATTGCTCACACAAAGCCTGTTTGGTGGTCTCTTCACACGGACACGCATGAGAACAACCTCCATGTGTAGCCTCATAATCAGTCTAATTTGTCTTCATAGCACCTACCACGCCTTGACATATTTACAGACATTTCTTTGCTTATTGTCTGTCTCCACCCACTAGAATGTAAACTCCATGAGGACAGGACCTGGTCTGTTTTGTTCACTGCTGTATTCCCAATGCCTGGACTGGTGCCTGACATATAGTAGGCCCCTAACAAATATGTGGGTTTTTTGTTTGTTGGTTGGTTGGTTGGTTTGTTTGTTTTTTGAGAAAGAGTCTTGCTCTGTCACCCAGGTTGCAGCGCAGTGGCACGATCTCGGCTCACTGCAACCTCCACCTCCCAGGTTCAAGCGATTCTCCTGCTTTAGCCTCATGAGTAGCTAGGATTACATGCCTGTGCCACCATGCCTCACTAATTTTTGTATTTTAAGTAGAGGCAGAGGTTTCACCATGTTGGCCAGGCTGGTCTCAAACTCCTAGCCTCAAGTGATCCACCCACCTCAGCTTCCCAAAGTGTTGGAATTGTGTTGAATGAATACAAAGGGAAAATTCAACTTGCTTTCACTAAGTATTTGACACTCCCGCTTTCCTCAGGGGCTAAATTCATCTTACCCCTCAAAGTCTTGCTCCTTTGTCCTCTCTTCAGGGACTTCTCCCTCATCTTCCCCAGCCCAGGGATTGATACAGCCACCCACCCAGCTGCTCCAGCCAGGAACTGGAAGATATCCTCACCTCTTCCTTCATTCTTTCCACCTCTGCCCCCCGACTCCCCACTACTTCCAGTGTTCAATTAATCACCAGCTCCAGTCCACTCTGCCTGTTTTTAAAACTTTTTTGGGACAGGGTCTCACTCTGTTGCCCGGGATGGTCTCAAACTCCTGGGCTCAAGTAATCCTCTCACCTCTGGCCTCCCAAAGTGCTGGGATTACAGGCATGAGCCACCATGCCTGGCCTCCATTCTGTCTCTTAATATCTCCTAAATCTGCTCATCTCTCCCAATCTTTGCTACGCCCCCTCTACCAGGCAACCCTCCTATTTTCCCTGGGTTACGGCATCAAATTTCTCACCAGCCTCCTGCCTCCAGTTTGGCCCCGGCCAGTCAGTCTCCACATTGCAATCAGTGATTGGTCTAAAGCTTAAATTGCCTCGGTAAACAAAGCATTGAGTCCTTAGCGGCCTGAGATAAAGTCCAAGATCTTAATATGGGTTACAAAGCCCTGCCCCATCTGACCACAGTCTCATTCTTAGCCATACTCTGCTCCTGCCTGTTTGAACTATTTCCAGTTCCCCAAATGTGCTCCTGATAGTTATTTTGCCTGGGAGCTCTGCCCAACTCCTGCTCATCATTCAGGTCTCAGCTTGGATGTTGCTTTCTCCAGGAAGGCCTCCCTGACTTCTGTCCAACTAGGCTGGGCTAGGGGTCCTTAGTGTATCTTAGGGTATAGAATCAGGGCATTCTCCCTACCTGGAGGACTGCCAGTGGTCACTGGTCCCATTTCCACCCTTTTCCGTTTCTTGATTGGTGTCACTGCTTAAATAGCCGTCTCTGCTTCTCTGATGCCTCTTACCCTTCAAGACCTATCTTTCTAGACTTGTTGTCCAGAAAACTCTCTGGGGAGTAAAAAGAAGGCAGCCTCTGAGTCAGGATGCCCCACGCTCAAGCCACCTCTGCCACTTCTTAGTGATACAACCTTGGGCGTGTCACTGTAAAATGGGGATAACATTAATATCCACCTTACAGTTGTTACAAGTAAAATTATAAATGTTAAAGGACAATTGGCCGGGTGCAGTGGCTCACGCCTAGAATCCCATCACTTTGGGAGGCCAAGGCGAATGGATCATCTGAGGTCAGGAGGTCAAGACCAGCCTGGCCAACATGGCGAAACACTGTCTCTACTAAAAACACAAAAATTAGCAGGGCCTGGTGGCATATGCCCATAATTTCAGCTACTCAGGAGGCTGAGGCAGGAGAATTGCTTGAACCTGGAAGGTGGAGGTTGCAGTGAGCCGAGATAGTGCCATTGCACTCTAGCCTAGGCGACAAGAGCAAAACTCCATCTCAAGAAAGAAAAAGAAAGGAAGGAAGGAAGGAAGGAAGGAAGGAAGGAAGGAAGGAAGGAAGGAAGGAAGGAAGGAAGGAAGGAAAGAAAGAAAAAGAGATGTTAAAGGACAATGTAAACACTGCAGTGTGTTATAGAGACGTGAGGATGATTATTCTCTCCTGGTACTGTGCTCCTGCAGCGCTCACAGGCCGTGACCTGCCATTTGCATTTCATTATATCCTGCTTCCAGTGATCTGCTCTCTACAACCAGAGTGGAAGCCAGCTAGGTTCTCTTCTCTAGCTCTTCTGCATCCCCTGGAGTTCAGAGATTGGTGCTGAGCAAATAGAAGGTGTATGTGATTATAACCAACTACCATTTATTTATCAGCTACTATGCACTAATTACCTTACATATATTACAGTCAGGCACTGCATAATGATGTTTTACTCAACCACACTGCTGTATATGTGGTGTAGCAGTGGTTCCATACGATTGGAATACCAGCAGTGGTTCCATACGATTGGAATACCATGTTTGTATTGTACATTTTTTATGTTTGGGTATGTTTAGATACACAAATACTTACCATTGTGTTACAATTGCCTACAGCATTCAGTACACTAACCTGCTGTATAGGTTTGTAGCCTAGAAGCAATAGGCTATGCCATATAGCCTAGGTGTGTAAGAGGCCTTACTGTCTAGGTTTGTGTAAGTACACTCTATGATGTTTACACGACGAATTCACCTAATAATGCATTTCTCAGAATGTATCCTTGTTGTTAAGAAACGCATAGCTAGGCCGGGTGCGGTGGCTCAAGCCTGTAATCCCAGCACTTTGGGAGGCTGAGACAGGCGGATCACGAGGTCAGGAGATCGAGACCATCCTGGCTAACATGGTGAAACCCTGTCTCTACTAAAAAATACACAAAACTAGCCGGGCGTGGTGGCGGGTGCCTGTAGTCCCAGCTACTCAGGAGGCTGAGGCAGGAGAATGGCGTAAACCCGGGAGGTGGAGCTTGCAGTGAGCTGAGATCCGGCCACTGCGCTCCAGCCTGGGCGACAGAGTGAGACTCCGTCTCAAAAAAAAAAAAAAAAAGAAAAGAAACGCATAGCTGTAGTTCTTTTTCTTTTCTTTTCTTTTCTTTTTTGAGACGGAGTCTCACTCTGTCACCCAGGCTGGAGTGCAGTGGCGCGATCTCGGCTCACTGCACCCTCCAGCTCCCAGGTTCAAGTGATTCTTCTGCCTCAGCCTCGCAAGTAGCTGGGACTACAGGCACGCGCCACCACACCCAGCTAATTTTTGTATTTTTAGTAGAAATGGGGTTTCACCATATTGGCCAGGCTGGTCTCGAACTCCCGACCTCGTGATCTGCCCGCCTCAGCCTCCCAAAGTTCTGGGATTACAGGCTTGAGCCACCACATCTGGCCCGCATAGCTGTATTTATAATTCTCAGAACTACCCAGGAGACAAGTAATTTTATCTCCATGATGCAACCTAAGGATTAAAAAAATTAAATTACTTGTCCAAGGTCACAGAGCTGTTGGTTAGGGACCTTGGGGGTCTTTCTGGCACTTTCCCCAGCTTAATGTTAACAGGCTCATGGCCTTCCTCCTGCCATTTCCTCTCTTGGTCATAAGCTGAGCTGTGTTCAGAGAAAGAAAAAATAAATCAAACTTGGGGCCTGGCAAAGGGGGTGAGTGTCATGCCACAGACCAGACACAGGGCAGCAGGAGACTTTTATTTTCTTTTATTTTATTTTTGAGATGGAGTTTCACTCTTGTCACCAGCTGGAGTACAGTGGTGCAATCTCAGCCCACTGCAACCTCCTCCTCCTCCCAGGTTTAAGCAATTCTCCTGCCTTAGCCTCCCAGGTAGCTGGGATTACAGGCGCCTGCCACCACACCCAGCTACTTTTTGTATTTTTAATAAAGATGGGATTTTTTTGTTAGCCAGGCTGGTCTTGAACTCCTGACCTCAGGTGATCTACCCGCCTCACCCTCCCAAAGTACTGGGATTACAAGCATTGGCCACTGCGCCCGGACAGGAGGAGAGTTGTTTTTTTTTTTTGAGATGGAGTCTCACCATGTCACCCAGGCTGGAGTGCAGCGGCACCATGTCAGCTCACTGCAATCTCCATCTCCTGGGTTCAAGCAATTCTCCTGCCTCAGCCTCCTGAGTAGCTGGGATTACAAGGGCCCACCACCATGCCTGGCTAATTTTTGTATTTTTAGTAGAGACGAGAGTTCACCATGTTGGCCAGGCTGGTCTTGAACTTCTGACCTCAGGTGATCCGCCCGTCTTGGCCTCCCAAAGTGCTGGGATTACAGGCGTGAGCCACCGCGCCTGGCCAGGAGACTTTAAAAATGAAAAGTAAGATACGTCTCCACCCAGAGCACTGTCACAAAGCCCTGGTTCTGTGAATGCAGAGTGTGACAGGTGGTCAGGAAAAGCACTGAGACATCTTCTAGCTGCATCAGCACTGAAGTGATGCCCACATCTTACACATGGAAAGTAGATCGGAGTGGGATCTGTTAGGCAGATCACTCACAATAAGGGAATGGTCCACCATTACTCACAAGGGTTTCTATCCTCTCCAACAAAAATTTTAATTCAAGAAGAGAAGATGCAGGGTTCATAGTGAGCCACGAGGTGGCACTGTGAGAGGAGGGCACACAAAGTACCGAATTAGAACCTCTGGACGTGAAAGATTAGAAGACATTTTACAGCAGAGAAATGTAAAGTAAACGCCTCCTTTTACAGAAGAGATATGAGGTCCAGAGAAGTTATCCAAGTTGTAGAGTTTTGTGGTTAAGCCAGTACCAGAGACCCAGGTCTGTCTGTTTCTAAGTCTGGTGCACTTAACCTGTAATGCTCACCAAATCACATCTACAGATTCCTACCCATTCATTGTGTGATCTTGCTCAAGTCACTGATGTATTTCTGAGTCTCAGTCTTCCTGACCATAGAATATAGGACTAGTCTAGATCTGGGTTTTCTTTTTCTTTTTCGTTTATTTTGAGACAGAGTTTTGCTCTTGTTGCCCAGGCTGGAGTGCAATGACGCGATATCAGCTCGCTGCAACCTCTGCCTGCCGGGTTCAAGCGATTTTCCTGCTTCAGTCTCCCGAGTAGTTGGGGCTTTGGGCGCGCATCACCACACCCAGCTAATTTTTGTATTATTAACAGAGACAGGATTTCACCATATTGGCCATGATGGTCTCGAACTCCTGACTTCATTATCTGCCTGCCTCAGCTTCCCAAAGTGCTGGGATTACAGGCGTGAGCCACCATGCCTGGCCTTATTTTTATATTTTTGTTTTTTTGTTTGAGATGGAGTCTTACTCTGTCACCCAGGCTAGAGTACAGTGGCATGATCTTGGCTCACTGCAACCTCTACCTCCCAGACTCAAGTGATTCTCTTGCCTCAGCCTCCCGAATAGCTGCGATTACAGGCATGCGCCACCACACTCAGCTAATTTTTTTGTATTTTTAGTACAGATGGGGTTTCACCATGTTGGCCAGGCTGGTCTCGAACTCCTGACCTCAAATGGCCCGCCTGCCTCAGCCTCCCAGAATGCTGGGATTACAGGTGTGAGCCACCGTGCCTGGTTTTTTTGTTTGTTTGTTTGTTTGTTTGTTTTTAGGAGCTGAAGTTTAATAGGTAAGAGAAAGAGAAAGGAAAACAGCTCTCTTCTCTAGTGAGAGAGAGAGGGGACTTCTGAGAGGAAAAGGCTGGTCAGTGGTGGATGCACTGGATTTTTTTTTTTTTTTTTTTTTTTGAGTCGGAGTCTAGCTCTGTCGCCCAGGCTGGAGTGCAGTGGCCAGATCTCAGCTCACTGCAAGCTCCGTCTCCCGGGTTTACGCCATTCTCCTGCCTCAGCCTCCCGAGTAGCTGGCACTACAGGCGCCTGCCACCTCGCCCGGCTAGTTTTTTGTATTTTTTAGTAGAGACGGTGTTTCACCGTGTTAACGAGGATGGTCTCGATCTGCTGACCTTGTGATCCGCCCGTCTCGGCCTCCCAAAGTGCTAGGATTACAGGCTTGAGCCACCGCGCCCGGCCTGCACTGGATTTTATATGCAGGCTTGAGGAGGTGCTGTCTGCATACACAGAAAGGATAGGAGACATGGCAGTCATGGACAGAAAAGGAGGGGATTACGATAGAAAAGTTGGAGATCCTGTTGCTGACACCCCATCGGGTGGTTGGAGGCTGGGGTCAGTCCAGAAGCCTTTGGATAACACCATGGGGTAGCCTCAGCCAGAAATCCTTGGTTACTTCCAAGACCTCTTCCAGCGCCACATGACAACTAAGTCCTCTGTGAAAGGAAGCTGGTTCAAACCTGGCTAATATGCCCAGCAACCTGTGGGTACTGGGAGATTCTCTGTGTTCTCCTCAGCAAGCCTCACATCTAAGTCTTTAAGAACATAGCCATGCTAATTGTATTCTTAAATGGCTGAAGGATGCCTGTTAGTGATTTGATTTGGTTCTAAAATGGAGGCCGGACACGGTGTGGCTCACGCCTGTTATCCCATCACTTTGGGAGGCTGAGGCGGGCAGATCACCTGAGGTCAGGAGTTCAAGACCAGCCTGGCCAACACAACAAAACTCCATCTCTACTAACAATATAAAATTAGCTCAGCATGGTGGTGCAGGCCTGTAATCCCAGCTACTTGGGAGGCTGAGGCATGAGAATCATTTGAACCTAGGAGGTGGAGGTTGCTGTGAGCTGAGATCACACCACTGCACTCCAGCCTGGGTCAGAGAGGAAGACCCTGCCTCAAAATAAAATAAAATAAAATAAAATAAAATGGAGGCTGAGAGCCCCAAAATGAAAGGACAGAGTTGGAGTCTGCTCCTCTACTCACCGTTTCAATGAATGATGTACGTTGGTATCCTGGACAAGGTCCCCAATATGAAGCAGCTATGTTGTCTAGGTAAGTACCCAGGGTTCATTATCTCACACCAAGAAAATTTAGGAGGTGGACACACATGAGGAGTTTAGGAGTGGAGGTGTAACAGGCAAGAGAAAGAGAAAGAAAGAGAAAGGAAAACAGCTCTCTCTCCAGTGAGAGAGAGGGGACTTCTGAGAGGAAACATCGCCCTCTTTTTTTTTTTTTTTTTTTTGAGATGGAGTCCTGCTCTGTCACTCATGCTGGAGTGCATTGGCGCAATCTCAGCCACTGCACTCTCCACCTAGCAGGTTCAAGCGATTATCCTGCCTCAGCTTCCTGAGTAGCTAGGACTACAGGCACACGTTACTATGCCTGTCTAACTATTATTTTTTTTTTTTTTTGTAGAGACAGTGTTTTGCCATGTTAGCCAAGCTGGTCTTGAACCCGTGAATTCACGTGATCTGCCCACCTCAGCCTCCCAAAGTGCTGGGATTACAGGCGTGAGCCACTGTGGCCGGACATTTTTTTCTTATTGTCTACACAGATGTATAGTCTAGATCTGTGATGTCAATACGGTAGCCACTAGTCACATGTAGCTATTTGAATTAATTAAAACTAATTAAAATTTAAAATTCAGTTCTCAGCTAGCAACATTTCAAGAGCTGAATAAATAATTGTAGATAGTAGTTGTCATATTGGACAGCATAAACATAAAACATTTCCATTATCGCAAATAGTTCTAGTAAACAGCATTGGGGGATGAAAACAATGAGATGGTAGCTAAGGTCCTTCCAGCTTTAGTATCCCATGGCTCCTCTGTGTGACTATTGGAGGGTGTAGGATTCCAGCTCTCAGCCTGAGTTCTCTCCCTCTCTTTTTTTTTTTTTTTTTCTTTCTTTCTTTTTTTTTTTTTTTGAGACTGAGTCTTGCTCTGTCACCCAGGCTGGAGTGCAGTGGCCGGATCTCAGCTCACTGCAAGCTCCGCCTCCTGGGTTCACGCCATTCTCCTGCCTCAGCCTCCCGAGTAGCTGGGACTACAGGCGCCCGCCACCTCGCCCGGCTATTTTTTTGTATTTTTTAGTAGAGACGGGGTTTCACCGTGTTAGCCGGGATCGTCTCTCGATCTCCTGACCTCGTGATCCGCCCATCTCGGCCTCCCAAAGTGCTGGGATTACAGGCTTGAGCCACCGCGCCCAGCCTTTTTTTTTCTTTTTTTGAGACAGAGTCTTACTTTGTCACCCAGGCTGGAGTGCAGTGGCGTGGTCTTGTCTCACTGCAACCTCCGCCTCCTGGGTTCAAGTGATTCTCCTACCTCAGGCTCCCGTGTAGCTGAGATTACTGGCATGTGCCACTATACCCAGCTAATTTTTGTATTTTCAATAGAGACGGGGTTTCACCTTGTTGGCCAGGCTGGTCTTGAACTCCTGACCTCAAGTGATCTGCCTAGCTCGGCCTCCCAAAGTGCTGGGATTATAGACATGAGCCATCATGCCCAGCCTTAGCCGGAGTTCTTAACCAAATACAAGCACTGGGGGATACAGAAGATAAGATAAACATCTTCCCTTTGTGAAGCTGATTTTTTTTTTTTTTTTTTTTTTTTTTTGAGACAAGGACTCACTCTGTTGCCCAGGCTGGAGTGCAGTGACACAATCACGGCTCACTGCAGCCTCAACCTCCTGGGCTTAAGCAATCTTCCCATCTCAGCCTCCCCAGTAGCTGAGACCACAGGCACATGCCACCATGCCTGGCTAATTTTTTGTATTTTTTCTAGAAACAGGGTTTCGTCATGTTGCCCAAGATGGTCTCAAACTCCTGAGCTCAAGCCATCCACCTGTCTTGACCTCCCTAAATGCTGGGATTACAGGTGTGGGCCACCATGCGCAGCCAGAATTTACATTCTAACGGGCCTAGGGTACTGAGTACAAAATCCACAGCTCCTGCCATCAAGGTAGCTAAGAACAGCGTGTCTTAGCTTTAATATACATACCCATTTAGTTTAAAATGCAACTTCTGATTCAACAGGTCTGGGGTAGAGCCTGTGAACCTACATTTCTATTTTTTTTTTTTTTTTTTTTGAGACGGAGTCTCGCTCTGTCGCCCAGGCTGGAGTGCAGTGGCCGGATCTCAGCTCGCTGCAAGCTCCGCCTTCTGGGTTTACGCCATTCTCCTGCCTCAGCCTCCCGAGTAGCTGGGACTACAGGCGCCCGCCACCTCGCCCGGCTAGTTTTTTGTATTTTTTAGTAGAGACGGGGTTTCACCGGGTTAGCCAGGATGGTCTCGATCTCCTGACCTCGTGATCCGCCCGTCTCGGCCTCCCAAAGTGCTGGGATTCCAGGCTTGAGCCACCGCGCCCGGCCAAACCTACATTTCTAATAAGCTCCTTGGTGATGTCAATGCTGCTGGTCGCAGAGTGTACTTTAAGTAGCAAGTCTTGTGGCATATGGCCTGGCATGGTAGCTCACGCCTATAATGCCAGCACTTTGGGAGGCCGAGGCAGGCAGACCACGAGACCATCCTGGCTAACACGGCGAAACCCCATCTCTACTAAAAACACAAAAAATTAGCCAGGCATGGTGGTGGTCACCTGCAGTCCCAGCTACTCGGGAGGCTGAGGCAGGAAAATGGCGAGAACCTGGGAGGTGGAGCTTGCAGTGAGCCAAGATCGTGCCACTGCACTCCAGCCTGAGCAACAGAGCAAGACTCCGTCTCAAAAAAAATTAAAAATACAAACACAATATGTGTGAGTCAACTAAAATAATGTGTTTATATTGTGGATCTTCCCGGGACACCTGGGTTTAAATCGCACTGCTGGGTAGCTCACTCTTCCTAATCTTCAGTGCTAGGTTATGGAGGCTCTTCTAGGCATCTGTCATCCTTTATTCTTCCCCTAACCTGGCTTTATTCATGCTATACTGCCTTTCCTTTTTTTTTTTCTTTTCTTTTTTTTTGAGACTGAGTCTCACTGTGTAGCCCAGGCTGGAGTGCAGTGGTATGAATGGCTCACTGCAACCTCTGCCTCCCAGGTTCAAGCAATCTCCCACCTCAACCTCCTGAGTAGCTGGGATTACAGGCACCTGCCACCACGCCTGGCTAATTTTTGTATTTTTAGTAGAGATGGGGTTTCACCATGTTGGCCAGGCTTGTCTCAAACTCCTGGCCTCAAGTGATCTGTGTGCTTCAGCTTCCCAAAGTGCTGGGATTACAGGCATGAGCCACCGTGCCTAACCAACAATTTGAGTTTTGAGAGTTATTTTCTTTACATATTTGGATCAGACATGTGATTAGAGCCAATATTTTCTCCATCTGTGCCTTGTCCATTCATTTTATGTTATCTTTTGAAGAGCAGAAGTTCTTGATTTTGATGAAGTCTAATTTATCAATATTTTTTATTATAGATCATGCTTTTGTTGTCATAGCTAAGAAATCTTTGTCTAACTCAAGGTCATGAAGCATTTCTATTTTCTCCTAGAAATGTATACTGTTGGGTTTGTTTTCTTTTTTTGTTTGTTTGTTTGTTGTTGTTGTTGTTTTAGACGGAGTCGCACTCTATTGCCCAGGCTGGAGTGCAATGGCATGATCTCGGCTCACTGCAACCTCCGCCTCCCAGGTTCAAGCAATTCTCCTGCCTCAGCCTCCCAAATAGCTGGGATTATAGGCGCTCACCACCACACTTGGCTAATTTTTGAATTTTAGTAGAGATGGGGTTTCACCATGTTGGCCAGGCTGATCTTGAACTCCTGACCTCATGATCCACCTGCCTTGGCCTCCCAAAGTGCTGGGATTCCAGGCGTGAGCCACCACGCCTGGCCCTGTTTTATCTTTTGGAGACAGAGTCTCACTCTGTCACCCAGGCTGCAGGGCACTGGCTCAATTATAGCTCACTGCAGGCTTAACCTCCTGGGCTCAAGCAATCCTCCCGCCTCAGCCTCCTGAGTAGCTGGGACTACAGGTGCATGCTACCACACTTGGTTAATTTTTTTTTTTTTGGAGATGGAGTCTCGCTCAGCCTCCCGGGGCTAGAGTGCAGTGGCATGATCTCAGCTCACTGCAACAACCATCTCCCAGGTTCAAGTGATTCTCCTGTCTCAGCCTCCTGAGTAGCTGGAATTATGGGCACCCACCATCATTCCTGGCTAATAATTTTTAATTTTTTTTGTAAAGATGGGATGTTCCTATGTTGCCCAGGCTGGCAGAACTTTATAGTTTTTGGTGTTACATTTAAGTTGATGATCCCTTTTCAGTTAATTCTTATATATTTTAAGGATTTTTGCATCTGTGTTCATGAAGGATATTGGTCTGTGTTTTTATTTTTGTATAATGTCTTCGTTTGGGCTTAATATTAGGGTAATGCTAGCCTCATAAAATGAGTCAGAAAGCGATCCCTTCTCTTCTGTTTTTTTACGAAAAGTTTGTATAGAATTTATATCATTTCTTCCTTAAGAGTAAGGTAGAGGCCAGGTGCGGTGGCTCACACCTGTAATCCCAGCACTTTGGGAGGCTGAGGCAGGTGGATCACGAGGTCAAGAGATCAAGACCATCTTGGCCAACATGGTGAAACCCTGTCTCTATTAAAAATACAAAAATTAGCTGGGCGTGGTAGCGTGCACCTGTAGTCCCATCCACTTGGGAGACTGAGGCAGGAGAATTGCTTGAACCCAGGAGGCAAAGGTTGCAGTGAGCCGAGATTGTACCACTGCACTCCAACCTGGCGACAGAGCGAGACTTTGTCTCAACAACAACAAAAAAGAATAAGGTAGAATTCACCAGTGAAGCAATTTGGATCTGGAGGTTTCCTTTTTTAAAAATTATTGTTATTTAAAAATATATATATATTAGGCCAGGCACAGTGGCTCACGCCTGTAATCCTAGCACTTTGGGAGGTCAAGGCAGGCAGATCACGAGGTCAATAGATTGAGACCATCCTGGCCAACATGGTGAAACTCCGTGCAACTAAAAATACAAAAATTAGCTGGGTGTGATGGTGTGCACCTGTATTCCCAGCTACTCAGGAGGCTGAGGCAGGAGAATCGCTTGAACCTGGGAGGCGGAGATTGCAGTGAGTTGAGATATTGCCACTGCACTCCAGCCTGGTGACAGAGCAAGATTTCATCTCAAAACAAACAAACAAACAAAAAAACCCATATATATAAAATAGAGATGGAGTCTCTTTATGTTGCCCAGGCTGGTCTCAAACTCCTGAGCTTAAGTGCCCCTCCCACCTAGGCTTCCCAGTCTGGAGTGCAGTGGCAAAATTGTGACTCACTTCGCCTTCAACATCCTGGGCTTAAGCGATCTTCCCACCTCAGCTTCCCTAGTAGTTAGGACCACAGGTGTACACCACCACACCTGGCTAATTTTTATAATTTTTTTGGAGAGATCCTCTTGCCTTGGCCTTCCAAAATGCTAGTATTACAGGCATGAGTCACTGCGCCCAGAAAGTTTTCTTTTTTTTTTTTTTTTGAGACAGAGTCTCGCTCTGCCGCCCAGGCTGGAGTGCAGTGGCGTGATCTTGGCTCACTACAAGCTCCGCCTCCCGGGTTCACGCCATTCTCCTGCCTCAGCCTCCCGAGTAGCTGGGACTACAGGCGCCCGCCACCTCGCCCGGCTAGTTTTTTTGTATTTTTTAGTAGAGACGGGGTTTCACTGTGTCGGCCAGGATGGTCTTGATCTCCTGACCTCGTGATCCGCCCGTCTCGGCCTCCCAAAGTGCTGGGATTACAGGCTTGAGCCACCGCGCCCGGCCAGAAAGTTTTCTTTGTTGGAAGGTTGTACCTACAAATTTAAGTTATTTAATAGACTACTATGCAAGTTACCTATTTCTTCTTGAGGGGACTTTGCTAGTTTGTGTCATTCAAGGAATTTATCTATTTCATCTAAGTTACCAAATTTATTGGCATACAGTTGTTAATAATATTAATATCCTTATTATCTTTTTAGCTTCTGTGTTAGTCTGTTCACACACTGCTATGAGGAAATATCCGAGACTGGGTAATTTATAAAGGAAAGAGGTTGAATTGACTCACAGTTCTGCATTACTGGGGAGGCCTCAGGAAACTTACAATCATGGCAGAAGGCAAAAGAGAGCAGGCACCTTCTTCACAGGGAGGCAGGACAGAGCGAGTGCAAGCAGGGGCAATGACAGACGCTTATAAAACCATCAGATCTCGGCCAGGCACGGTCACTCACACCTGTAATTCCAGCACTTTGGGAGGCGGAGGAGAGCTGATCACGAGGTCAGGAGTTTGAGACCAGCCTGGCCAAGATGGTGAACCACCATCTCTACTAAAAATACAAAAATTAGTCAGGCACAGTGGCGGGTGCCTATAATCCCAGCTACTCGGGAGGCTGAGGCAGGAGAATCGCTTGAACCCGGGAGGCAGAGGTTGCAGTGAGCTGAGATTGTGCCAATGCACTGTAGCCTAGGCGACAGAGCAACAGTCCATCTCAAAAAAAAGAAAAGAAAAAAAAAAAAGAACCAGCTTTAGGCTTCTTTAATTTTTTAGATTATCTATCTCTTTTTCTTTTTTTGAGAGAGAGTTTCTCTCTTGTTGCCCAGGCTGGAGTACAATGGCACAATCTCAGCTCACTGCAACCTCCGCCTCCTGGGTTCAAATGATTCTCCTGCCTCAGCCTCCTGAGTAGCTGGGATTATAGGCATGTACCACCATGCCTGGCTAATTTTGTATTTTTAGTAGAGATGGGGTTTCTCCATGTTGGTCAGGCTGGTCTCGAACTCCTGACCTCAGGTGATCGGCCCAGCTTAGCCTCCAAAAATGCTGGGATTACAGACCTGAGCCACTGGGCCCAGCCTATTTATCTATTTTCAATTTCACGGACTTCTACTCTTTCTTTTATTATTTTCTTTTTCTGTTTGCTTTAGGTTTAATTTGCTCTTCTTCCAGTTTCTTAAGGTGGAAGCTTAGATTATTGATTTAAAACCTTTTTTTTTTTTTTTGAGACGGAGTCTCGCTCTGTCGCCCAGGTCGGAGTGCAGTGGCGTAATCTCAGCTCACTGCAAGCTCTGCCTCCCAGGTTCACGCCATTCTCCTGCCTCAGCCTCCTGAGTAGCTGAGACTACAGGCGCCCGCCACCATGCCCGGCTAATTTTTTGTATTTTTTTTTTAATTTTTGTATTTTGTATTTTTGGTAGAGACAGGGTTTCACCAAGTTAGCTAGGATGGTCTTGATCCCCTGACCTTGTGATCCGCCTGCCTCAGCCTCCCAAAGTGCTGGGATTACAGGCGTGAGCCACTGCGCCTGGCCTAAAACCTTTCTTTTTAAGTTTGGTGCTATAAGATTTCCCCTAAGCACTGCTTTAAGCTTAAGCTATGTTCCACCAATTTTCAATTTTGCTACACTATTTTCCTTCCTTCCTTCCCTCCTTCCTTCTTTCCTTCCTTCCTTCCTTCCTTCCTTCCTTCCTTCCTTCCTTCCTTCCTTCCCTCCTTTCCTCCCTCCCTCCCTCCTTTCTTTCTTTTCTTTCTTTTCTTTCTTTCTTTCTTTCTTTCTGACAAAGTTTCACCCTTGTTGCCCAGGCTTGGAGTGCAATGGCGTGATCTTGGCTCACTGCAACCTCTGCCTCCCAGGTTCAAGCAATTCTCCTGCATCAGCCTCCTGAGTAGCTGGGATTACAGGTGCCTACTACCGCGCCTGGCTAATTTTTGTATTTTTAGTAGAGACTGGGTTTCACCATGTTGGCCAGGTTGGTCTTGAACTCCTGATCTCAGATGATTCACCGGCCTCAGCCTCCCAAAGTGCTGGAATTATAGGCATGAGCCACCATGGCCAGCCGCTACATTATTTTCATTGTCATTCTATTCAAAATGTTTTCTAGTTTCCTTTGTGACTTCCTCTTTGATTCATGAGTAACTTTATTTAAATTTTTTATTTATTTTTTATTTTTGAGACGGAGTCTCACTCTGTTGCCCAGGCTGCAGTGTCATGGTGTGATCTGAACTCACTGCAACCTCCACCTCCCCAGTTTAAGCCTCAGCATCCCAAGTAGCTGGGACTACAGGTGTGCATCACCACACCCAGCTAATTTTTTTTTTTTTTGGTTTTTTTTTTTTGAGACGGAGTCTTGTTCTGTCAACCACGCTAGAATACAGTGGCACAATCTCAGTTCACTGCAATCTCCGCCTCCCAGGTTCAAGCAATTCTCCTGCTTCAGCCTCTGGAGTAGCTGGGATTACAGGCCCCAGCCACTGTATCTGGCTAATTTTTGTATTTTTAGTAGAGACGGAGTTTTGCCCTGTTGGCCAGGCTGGTCTTGAACTCCTGTCCTCAGGTGATCCACCCACCTTGGCCTCCCAAAGTGCTGGGATTACACCCAGCCTCATGGGTATTTTAAAGTGCTATTATTATTATTATTTTGAGATGGAGTCTCACTCTGTCACCCAAGTTGGATTGCAATGGTGTGATCTCGGCTCACTACAACCTTCGCCTCTCTGGTTCAAGTAATTCTCTCACCTCACCCTCCTGAGTAGCTGGCATTACAGGCATGCGCCACCACACTGGGCTAATTTTTTTTTTTTTTTTTTTTTTTTTTTTTGAGACAGAGTCTCCCTCTGTCACCCAGGCTGGAGTGCAGTGGTGAGATCTTGGCTCACTGCAAGCTCCGCCTCCCGAGTTCGCACCATTCTCCTGCCTCAGCCTCCCGAGTAGCTGGGACTACAGCTAATTTTTGTATTTTTAGTAGAGACGGGGTTTCACCATGTTGGCCCGGCTGGTCTCGAACTCCTGACTTCGTGATCCGTCCACCTCGGCCTCCCAAAGTGCTAGGATTACAGGTGTGAGCTAAAGTGTTATTATAATTTGTTTTATGGCCCAGAATATGGTATATCTGGATGAATGTTCCATGTGCATTTGAATTGAATGTACATTTTTTTTTTTTTTTTTTTTTTTTTTTTTTTTTTTGAGACGGAGTCTCGCTCTGTCGCCCAGGCTGGAGTGCAGTGGCCGGATCTCAGCTCACTGCAAGCTCCGCCTCCCGGGTTCACGCCATTCTCCGGCCTCAGCCTCCCGAGTAGCTGGGACTACAGGTGCCCGCCACCTCGCCCGGCTAGTTTTTTGTATTTCTTAATAGAGACGGGGTTTCACCGTGTTAGCCAGGATGGTTTCGATCTCCTGACCTCGTGATCCGCCCGTCTCGGCCTCCCAAAGTGCTGGGATTACAGGCTTGAGCCACCGCGCCCGGCCTGAATGTACATTTTCCTGTTGGTGGGTGGGATGTTGGAATATTCTGTAAATGTCAGTTAGGTCAAGTTGTTTGACAGTGCTGTTCTTTCCTTTTTGTTTTTAGGCAGGATCTCACTTTGTCATCCAGGCTAGAGTGTGGTGGTGCAATCTCACTGCACAGTCGACCTTCTGGGCTCAAGTGATCCTCTCATTTCAGCCTCCCTAGTAGCTAGGACTACAGGCACACTTGGCTATTTTTAAATTTTTTTTGTAGAGATGGGGTTTTTACTATGTTGCCCAGGCTTGACAGCGTTTTATCGATTACTGAGAAAGTCATGTTGATGTCTCCAGCTATAATTGTGATTTCTGTATGTCTTTTTTCTTTTCTATCAGTTTTCGTGTCATGTGTTTTGAAGCTCTTTTGTTTGGTATATAGATACACATTTAGGAATTGTTACATCTTCTTCGTAAAAGGCCCTTCTTTGGCCGGGCGCGGTGGCTCACGCCTGTAATCCCAGCACTTTGGGAGGCCGAGATGGGCGGATCACGAGGTCAGGAGATCGAGACCATCCTGCCTAACACGGTGAAACCCCGTCTCTACTAAAAAGAAGTACAAAAAACTAGCCGGGCGAGATGGCGGGCGCCTGTAGTCCCAGCTACTCGGGAGGCTGAGGCGGGAGAATGGCGTAAACCCGGGAGGCGGAGCTTGCAGTAAGCGGAGATCCGGCCACTGCACTCCAGCCTGGGCGACAGAGCGAGACTCTGTCTCAAAAAAAAAAAAAAAAAAAAAAAAAGGCACTTCTTTGTCCCTAATAATACTACTTATTCTGAAGTCCATTTCCCGTTTTCTTTTCTTTTTTTTTTTTTTTTTTGAGACAGGCTCTCTTGTCCAGTCTGGAGTGCAGTGGTGCCATCTCAGCTCACTGCAACTTCTGCCTCCTGAGTAGTGGGAACTACAGGTGTGCACCACCACAACCGGCTAATTTTTGTATTTTTGTAGAGATGGGGTTTTGCCATGTTGCCCAAGCTGGTCTCAAACTCCAGAGCTCAAGTGATCCACCCCTGGTCAGCCTCCCGAAGTGTTGGGATTACAGGCATGAGCCAATGCGCCCAGCCTGAAGTTCATTTTCTTATTTACTTACTTATTCATTTTTATTTTTTAATTAGAGATGAGGTCTCACTATGTTGCCCAAGGTAGTCTCGAACTCCTGAGCTCAAGTGATCCTTCCACCTCGGCCTCCCGAATTGCTAGAATTACATGTGTGAGCCACTACGCCCAACCTGAAGTTCATTTTTTAATATTAGTATTGCTGTTTCACTTTCTTGTAATCAGTGTTTGCATGATATATTGTTTTCTCCCCCCCTTTTTTTTTTTTTTTTTACTTTTAACCAACTTATATCTTTATATTTAAAATGGATTTATTATTGACAGGGTATAGTTGGGTCTTGCTCTCCTAATCCAATCTGACAATTTCTGCCTCTCAACTGGGGTGTGTAGGTTATTTTAAGTGTAATTTTTGATATGGTTGGATTTAAATTTACTTTGTTACCATGTGTTTTCTAATTTGTTGTATCTCTTATTTGTTCCTATTTTCCTGCCTTCTTCTGTATTGAGGGTTTTTTTTTTTCTTTTTTTTTTTTTTTGAGACGGTGTTTCACTCTTGTTGCCCAGAGCTGGAGTGCAATGGTGCGATTTCGGCTCACTGCAACCTCTGGCCCTCCTGTGTTCAAGCGATTCTCCTGCCTCAGCCTCCCAAGTAGCTGGGATTACAGGCATGCACCACCACACCTGGCTAATTTTGTATTTTTAGTAGAGATGGGGTTTCTCCATGTTGGTCAGGCTGGTCTCAAACTCCTGAACTCATGAGATCCACCTGCCTTGGCCTCCCAAAGTGCTGGGATTACAGGTGTGAGCCACTGTGCCTGGCAAGGGTTCTTTTTTAATTAGTCCCTAGATTGCTCAGCAGAAGAAAGTTTTAAACAATTATTCTACGACCGGGCACGGGACTACAGGCACCCGCCACCATGCCCGGCTAATTTTTTGTATTTTTAGTAGAGACGGGTTTTCACCGTGTTAGCCAGGATGGTCTCGATCTCCTGACCCCGTGATCCGCCCCCCTCGGCCTTCCAAAGTGCTGGGATTACAGGCGTGAGCCACCACACCTGGCCTGAGTTTTTTCTTTTTTTTTTTTTTAAAGCTCATCATCTATTGTTAGTGTATTTTAGTTAGTGTTTAGTTTAGTTAGTGTGGCCCAAGAAAATTCTTCTTCTTCCAGTGTGACCCAGGGAAACCAAAAGATTGGATGCCCCTGGTAGAAGGTCTGTGACTATGGTCACAATGATAGAGATGGAAGGTAAATGAGGAGCATTTAAGAAATACTGGCAAAGGATTCAGCACATGGGATCTGGAACCAGAGAAAATCCTGGCTAGTTTCCAAAAGCAAACATCCCAAAAAAGACCCAGGCAAGTTATTTAGCTTCCCTGTGCCTCAGTTTTCTCATCTTTAAAATGAAAATAGGCTGGGCATGGTGGCTCATGCTTGTAATCCTAGCACTTCGGAAGGCCAAAGTAGGAGGATTGCTTGAGACCAAGAGTTCGAGACCAGCCCTGGCAATATAGCAAGACCCTTGTCTCTATACAAAATTAAAAAAAAAAAAATTATGGCCAGGTGCGGTGGTCTCATGCTTGTAACCTTTTGGGAGGCTAAGGCAGGAAGATCACTTGAGCTCAGGAGTTTGAGATCAGCCTGGGCAACACTGTAAGAATCTCATCTCTTAAAAAAAAGAAAGAGAGAAAGAAAATTTTTAAAAAAAATAGCCAGGCATGGTAACACACGCCTGTAGTCCTAAGCCACTCAGGAGGCTGAGTTGGGGCAATTGCTTGACCCTAAGAGGTCCAGGTTGCAGAGCCATGATTATGCCACTGCAGTCCAACCTGGGTGACAGAGGGAGAGAGAGACTCTGTATCAAATAAATAAATAAACAAATAAATAAATAAAATGAAAATAATTATATTACCTCCTTTCATAGAGTTGTCATGAAGACGAGTTGATATTTGTATAGTGCTTACAATAATTCTTGGCACTTAGTAAGTGCTACATAAACGTTTGTTAAATAACTAAATTAACTGACTTAAGCATCAAAGGGAATCAATCCCATTGCAGCATTTTTTAAAATTGCAAAGAAGACTGCAAGTACCCTAAATGTTTATCAATACAGGAATGGTTAAACAACATTCATCGGATCTTTACTCCATGGTATACTACACAGCTGTTAAATGAGCTAGGTCTAGGAAGATCAATCTGGATAAATGAAATCATGTAGGAAGAAGCATGCCTGACTTCTTCCTACAGTGTTATGTTTGTGAGATCCTTCTAGATAGTTACATGTGGTGGTAGTTTTCTCCTTCTTGTTGCCATATAGTAACCTCTGGTATGAATAACACTGCAATTTATATACACATTTATTTATCCACTCTACTACTGATGATCATTGGGTTGTTTTCAAATTTTGGTTGTGATGGTTGCATTGGCTCTTATATTCTTGTGCATACCTTGGTAAACATATGAACACGTATTCACAATCCACTTTAGAGCGGAGGATATGCATATGTGTGTTCAGCTTTTTTTTTTTTTTTTTTTTTTTTTTTTTTTTTTTTTTTTGAGACGGAGTCTCGCTCTGTCACCCAGGCTGGAGTGCAGTGGCCGGATCTCAGCTCACTGCAAGCTCCGCCTCCCAGGTTCACGCCATTCTCCTGCCTCAGCCTCCCAAGTAGCTGGGACTACAGGCACCCGCCACCTCGCCCGGCTAGTTTTGTTTTGTTTTGTTTTGTTTTGTTTTTGTATTTTTTAGTAGAGACAGGGTTTCACCGTGTTAGCCAGGATGGTCTCGATCTCCTGACCTCGTGATCCGCCCGTCTCAGCCTCCCAAAGTGCTGGGATTACAGGCTTGAGCCACCGTGCCCGGCCGTGTGTTCAGCTTTATTTGATACTGTCAGATAGTTTTGAAAGTGGTTGTACTCTTCTTCACTCCTACAAACAGTGAATAAGAGTATCAGTTGCTTCACATCCTCAGCAAAACTTGGTAGTGTCAATATTTTACATTTTAGCCATTTTGGTAGGTGAGTAGTGAGCTCTCATTGTACTTTTACTTTGTATTTCTCTCATGACTTGAGATTGATAAACTTTTCATATGTTTAATAATCATACGCATTTTCTGTCAGTAATGTTCCTGTTCAAGCATCTTGCTCATTTTTTATCGAGTTATCTTTTTTCTTTCTTTTTTTTATTTTTTTTGAGACAGAGTCTCGGTCTCTCACCCAAGCTGGAGTGCAGTGGCACAATCTCAGCTCACTGCAACCTCTGCCTCCTGGGTTCAGGTGATTCTCCTGTCTCAGCCTCCTGAGTAGCTGGGATTACAGGCGCCCGCCACCACACCCGGCTAGTTTTTTGTATTTTTAGTAGAGATGGGGGTTTCACCATGTTGACCAGGCTGGTCTCGAACTCCTGACCTCAGGTGATCCACCCACCCCAGCCTCCCAAAGTGATGAGATTACAGGTGTGAGCCACCAAGCCCAGCCAGAGTCATCTTTTTTCTTATTGATTTATAGTGATTCTTTATATGGTATATCCTGAATACATGTCTATTTATATGTGTTGTAAATATCTTCTCCTCCTTTGTGGTCTACCTTTTATTTTAGCAATATGTAAGGTTGCCCATCCTTCCCCATCTGGTCGGGTGTGGTGGCTAATACCTTAATCCCAGCATTTTGGGAGGCTGAGGTATGTGGATCACCTGAGGTCAAGAGTTTGAGACCAGCCTGGCCAACATGGTGAAATCCCATCTCTACTAAATAAACAAACAAACAAAAAACTACACAAAAATTAGCTGGCTGTGGTGGTAGGCACCTGTAATCTCAGCTACTCGGGAAGCTGAGGCAGGAGAATTGCTTGAACCCAGGAGGCAGAGGTTTCAGTGAGCCAAGATCGCACCACTGCACTCCAGCCTGGGCAATAGAGGGAGACTCGATCTCAAAAAAATAAAAAAAAAAGAAAGAAAGAAATGCAATCTAAAAACACATTTTGCCAAAAAGCAAAAACTACGGTTTTTTGTTTTTTTGTTTTTTTGTTTTTTTTTGAGACAGAGTTTCACTCATGTCTCCCAGGAGTGCAGTGACACGATCTCGATTCACTGCAACCTCTGCCTCCCGGGTTCAAGTGATTCTCCTGCCTCAGCCTCCCGAGTAGCTGGGATTACAGGCGCATGACACCACGCCCGGCTAATTTTTGTATTTTCAGTAGAGACGGGGTTTCACCATGTTGGCCAGGTTGGTCTGGAACTCCTGACCTCAGGTGATCCACCTGCCTGGGCCTCCCAAAGTGCTAAGATTACAGGCGTGAGCCACCACTCCCAACCCACCGTATATTTCTTAATTAATAGAATTATCTATTTGTTTTTGTTTTTGTTTTTTGAGACAAGTTCTGGCTCTACAGCCCAGGCCGGAGTGAGTGGCACAATCTTGGCTCACTGCCATCCTAGGCTCAAGCCACCCTCCCACCTCAGTCTCCTGAGTAGCTAGAACTATAGGCATGCACCATTACAGCTGGCTAATTTTTGTATTTTTTGTAGAGAGGGGGTTTTGCCATGTTGCCTAGGCTGGTCTGGAACTCATGAGCTCAAGAAATCCACCTGTCTCGGCCTCCCAAAGTGCTGGGATTATAGCTGTGAGCCACCACGAGAATTTATTTTTTAGAGTTGTTTTATTATTTATTTATTTATTTGTGTGTGTGTGTGTGTGTGTGTGTTTCTTTTTTCTTTTTCTTTTTTTTTTCTTTTTATTTTTTTGAGATCAACCCCTCATTCTGTTGCCCAGGCTGGAGTACAGTAGTATGATCTCAGCTCACTGCAACCTCCTCCACCTCCCGGGTTCAAGCAATTCTTGTGCCTCAGCCTCCTGAGTATCTGGAACTACAGGTGTGAACCACCACACTCGGCTAATTTTTGTATTTTTAGTAGAGACGGGCTTTCGCCATGTTGGCCAGGCTGGTCTCGAACTCCTGACATCTGGGGATCCGCCTGCCTCGGCCTCCCAAAGTGCTGGGATTACAGGCGTGAGCCACTGCGCCCAGCCGTGTTTCCTTTTTCTAGAAAAGTTTTAGATTTACAGGAAACTGGCCAGGCACAGTGGCTCACGCCTGTAATCCCAGCACTTTGGGAGGCCGAGGAGGGCGGATCACCTGAGGTCAGGAGTTTGAGAGCCTGGCCAACGTGGCAAAAACCCATCTCTACTAAAAATACAAAACAAAAAAAATTAGCTGGGCATGGTGGCAGGCACCTGTAATCCCAGCTACGCAGGAGGCTGAGGCAGGAGAATTGCTGGAACCCAGCAGGTGGAGGCTGCAGTGAGCCGAGATTGTGTCATTGCACTCCAGTCTGGGTGACAGAATGAGACTCGGTCCAAAAAGATTTACAGGAAACTGAGCAGATAGTAGAGTTCCCATATACCTCCTTTCCACTCCCTCCCTCACAGTTTCCCCTATTATTAATATTACATTCGTGTGGTACATTTGTACCACACTGATTAAACCAACATGGATATGTTATTATTAATCATAATTTGAATATATTATTATTATTAGTTAAAGTCCATAGTTTACATTAAGGTTCACTGTGTCGCCGGGCGCGGTGGCTCACGCCTGTAATCCCAGCACTTTGGGAGGCCGAGGCGGGCGGATCACAAGGTCAGGAGATCGAGACCACGGTGAAACCCCGTCTCCACTAAAAATACAAAAAATTAGCCGGGCGCGGTTGTGGGCGCCTGTAGTCCCAGCTACTCGGGAGGCTGAGGCAGGAGAATGGCGTGAACCCGGGAGGCGGAGCTTGCAGTGAGCCGAGATCGTGCCACTGCACTCCAGCCCGGGCGACAGAGCGAGACTCCGTCTCAAAAAAAAAAAAAAAAAAAAGGTTCACTGTGTCATATAGCAATATGAGTTTTGAAAAAAATACAAAATGTTACATATCCACCACTATAGCATCACATAATATAGTTTCACTGCCCTAAAAATCCTCTTTTTATCCCTCCCCTTCTCTTCCCCTTGAACATCTGGCAGCCACTGATCTTTTTACTGTCTCTACAGTTTTGCTTTTTCCAGAAAGTCATGTATTTACAATCATACAATAGGAAGACTTTACAGACTGGCTTCTTTCAGAAAGCAATATGCATTTAAGTTTCCTCCGTATCTTTTTGTGGCTTGATAGCTCATTTATCACTGAATAACATTCTGTCGT
Source organism: Macaca mulatta (assembly GCF_049350105.2). Classification (NCBI taxonomy): domain Eukaryota; kingdom Metazoa; phylum Chordata; class Mammalia; order Primates; family Cercopithecidae; genus Macaca; species Macaca mulatta. The sequence continues at coordinate 213,745,089 of NC_133406.1, read as the reverse complement.
GTGAATGTGCCACAGTTTGTTTATCCATTCACCTTTTGAAAGACATCTTGGCTGCTTCCAGGTTGGGGCAATTATGAATAAAGCTAGATAAATGTTCATGTGCAGGTTTTTATGTGGACATAAGTCTATTTGGTTCATTAGGGTATTTATTAAAGTAAATAAACTACTATTTACCCTAGTAAATACTCCCAGGTATTTACCTAAGACTGCAATTGCAGGATGGTGGGGTAATACTATTTTTAGCTTTGTAAGAAACTGCCGAACTATCTTCCAAAGTGGCTGTACCTTTGTGCACTTCCACCAGCAATGAATGAGAGTTCTTGTAGTGTCATAGCCTTGCCAGCATTTGTTGTTGTTAGTTTTATGGATTTTAGCCATTCCAATAGGTGTGTAATGGTATCTCATTTTAAGTTATAATTCCCTAATGATATATGTGGTTTGGCACCTTTCTATATGCTTATTTGCCACTTGTATATTTTCTTTTGTGAGATGTCTGTTTCGACCTTTTGCCCATTTTTAAATTGGGTTATTTTCTTATCGTTGAGGTTTTTTGGTGTTTTGCTTTTAGTTTTTTGAGACTGGGTCTTGCTTTGTCGCCCAGGGTAGAATGCAGTGGCATGATCATAGCTTACTGCAATCTTGTACTCCTGGGCTCAAGTGATCCACCGCAGGCTTCTGGATAGTTGGTGTAGCTTGGACTACAGGCATGTGCCACCATGTGTGGCTAATTTTTTTTAAATTTTTAAATTTTTTTAGAGACATGATCTTTCTCTGTTGACCAGACTGGTCGTGAACTCCTGGCCTTAAGCAATCCTCCCACCTTTGCCTCCCAAAATGCTGGGATTACAGGCATGAACCACCATTCCCAGTCTTATTGTTGAGTTTTAAGAGTACTTTGTCTTTGCAAATGTTTTTTCCCAGTTGTGGTTTGTCTTTACATTCTCCTAACAACATCTTTTATAGAGCAGGTAGCAATTTATCCTTTCATGGATCTAAAAATTTATCATCAAACTCAAGGTCACCCACATTTTCTCCTATGTTATCTTGAAGAAGTTTATGTTTTTGCATTTAGGTTTATGATCCACTTTGAGTTAATTTTTGTGGAAGTTGTTTTGTTTGTTTTGAGATAGAGCCTTGCTCTGTTTCCCAGGCTGGAGTGCAGTGGTGCGATCTCCGCTCACTGTAACCTCCGCCTCCCGGGTTCAAGGGGTTATCCTACCTCAGCCCCCGAGTAGCTGGTACTACAGGCACATACCACCAAGCCCAGCTAATTTTTGAATTTTCAGTGGAGACAGGGTTTTGTCATGTTGGCCAGGCTGGTCTCAAACTCCTGACCTCAAGTACTTCGCCTGCCTTAGCCTCTCAAAGTGTTGGGATTACAGGCATGAGCCACCTCGCCTGGCTGGTTTTTGTCAAAGTTATAAAGTTAGTGTCTGGATGTCCTAGTCTCTTTGGGCTGCTATAACATAGACTGGATAGCTCATAAGCAACAGAAGTTTATTTTTTGCAGTTCTTGAGGCTGGGAAGTCCAAGATCAAGGCACTAGCAAATTTGAAGTCTGGTGAAGGCCGACTTCCTGGTACATGTACTATCTTTTTGCTGTGTCCTCACATGGCGGTAGGGAGCAAAGGCGTCTCTTTCAAAAGAGCATTAATTCATGCAGGCTTTACTCTCATGACCTAATCACCTCTCAAATGCCCCGTCTCCTAATACCATCACCTTGGGAGTTAGGATTTCAACATACTAATTTTGGGGGAACACAAATGTTCAAATCATAGTGTTCGATTCATTTTTTACATGTGGATGTCCAGTTGTTCTAGCATCACTTCTTTTTTTTTTTTTTTTTTTGAGATGGAGTCTTGCTCTGTTGCCCAGGCTGGAGTGCAGTGGTGCGATCTCTGCTCGCTGCAATCTTCGCCTCCTGAGTTCAAGCGATTCTCCTGCCTCAGCCTCCGGAGTAGCTGGGACTACAGGCACCAGCCACCACACCTGGCTAATTTATATTTTTAGTAGAGATGGGGTTTCGCCACATTGGCCAGGCTGGTCTTGAACTCCTGACCTTGTGATCTGCCCATCTCGGCCTCCCAAAGTGCTGGGATTACAGGCGTGAGCCACCGTGTCCGGCTTCTAGCATCATTTCTTTTTTTTTTTTTTTTTTAGTAGAGACGGGGTTTCACCATGTTGGTCAGGCTGGTCTCGAACTCCTGACCTCGTGATCCATCCACCTCGGCCTCCAAAAGTGCTGGGATTACAGGCATGAGCCACCGCACCCAGCCACATCATTTCTTAAGAAAACTACCCGGCCGGGCGCGGTGGCTCACACCTGTAATCCCAGCACTTTGGGAGGCCAAGGCGGGCGGATCACAAGGTCAGGAGATTGAGACCACCGTGAAACCCCGTCTCTACTAAAAATACAAAAAATGAGCTGGGCGCGGTGGCGGGCGCCTGTAGTCCCAGCTACTCGGGAGGCTGAGGCAGGAGAATGGCGTGAACCCAGAAGGCGGAGCTTTCAGTGAGCCAGGATCGCGCCACTGCACTCCAGCTTGGGTGACAGAGCAAGACTCTGTCTCAAAAAAAAAAAAAAAAAAAAAGAAAACTACCCATGGCCGGGCATGGTGGCTCACGCCTGCAATCCCAGCACTTTGGGAGTCTGAGGTGGGCAGATTGCTTGGGCCCAGGAGTTGGAGACAAACCTGGGCAATATGGCAAAACCCCATCTCTACCAAAAATTACAAAAATTAGCCAGGTGTCGTGGCGCACCCCTATAGTCCCAACTACTTGTGAGGCTGAGGTGGGAGGATCATCTGAGCCTGGGAAGTTGAGGCTGCAGTTAGCCATGATTGTGCCACTGCACTCCAGCCTGCGTGACAGAGTGAGACTCTGTCTCAAAAAAAAAAAAAAAAAAAATTATCCTTTCTCCATTGAATTGCCTTTGTGTGGGTCTATTTCTGAGTTCTATATTCTGTTCCATTAATCTATTTGTCTATTCTTTCACCTGTACCACACTCTCTTGATTACTGTAGCTTTTTTTTTTTTTTTCTTTTTTTGAGACAGTCTCATTCTGTCACCCAGGCTGAAGTATAGTGACATGATCTCGGCTCACTGCAATCTCTGCCTCCTGGGTTCAAGCGATTCTCCCGCCTCAACCTCCCAAGTAGCTGGGATTACGGGTGTGTGCTACCACACCCAGCTAATTTTTGTATTTTTAGTAGAGACAGGGTTTCGCCTTGTTGGCTAGGCTGATCTCCAACTCTTGATCTTAGGTGATCTGCCCACCTTGGCCTCCCAAAGTGATGGGATTATAGGCGTGAACCACCACACCCAGTCGATTATTGTAGCTTTATAGTAATCTGGAAGTTGGGTGGTGTCAGTTTTAAAATTTGAATTTCATTATTTCAATATGTTCTACAAGCATACTGTGAATTTCTATTTATAACTCATCAAGTAGGTGGTGACATATGGTATACCCTATTTACAAGATATAAAAAGGTTAAATAACCTGCTCATCTAACAGGTTAACAGTCTTGGTTTTTCAGTGCCTTGATGCACTAACCTGCTCCCTGAGAGAGGAACCATGCTCTGTCTGTATTGTCAAGCAAGGTTAACAACTATTCCCCACTGCACATTAAAACACTGGAATTCTGTTGTTTCAGTTCGTTTGTTTATTTTTGAGACGGTGTCTTGTTCTGTCATCCAGGCTGGAGTGCAGTGGTGCAACCTCAGCTCACTACAACCTCCACCTCCTGAGTTCAAGCGATTCTCCTGCTATTAGTCTCCCAAGTAGCTGGGACTATAGGTGTGTGCCACCAAACCCAGCTAATTTTTAAATTTTTAGTAGAGATGAGGTTTCACCATGTTGGCCAGGCTGTTCTCAAACTCCTGACCTCAAGTGATCCCCCTTCCTCAGCCTCCCAAAGTGCTGGGATTATAGGCGTGAGCCACCATGTCTGGCCCCTGGAATTCTATTTGATATGTCCTTTCTGAGTTTGACTAGCAGAAGTTATACCCCTGATTCATTTTATTTTGTTTTGTTTTGTTTTGTTTGGGTTTTTGCTATGTTGCCCAGACTGGTCTCGAACTCCTGGGCTCAAGCAATCCTCCTGCCTCAGCCTCCCAAAGTGTTGGGATTACAGGTGTGGGCCACTGTGCCTGACCTATCCCCCCTGATTTTGACTGACACAGTTGAGAGTCTGTCCATATGGAACTAGGTTAGAGCCATGGATTTGAGTTCTACCCAAAATTATCACCTTGAAATATTCTGTGGCAGATATTCCTGGTTGGCTAGCTCAAATCCATGCCTCAATTTCTTTTCCTTTGCCTTCTCTTGCCATATAGAGGCTAGAAATACTAAATAATTGCTTTCCAGACTTTTCCAGATCTACCTTGTAGATAGAGGTCATCACAAGACGTAGCCCTGGCAAGTGAGATATAAATAGAAATCTGTTGGGGTCTTCTAAAAAGCTTTTGCTTTTTTGATAAAAAGCAGCTAGTGCCTCTCCCTTTCTCTTGTTCGTTTTGCCTTGAACACAGTTGAGATGCTTGGTGCTACAGCAGCCATTCTGTAACTATAGTGAAAAACTAAAACTTAGGATTCTGGAACAGAAAAAAGATAGAAATAAATTATGTTGAATGGCTGAACTAATTACAATAATCACTTCGGAACTTGCTGTGTGAGAAAACTCAACCTCCTCTGTTTAAGCCACTGCTAGTCAGATTGCATGTTATTTGCAACTGAAAACAGTCTCAACGGATCTAACTATTCTAGTGGGGCCATCATTGCATAAACATCTTTGGAATGACTCCTGGAAATGCCACAGGATTTCTTGACATAGTCTCATGAATGTTTTCACTGGTGGCAATCTTTGCCTTTGTTGGCTGGATTGGAAGGAAATGGAGACGTTTAGCTTGGGAAACAGAAGGCTTAGTGGGGACATGAGAGTTTCATTGCCCGAAGTTATTTTTTATTTTAGAAACAGGGTCTCACTTTGTGACCTAGGCTGGGGTGCAGGGGCATGATCATAGCTCACTGTAACCTTGAACTCCTGGGTTCAAGGCATCCTCCTACATAGTTAGGACTACAGGCACATGCCACCATGCCACATGCCTGGTTAATCTTTTTTTTTTTTTTTTTTTTTTTTGAGACGGAGTCATGCTCTGTGGCCCAGGCTGGAGTGCAGTGGCCGGATCTCAGCTCACTGCAAGCTCCGCCTCCCGGGTTCACGCCATTCTCCTGCCTCAGCCTCCCGAGTACTTTTTAAAAGATACTTTTTTAAAAGATTAACGGCCGGGCGCGGTGGCTCAAGCCTGTAATCCCAGCACTTTGGGAGGCCGAGACGGGCGGATCACGAGGTCAGGAGATCCAGACCATCCTGGCTAACACGGTGAAACCCCGTCTCTACTAAAAAAAAATACAAAAAACTAGCCGGGCGCGGTTGTGGGCGCCTGTAGTCCCAGCTACTCGGGAGGCTGAGGCAGGAGAATGGCGTGAACCTGAGGGCGGAGCTTGCAGTGAGCTGAGATCCGGCCACTGCACTCCAGCCTGGGTGACAGAGCCAGACTCCGTCTCAAAAAAATAAATAAATAAAAATAAAAATAAATAAAAATAAAAAAGTATTTTCGGAGACGAGGTCTCTCTGTGTTGCCGAGATTGGTCTCAAACTCCTGGCCTCAAACTATCTTTTTGTCCAGGCCTCCCAAGTAGCTGGGATTACAGGTGTGAGTCACAATACACTGAAGGTTTTTTTTTTTTTTTTTTGGAGAGACAGGCTCTCGCTGTGTTGCCCAGGCTGGCCTCAGAGTCCTGGGATCAAGCAATCCTCCTGCCTTAGCCTCCAAAAGTGCTAGAATTACAGGCATGAGTCACTGCACCCAGCCCTTGAAGCTTTATTAAGGGCAAAAGGGATCATCATGATTACTACTCCGGCTAATCCCCCCAAATTGTCCCAGACCTTTACAGTTTACACAAATATCACCTCATTTAATATATAAAACCTATGTTGCCACAGATAACAGAGTTGGGGCAAATAAGTGGAAGTTAAAACTTTATCATTAAGAAGAACTGCTTAATGATCAGAGTAGTTCCAACAAGAAAACATACTGCTGACGGGGTGAAGTGGCTTAACCTCTAATCCCAGCACTTTGGGAAGCTGAATCAGAAGGATTGCTTGAGGCCAGGAATTCAAGACCACCCTAGGCAAAAAAGTGAGATCCTGTATCTACAAAAAACATAAAATTTAATAAATGAAAATTTTAAAACATGTCACCTGTGAAACAGAGAACTTGTTTTCCTTGGAAAGGTTGAGCAGAAAAGTGAAGGTACAGAGAAAGGAAGCTAATTAGGGCCCACTCAAATCTAAGGTTCAGACTCAAGTCTGGGGAGTAAGATTGGCTAATTTTGTTTTTGTTTTTGTTTTTGTTTTTCTTTTTCTTTTTTTTGAGACAGAGTCTCACACTGTGGCTGAGGCTGGAGTGCAGTGCGCGAACTTCTGCTCACCACAACCTCCTCCTCCCAGGTTCAAGTGATTCTCCTGCCTCAGCCTCCTGAGTAGCTGGGATTACAGGCATGCACCACCATGCCCAGCTAATTTCTTGTATTTTTAGTAGAGACGGGGTTTCACTATGTTGGCCAGGGTGGTCTTGAACTCCTGACCTTGTGATCTGCCCACCTTGGCCTCCCAAAGTGCTGGGATTACAGGCATGAGCCACCGCATTGGGCCTGGATTGGCTAATTCTTTCTTAGCCTAGCTAAGTAAGGTTTTAGAGGAGGAACAGAGATGGGAGTAGGAGAGTGATTTCAAGTGGAAGGCACAGCTGGAACACAGGTACGGTATGTGCCCAAGAGAAGTTTGGAAACTCTCAATGATTTGGACTAGAGTGTAGAGTTTGGGCTCTTGGTGATTTGTGACTTTAAGCAAGTTACTGAATTGTCCTAGGCCACAGTTTTCTCCTTGGTTAAACGAAGGAACTGACTGAAATCAGTGGATCTCTATCTTTTCTCATGGTGGCTTAGATTGTACTCCCGAGACTCTTTGCAACCAGAAGTCCTAAATGAAATAAAAGGAGGTAATACTTCTTTGTTGTTACTGTGTTTTGTTTTGTTTTGTTTTGAGACAGAGTCTTGCTCTGTCATCCAGTCTGGAGTGCAGTGGCACAGATATCGGCTCACTGCAGCCTCCACCTCCCAGGTCTAAGCAATTCTCCTGCCTCAGCCTCCCGTGTAGCTGGGATTACAGGTGCACGCCACCATGCCCCACTAATTTTTGTATTTTTAGTAGAGACAGGGGTTTCACCATGTTGGCCAGGTTGATCTCAAACTCCCGGCCTCAAGTGATCCTCCTGCCTTGGCCTCCCAAAGTGCTGGGATTACAGACGTGAGCCACTGCGCCCGGCCTGTTGTTTTTATTTAAACAATGAAATTCTTGTATGAGGCTGGGCATGGTGGCTCGCATCTGTAATCCCAGCACTTTGGGAGGCTGACGCAGGAGGATTGCTTGAGGTCAGGAGTTTAAGACCAGCTTGGGCAACATAGCAAGATCCCATCTCTAAAAAAAAAAAAAAAAAAAAAAGAAAAAATTAGCCAGGAGTGGTGGTGCATGCCTGTAGTCTCTGTTATTCAGGAAGCTGAGGTGGGTGGATTCTTGAGTCTAGGAGATTTCGGCTATAGGGAGCTATGAGCCTACCACTGCACTCCAGTCTAGGCCACAGAATGAGACAGTGTCTCAAAAAAAAAAAAAAAGGATGACGTTTTTGTATTTTAATAATTATCGGCCGGGCGCGGTGGCTCAAGCCTGTAATCCCAGCACTTTGGGAGGCCGAGACGGGCGGATCACGAGGTCAGGAGATCGAGACCATCCTGGCTAACACCGTGAAACCCCGTCTCTACTAAAAATACAAAAAACTAGCCGGGCGAGGTGGCGGGCGCCTGTAGTCCCAGCTACTCCGGAGGCTGAGGTAGGAGAATTGCCTAAACCCGGGAGGCGGAGCTTGCAGTGAGCTGAGATCCGGCCACTGCACTCCAGCCCGGGCTACAGAGCAAGACTCCGTCTCAAAAAAAAAAAAAAAAAAAAAAAAAAAATTATCACAGTATAGAGATTATGGACCTTTAACTTTTAGTCAGGCTTAGTGCCTGTCAAGATGGATTTTTTTTTCTTCATTTAATTTTAAAAAATTTGTGGCCGGGTGTGGTGGCTCATGCCTGCAATCCCAGCACTTTGGGAGGTCAAGGCAGGAGGATCAGCTGAGGTCAGGAGTTCGAGACCAGCCTGGCCAACATGGTGAAACTCTGTCTCTACTAAAAATACAAAAATTAGCCAGGTATGGTGGCTCGTGCCTGTAGTGCCAGTTACTTGGGAGGCTGAAGCAGGAGAATTGCTTGAACCTGGGAGGCAGAGGTTGCAGTGAGCCGAGATCGCGCCACTGCACTCCAGCCTGGGCAACAAGAGTGAAACTGCCTCCAGAAAAAAAAACAAAAAAACAAAAAATTGTAATGTTTAATTAGAAACTACTTCAAATATTCAGAAATCTACAGATAATATAACCACCAAGATAATAGTTCTAATCTCTTTTTTTCTAATCTTTTTTTTCTAATCTCTTTTTTTAAGAGATAAAATGATCCCTTTACAGCTAAAACCCCATCCTCACCTCTTTTCTTCCCCTTTCTTAGAAGTGAGTACACTTGCTGGTTGACTATGAGTTAGCCCTGCTCCACAAGCAGCAGTACTGTTTTGGGGGACTTGGGGGGTTTTTGTGAGATAGGGTCTCACTCCAGTTGCCCTGGCTGGACATGCCCTGCAGTGGCATGATCTGGGCTCACTGCAGCCTCAACCTCCCAGGCTCAGGTGATTCTTCCACCTCAGGCTCCCTAGTAGCTGGGACTACAGGTGTGCCACCACACCGGTTAATTTTTTTTTTTTTTTTTTTTTTTTTTTTAGTAGAGATGGGGTTTTGCCATGTTGCCCAGGCTGGTCTCAAACTCGTGAATTCAAGCAATCCACCCCGCCTCAGCCTCCCAAAGTGCTGGGATTACAGGCGTGAGCTACCCAGCCTGGCCAGAAGTAGTACTGTTAAAAAAAAAAAAAAAAAGGAAAAAAGAAGCACTCTCCCAAAATTGCTGTCTTTCCCATTTAACTTTTTGTATTTTTCTACATATATATCTATAAATATATGACATTTTTGTGTTAAATTTTACATAAGTGCCATACTGAATGTATTATCTTTAAACTTCCTTCCTTCACTCATTATGTTTTTAAGATTTATCTATGTCGATTACATGTAAATCATTTAATTGGTTGTATGGTACTCCATGGTATGACTAACCCACGATTCATCCATTGATTACCCTTACAGAAAGACAGGATATTTCGACATTTTTGCTATTTTTTTTTTTTTTTTTTTTTTTTTTTTGAGACGGAGTCTCGGTCTGTTGCCCAGGCTGGAGTGCAGTGGCCAGATCTCAGCTCACTGCAAGCTCCGCCTCCCGGGTTCATGCCATTCTCCTGCCTCAGCCTCCCGAGTAGCTGGGACTACAGGCGCCCGCCACCGCGCCCGGCTAGTTTTTTGTATTTTTTAGTAGAGACGGGGTTTCACCGTGTTAGCCAGGATGGTCTGGATCTCCTGACCTCGTGATCCGCCCGTCTCGGCCTCCCAAAGTGCTGGGATTACAGGCATGAGCCACCGCGCCCGGCCATTTTTGCTATTATAATACAGTTGGAAGGCGTATTCTTGCCAATGTCTCCTCGTGCACACGTGCAATAGTTCCCCTAAGGTATCAGAAGTAGAATTGCCGGGTTGTAAAATATAAGCATCTTTAATTGTAGGTTGAACATGCCCACTTTTGCCTAGGAATCCAATTAGGAGATGAAAATGATGGTATCAGTGACTGCCTCTGCAGAGCTGGTGATCAGTTGAGGCATCATCTCATGCTCTTAGGAGAGGAAAAACAGCAACATTCACTGCCATAGCTTTGTTTGAATAATCCTTGTCTGTTTCCAAAAGCCAAATAAAAAAATATTGGAAATGGTCACTTAATTAAATATCTACCTAATACAATAATTGCTTCTAGAGTATCTTGGACACACGTGTATATAGCCTGTACTTGAATACTACCAGAAACAAACAACTTACAACCTCTCAAAGTAGTCCAGCTCTGTTGGTTAGAAAATTATTTTAGGCCAGGCATGGTGGCTCACACCTGTAATCCCAGCACTTTGTGAGGCTGAGGTGAGCAGATCACGAGGTCAGGAGTTTGAGATCAGCCTGGCCAACATAGTGAAACCCTGTCTCCACTAAAAATAATTAGCTGGGCAAGGTGGTGTGCACCTGTAATCCCAGCTACTCAGGAGGCTGAGGCAGGAGAATCGCTTGAACCTGGGAGGCGGAGGTTGTGGTGAGCCAAGATCTTGCCACTGCATTCCTACCTGGGTTGCAAAGTAAGACTCTGGAAAAAAAAAAAAAAGAAGAAGAAGAAAATTATTTCATAATCTGAAAACACCTGTGGCTGGGAAGTGTGTATCTGATTTTGAACTTAACCATCTTCTTTTTCTTTCTTCTCTTTCTTTTTTTTTTTTCTTTTTTCTGGACAGGGTCTCGTTCTGTGTACCAGGCTGGAGTGCAGTGGTGCCATCTTGGCTCACTGCAACCTCTGCTTCCCAGGCTTAAGCAATCCTCCTATCTCAGTCTCTCCAGTAGCTGGGACTACAGGCACACACCACCACAACCGGCTAATTATTATTATTATTATTATTATTATTATTTTGTATTTTTAATAGAGATGGTGTTTGGCCATGTTGGCCAGGGTGGTCTCAAACTCCTGAGCTTAAGTGATCCTCCCACCTCGGCCTTCCAAAGTGATAGGACTACAGCCATGAGCTACACCCAGACCAGCCACCATGCCCACCCTAATTTTTTTTTTTAAGATGAAGTCTTGCTCTATTGCCCAGGCTGGAGTGCAGTGGCATGATCTTGGCTCACCACAACCTCTGCCTCCCAGGTTCAAGCGATTCTCCTGCCTCAGCCTCCCAAGTAGCTGGCACTACAGGCAAATGCCACCATGCCCAGCTAATTTTTTTATTTTTAGTAGAGACGGGGTTTCACTATGTTGGCCAGGCTGGTCTCGAACTCCTGATCTGGTGATCTGCCTGCTTTGGCCTCCCAAAGTGCTGGGATTACAGGTGTGAGCCACCGCGCCTGGCCAATGTTTGTATTTTTTGTAGAGACAGGGTTTTGCCGTATTGCCCAGGCTGTCTGGAACCAAAAGGTTGGGATTACAGGCATGAGCCTCCGTGCCTAGCTGAGTCTCTGTTTCTTCTAGGTACAATGGGAGTAAGAATCATACCTAACTCACAACGTGGTTGGAAGAATCAAATGAGTTAGTGGGTGTTAATGTATATAAATGTGTGTGTGTACACTATGTATAGATTTACGTATAAGTCTCTGCTATATGGAGAGAGAGGAAGAAAGAGAGAAACTCAAGGAAGCGTAAGAGTACGAGTGAGTACCTACTAGAAAATGATAACTAGTAACTGCAGTTGTTAATAGTCTTCTTCCTAGTGGAGCGAGGTGGCTCATGCCTGTAATCCCAGCACTTTGGGAGGCCAAGGCAGGTGGATCACCTGAGGTCAGAAGTTCGAGACCAGCCTGACCAATTATGGTGAAACCCCATCTCTACTAAAAATACAAAAATTAGCTGGGCATCGTGGTGCGCACCTGTAGTCCCAGCTACTCGGGAGGTTGAGACAGGAGAATCGCTTGAACCCAGGAGGGGGAGGTTGCAGTGAGCCAAGATTGCACCATTGTACTCCAACCTGGGCGACAGAGCAAGTCCATCTCAAAAAAAATAGTCTTCTTCCTGTCATCAGTCTCTACCAACAAAAGTTCATTCTGACAACAAATGTTTACTGAGTTTCTGGTATGTGCCATAGACTGTGCTAGGCGTCACAGAAACATCACCCACTCTTCTCTGTCGGTATATCTAAGATCCTCTGTGACCTTGCCAGCATTAAACAAGAGTTTAAAATGGGGGTTCTCTGCCACAAAAAACAGTATGCGAAAACGATTTAAAAGTGGGGGTTCTGGATTTGAATAGTCTAGGCTTTAATCCCAACTGTACCACTTCCTAGCTATGTGATTGTAGGAGTGTTTCTTTCTTTCTTTCTTTCTTTTTTCTTTTCTTTTCTTTCTTTTTTTTTTTTTTTTTTTTTTTTTTTTGAGACAGAGTCTCTCTCTGTCGCCCAGGTTGGAGTGCAGTGGCACGATCTCGGCTCACTGCAACCTTTGCCTCTTGGGTTCCAACTATTCTCCTGCCTCAGACTCCTGAGTAGCTGGGATTACAGGCGCACGCCACCACGCCCGGCTAATTTTTGTATTTTTAGTAGAGACGGGGTTTCACCATGCTGGCCAGGCTGGTCTTGAACTCCCAACCTCAGGCCATCCGCCCGCCTTTGCCCTCCCAAAGTGCTGGGATTACAGGTGTGAGCCACTGGGCCCGGCTGGGAGTGTGGGAGTGCTTCTTTTCTTTTCTTTTTTTTTTTGAGACAGAGTCTTGCTCTGTCGCCCAGGCTGGAGTGCTCACTGCAAGCTCCACCTCCCGGGTTTACACCATTCTTCTGCCTCAACCTCCTGAGTAGCTGAGACCACAGGCGCCCGCCACCACGCCTGGCTAATTTTTTTGTATTTTTAGTAGAGACGGGGTTTCACTGTGTTAGCCAGGATGGTCTCAATCTCCTGACTTCGTGATCTGCCGGCCTCGGCCTCCCAAAGTGCTGGGATTACAGGCGTGAGCCACTGCACCCAGTCCGGGAGTGTTTCTTAATCCACTAGTAAGCACTTATCTCCCATGGTAAGTATTCAATAAATGTTAGCTATTATTCAGTTTAATTAACCCAATGACCCTAACCAAGGTTGCAGCCTGAACCTGGGAAGCTACAGATAGATGATCTCAAAGCTTTCTTCTAGTTCCAAAGTCTATGATTTTTTATATTCAGTGGAACAGCTGTGGGGGAGAGGTCGGGGGAATGACCCACAGCATTTTTTAGGAGAAAGGCATAAAAGACTTTGTGAGCTGATGTCACAAGGGTAGGTTCTTACTCCTCTAAATGGGGAGAAATCTCCCTTGGGGATAAATCACCAGCAACTAGAATACTACCTTTGTCTCTGGGAGTATTCAGGTATTCACAGAAAAATTCATACTCATGATGTGAGCAGAATTGGAAAAAAGAAACAAGCTACATACGGAGTGATAAACACTATAAATGCCAAATACATATATTCAGTCCTTACTGAGAGCGGGTGCTGTCTGGTTTTCTGTTTTTTTTTGTTTTTTTTTTTTTTTTTGAGATGGAGTCTCGCTTGTCGCCCAGGCTGGAGTGCAGTGGCCGGATCTCAGCTCACTGCAAGCTCCGCCTCCCGGGTTCACGCCATTCTCCTGCCTCAGCCTCCCGAGTAGCTGGGACTACAGGCGTCCGCCACATCGCCCGGCTAGTTTTTTGTATTTTTTAGTAGAGACGGGGTTTCACCGTGTTAGCCAGGATGGTCTCCATCTCCTGACCTCGTGATCCACCCGTCTCGGCCTCCCAAAGTGCTGGGATTACAGGCTTGAGCCACCGCGCCCGGCCTGCTGTCTGGTTTTCACAGGAAAGACAGGCAGTGTTCAGAGGCTCAGACTCTGGAGTCAGGCAGATCTGGGTCTAATTCCCAATTTGCCAACTTATCAGGACCCCGGGGGCAAGTTGCTTTTAGCCTTTCTGCTTCAGCTTCTTTCCTTTTCTGCAAAACACAGACAGCAATAGTACCTAGCTAAGGGACTGTACCCAATCCAGTGCAAATAAAAGTGAATTATTGTATCTGACAAATGGCACCCTATGGATGAGTGACAAGTTTCCCTTGTTAGAAGGTGATGACACTTGTCTTCCCTTTCTGACTTGAAGTTTCATGGGTGGGGCCTGGTCTCTGCCTTAAGAAGATAGGCTTAGTACCACCCTTGTCACCTTGGGAACTTCCTTAATAAAGAGGAGGGTGTCTCCTCCATCAGCCCTGGGACTCCACAAGGCTGGAACTGCGTCTCTTCCTCAGAGATGGGAGCAGCAGTGACTCGGCGAGGGTCAGATGGACCTAGTCGCTCCCATCACCCCGAGGGCACCCAGAGTGTGTGTGGCTGACTCCTCTCCAGGCTACTCAGCGTAAGACCGATTCTCTTTCATCCTCTTCCTTAAGACCCAGGAGACGCGAGTGAGGACTGTGCCACTTCAGCAGTCCCCCAGAGCAGGAAGGAGTGGGCTGAGGCTCGGTTCTGGAGAGCCCTCGGGGCCCTAGCCTGAGAGGTCTCACAATTCGGGGGCTCAGAGTAAGTCTTAAGGAGCTCTTAAGGGGCTGTGCGGGGGCCTGCGGGCCAGTGGGCGAGCGTGTGACCGGGTGTCCCAGAAGCAGTGTGAGGAGCGTTTTACCCGGTGGTGGGGTGGGAGGTGCGTCCGGGTAACTAATGGCAACCGGGCGGGGTGAGCCCGCTCGGCAGGAACTCCTCGACGGCGAAAAACTACGACTCCCAGGGTGCCCCGGGGCTTAGCCCAGCTTTCCCGCCCGCCCACTGGCTGCCGGTCCCGCGAGCGGCGAAGCCCATTGGCCACGGCGGTGCGGGGCTCCCCCACTAGCAGGTTAGTGGGCGCCGCCGGCAGCAGACGTTGACCGGGCGCGGGGGGGTAAGTGGGGGGGCCCAGCTAGCCATTCTGGAAGCTGCCGGGCGCAGTCTGCGTAGCGTACCCGCCGGCTGCGAGGCGCGGGGCGGAGGCGGAGACTGCGTGGCGCAGGCGCGTTGCTGGGCTTCTCTTGGGTCCCCAGACAGCTGGAGGAGATAAACAGAGGAGGAGGAGGGAGGGGAGTGCGTGTGTGAGAGCGCGCGAGGGAGTGTGAGTGTGTGTGAGCGCGGGTGTGAGGCGGTGCGCAGGGGCGGGCGGAGGCGCTGTCCGGCCCCGGCCAGGCGCCGGGCGGGGAGCATGGGAAGGGGCTAGAGCTGCTGGAGCCCCCCAGCCCCCTCCCCGGGATCCTCGCCCCACCTCCCGGGAGAGGGGCCGCCCCCCCGGACGGATATGGGCTCCTGAAGTTGCGCCGCTGCCGGTGGGGAAAGAGACCTGACAGGTACGGGTCGCCGTCGCCCCCTGCCCTCCGCGGGCGCCGAGGCTGGGACTGGCTCCCGCAGCCCCGGCGCACGGGCTGCCCGCTCTGGGCCGGCTCCAGCCCTACCGGCCTGGGGGCCTGAGCCCGCCCGTCTCGGGGCCCCGGGTGTCCCGAGAGGGGCCAGGCCTCGCCGGGGCGGAGGGCAGAGTGGTCCGGGGGCGGGGTGGGGGCTGAGGGTTTGGTCGAGACGCGGGGGGAGGCTGTGGGAGTCCAGGGGGCTCTGCGGAGGGAGAGGTGGAAGTCATTCCATCACGGGACTTTTTTGCGGAGTTTTTGTTTGACATCTGATCTGGCGCCGGAGTCAGGAAGAAGGGGCAGGTGTAAGTGCCGGGAGGGCAACGCCGACCTGACCTCTTAGTTTCTCGCTCGCTCTCTCTGTTTCTCTCTCTCTCTCTCTCTCTGTGTGTGTGTGTGTGTGTGTGTGTGTGTGTGTGTGTGTCCACCGCAGATGCCTTCAGTGGCCCATTCTGGCACCAAACTGAACTCTGCCAAGGTGCTTCCACCAGGCGACTGTAGCACCCCGTATACAAAGGGCCTCTGCTTGGGAATGGGCCATTCAGTACCCACTTCAAAGGGTAAATAGGAAGTGAGGAGATAGAAGAGAGACTGCGAACCAGCAGGATCCACTTCTTGCACTGAAAGCCGCAGTGGGACGCCCCCTTGCCAGCCTGGTTGACTTTGCTTGGTGCCTTGGGCTCTCTCTCCTCTGCGGGTGTACTCCCAGGGTTTCTAGAGGAGAGGTACAGGGGCCTGTGAGTAATGTCTAACAGCCGAATTTGACTGTTTTCCCCAAAGTTCTTTTCTTCTGTGACTTTCTTTAACCTCCTGAAGTACTGGTAGAGCAACGTTATGGTTTTTCTCTCAAGTTGGTGATTTTAGGAGCCTGGTGGGGTGGCTGAAGCTTCCCCATTCATTCCAAGGATGGGGTAGATGATCTGGGTAAAGTGGCAGTGACGCCTTCCCTTTCTAACAAAGCCTGAAACCGTTTTGAGAAGAAAACTTTTTGAGGGCAGCTTCTGATTCAAAGACATTATGAAATCCCCACCTAGGACACCGGTATGCCCAGTAGTCCCTACTAAGCTTTTCTGTGTCTTAAGTGGCCAGCTTCTGCTCACTGTACTGAAGGAACTACTTAATGCTATTTCTGTCTTGAGTTCTGGCTTATTCTTCCTTGTGATTTTATATCTTTAGCGGGATTGAATTGAATTTTTGCTGTTGAGTGTAATAGCCAGATCCTCTATAACAGACCAGGGAGTAACCGTGGAGCTCCTTTGGGCCGAGTCTGAGACTTACTGAGATTTCTTCATTGTAGGTTGTTGTATTTCACTGGCAGGTAGGAAATGACCTTTTCTGTCATAGTTTGTGATCATGCTGCTTAAAGTCTGGAGTCCTGCTCTCTTTTCCTTTTTTGACCTATGTGGGAGCACTTCTGTTCGAGTCTTATCTCAATTTGAAGGAACAGTGCTTTTGGATCAACTCTGCAGAATAATTGAGCAGTAGTCCATATTTCTGCCTGGGACACCTTCTCTGAGGGTCATGAGGGAAAGAGAGAACACGTGTAAAGATTATGATGACGAAGCTAACGATTATTTACCAGTTTCATACAATTGGCAGTTTTTTTTAGCTGGAAGGAGTTCAGTATTGACTCATTGGGCATCTTATGTAGGGTGTTTTTGCACACCTAGACTTTAGGATTTGGAAAGACAACTGAAAATCATGAAGCCCACTGCCAAACATTTGTGGATCTTGAGGGGCCAACTGCTAAGGAAGATCTAGACTATGACTTGTTCTTTAATTATTTTTATTTTTTCTCTGCTTTTTAAAATTTTATTTGTTTATTTTTTGAGATGGAGTCTTGCTCTGTCGCCCAGGCTGGAGTGCAGTGGCACGATCTCGCTCACTGCAACCTCCACCTCCTGGGTTCAAGCAATTCTCTGCCTCAGCCTCCCGAGTAGCTGGGATTGCAGGTGTCTGCCACCATGCCCGGCTAATTTTTGTATTTTTAGTAGAGACGGGGTTTCACCATCTTGGCCAGGCTGGTCTTGAACTCCTGACCTCGTGATCCACCCACCTCGGCCTCCCAGAGTGCTGGGATTACAGGTGTGAGCCACCGCGCCTGGCCTCTCCTTATATTTTTATTTTTTGAGATGGAGTCTCACTCTGTTGCCCAGGCTGGTCTCAAACTCCTGAGCTCAAGGGATTCTTGTGCCTCTGCCTCCCTGGTAGCTGGGACTACAGACACGGCCACCATGACCACTCTCTTCTCTCATTTTAAATTAAGTAATGTTGCTGACATATGCAGTTCTGAGTCTCAGAGAGGAAGTCAAACAGAACATGTAATCTGGTAATACTTGTGTTTTCTTTGGGTCATTGGTTTAGTTATCTGTTCTGTTTCCTTTCTTCTTTCTGCCTCACCTTTCCAGATGCTCCACTGCATCTTTAGGCTGCCATTGCAGATTGCTGGGCCCACAAAACCCTTAGGTTGTACTTTCTTAGCTATCATCTCTTCAAAAGCCAAAGTTCTGGCAATTGCTATTAGAAACCAGTTCCTGGCTGGGCGCAGTGGCTCATGCCTGTAATCCCAGCACTTTGGGAGGCTGAGGTGGGTGGATCACGAGGTCAGGAGATCAAGACCATCCTTGTTAACACAGTGAAACCCCATCTCTACTAAAAATACAAAAAAATTAGCTGGCCGTGGTGGCACGCGCCTGTAGTCCCAGCTACTCAGGAGCTAACGCTGGAGAATCGCTTGAACCCAGGAGGTAGAGGTCACAGTGAGCTGTGATCATGCCATTGCACTCCAGCCTGGGCAACAAGAGTGAAACGCCGTCTCAAAAAAAAAAAAGAAAAAAAGAAAGAAACCGGTTCCTTGGTGTGGTTAATTTACTTTGAGAGGTATTTACCAGTTGGGATATGTCCTAAAAAGTGACTGACATTTTATTCAGGGCCTGGTATATCTTGGGCTAAGTGCTAGCTAGTATTTTTACTTTATCCAGTGTAACCTTCATGACTGTCCTGTGAAGTGAGAATCATTTTCCCTATTATACCTATGAAGAAACAGATTCAGAGAGATTAAGTAATTTGCTTAAGGTCACATAGCAAGTAAGAGGAAGGATTGGAATTCAAACCCAGGTCTGTCTGCTCTGTGATACTGAATTGCCTCTGGGACTGTGACACATGAGGAAGAACTGAAAAGACCAAGGCTAAGAGCCTGGGGGAACATGATACTTCATTCAAATACCTGAAGAATTGTCATGGGGAAAAAAAACTGGATGTTCTCTGTGATTCTAGAAGGCATCTCAGGATTAAATGACATAATTTCCAAGAGGGTAGACTTTGGTTTAATAGGAGATAATGTAGCTTTCTAAAAACAAAATGGGCTGCCTTGTGAAGGAGTGAGTTACCCATCATTGCAGATATTCAAGCAGAGAGTTTGCCACATTTTATTTATTTATTTATTTATTTATTTTATTTTTTTATTTTATTTTTTTTTGAGACGGAGTCTCGCTCTGTCACCCAGGCTGGAGTGCTGTGGCCGGATCTCAGCTCACTGCAAGCTCCGCCTCCTGGGTTCACGCCATTCTCCTGCCTCAGCCTCCTGAGTAGCTGGGACTACAGGCGCCCGCCACCTCACCCGGCTAGTTTTTTTGTATTTTTTAGTAGAGACGGGGTTTCACCGTGTTAGCCAGGATGGTCTCGATCTCCTGACCTCGTGATCCGCCCGTCTTGGCCTCCCAAAGTGCTGGGATTACAGGCTTGAGCCACCGCGCCCGGCCTATTTATTTATTTTTTGAGACAGCGTCTCACTTCATCATCCAGGCTGGAGTGCAGTGGCATGATCTTGGCTCACTGCAACCTCTGCCTCCTAGGTTCAAGCGATTCTCATGCCTCAGCCTCCCGAGTAGCTGGAATTACAGGCATGTACTGCCACATCCAGCAAATTTTTGTGTTTTTGTAGAGGGTTTCACCATGTTACCCAGACTGGTCTTGAACTACTGACCTTAGGTGATCCGCCCGCCTCAGCCTCCCGAAGTGCTGGGATTACAGGCGTGAGCCACTGCGCCCAGCCCCGGCTAATTTTTTTGTATTTTTAGTAGAGACAGGGTTTTGCCATGTTGCCCAGGCTGGTCTCAAACTCCTGGGTTCCACCTGCCTCGGCCTCCCAAAGTGCTGGAATTACAGGCATGAGCCACTGCTCCTGGCTTTTTTTTTTTTTTTTTTTTTTGAGACAGGGTCTTACTCTGTTGCCCAGGTGGGACTGTTAGAGTAGTGTAGTCTTAGCTCACTGCAACCTCTGCCTCCTGGGCTCAAGTGATCCCCCTGCCTCAGCCTCGCGAGTAGATGGGAGTACAGGTGTGTGCCATCACACCTGGCTAATTTTTTAATTTTTTTGTAGAGATGGGGTTTCACTATGTTGTTTAGGCTGGTCTCAAATTCCTGGGCTCAAGAAATCCGCCCACCTAGACCTCCCAAAGTGCTGGGATTACAGGTATGAGCCACCATGCCAAGCCATGTTAAGTTTTACAGATCAAACAGACAGGGAGGCTGGGCATGGTGGCTCAAACCTATAATCCCAGGACCTTGGGAAGCTGAGGTAGGCAGACTGCTTGAGCAGTCTCAAGCAGTCAGGTGTGGTGGCATGTGCTTGTATTCCCATCTACCTGGGAATCTGAGGTGGGAGGATCACTTGAGTGCAGGAGGCAGAGGTTGCAGTGAGCCAAGACTGTGCTACTGAACTCCAGCATGGGAAACAGAGACCCTGTCTCACACACACACACACACACACACACACACAAAGCCGGGTGCGTGGTGGCTCATGCCTGTAATCCTAGCACTTTGGGAAGCCGAGGTGGGCAGAGCTCAGGAGTTGGAGACCAGCCTGGGCAACATGGCAAAACCTATCTCTACTGAAAATACAAAAAATTAGCCAGCCGTGGTGGCACAAACCTGTATTCCCAGCTACTTGGGAGGCTGAATCGTGAGAATTGCTTGAACCTGGGAGGCGGAGGTTGCAGTGAGCCAAGATCATGTGCACTCCAGCCTGGGGGACAGAGTGAGACTCTGTCTCAAAAAAAAAAGAAAAAATCAAAACCAAAAAACTAACATATATTTAGTATATACCAGGCACTTGCTAGATACTTTTTCTTTTCTTTTTTTTTTTTTTTTTTTTTTGAGACGGAGTCTCCCTCTGTCGCCCAGGCTGGAGTGCAGTGGCCTGATCTCAGCTCACTGCAAGCTCCGCCTCCCGGGTTCACGCCATTCTCCTGCCTCAGCCTCCAGAGCAGCTGGGACTACAGGCGCCCGCCACCTCGCCCAGCTAGTTTTTTTTGTAGTTTTAGTAGAGACGGGGTTTCACTGTGTTCACCAGGATGGTCTCGATCTCCTGACCTCGTGATCCACCCGTCTCGGCCTCCCAAAGTGCTGGGATTACAGGCTTGAGCCACCGTGCCCGGCCTTTTTTTTTTTTTTTTTTTTTAAGACAGAGTTTCGCTCTTGTTGCCTAGGCTGGAGTGCACGCAATCGCGGCTCACTGCAACCTCCGCCTCCCAGGTTCAAGCGATTCTCCTGCCTCAGCCTTCTGAGTAGCTGAGATTATAGGCACACGCCACCATGCCCAGATAATTTTTGTATTTTTTTTTAGTAGAGATGGGGTTTCACCATGTTGGCCAAGCTGGTCTCGAACTCCTGACCTCAGGTGATCCACTCGCCTTGGCCCCCCCAAAGTGCTGGAGTTACAGGTGTGAGCCACCAGGCCCAGCCCTACTTTTTCTGCAATGTATCTTGTAATCTTCAGAACTCCCCTGGAAGGAAGGTATTACCATTATCCCCATTTTACAAATGAGAAATTGAGACTCTAGAAAGTTAAGGAATATGCTGGAGGTTACACAGCTAGTAGTGTAGGGCTGATATTTGAACCCATGTCTCTTCCTTAGCTGTGTGACCTAGGGTCAATCATGTATCCTCTCACAGCTATAGTTTCACCTATAAAATGAGGCTTGGCCGGGCGCGGTGGCTCAAGCCTGTAATCCCAGCACTTTGGGAGGCCGAGACGGGCAGATCACGAGGTCAGGAGATCGAGACCATCCTGGCTAACACGGTGAAACCCCGTCTCTACTAAAAAATACAAAAAACTAGCCGGGCGAGGTGGCGGGCGCCTGTAGTCCCAGCTACTTGGGAGGCTGAGGCAGGAGAATGGCGTAAACCCAGGAGGTGGAGCTTGCAGTGAGCTGAGATCCGGCCACTGCACTCTAGCCTGGGCGACAGAGCGAGACTCCGTCTCAAAAAAAAAAAAATAAATAAAATAAAATAAAATGAGGCTTATTGTAGTACCTACTTTGTAGTGGGTTTCTGAGAACTAAATGATGAAATATATCCTTTTTACTAGACCTCACTGATTGCCCTCAAGAGCCAGGTCTTGGATGTAAAGGGGTACCACTTAGTCGGCTTTTTCTGGGTAAATTCAGGTCTGCATGTAACCCTGAGAGTTCTGGGGCCCATGTGCTATTAAGTAATAGCTGCTGACTCCTTGAAGGCCTTTTTAGCATTGATGACTAATACCTTAAAAACTTTTAAGCCTGGGCTGGGCACGGTGGCTCACACCTGTAATCCAGAACTTTGGGAGGTTGAAGTGGGTGGATCCCAAGGTCAGGAGTTTGAGACCAGTCTGGCCAAGATGGTGAAACCTGGTCTCTACTAAAAGTACAAAAATTAGCCTGGCGTGGTGGCAGGTGCCTGTAATCCCAGCTACTTGGGAGGCTGAGGCAGGAGATCGCATGAACTCAGAAGGTAGAGGTTGCAGTGAGCTGAGATCGCAAGACTGTACTCCAGCCTGGGCGACAGAGTGAGACTCCATCTCAAAAAAACAAAACAAAACAAACTTTAAGGCTGAATAAGGGGAGGATGCTGTCAAAAGGCCAGAGTGTATAGGAGGCAGTGTCATAGGCCCCGTGCAAAGAAAATTCTCAGCTACTACTGCAGAACCAGATTTGAGGGTCACCGTTGGCATTTTTGTGTTTATTATCTTCTTTTAGGATACAAGGTCATAACTGCTAGAGCTGTGAGAGAGCTCAGTGCCAAGAATAATGACCCTTAATCCTCCCTGTAGCCATCTGGGGAGGTATTAACCCCATTTTCTTGGGGGTGGGGTGGGGAACAGGATCAGACCTTGCCCAGGGAGCTCTCCAGAGGCTGTTGAGGGCAGTGTTTGGATCAGGACTTCTGTACAATTTTGTCCTTATTCATGACCCCCAAATTCTATAAAACTGCTTATCCCTGAACCTCTTAGGGAGCCTTCCTGAGAATGGGAGCTAGGCCTTCCTGGTCAGGGAGCTTCATCAGTTGAGGCTCGAGTGTTTGGGTGCTGATGGCCTACCTGGTTCCCTTTTCAGTCACATCTGGATGTAACACAACTGTCACTGAGTTAGAAGGGAAACATTTCTAAATTGAATGGTTTAATTTTCCTTGACCTTGCAGCTAGTAGTAGAGTTAGAGGATGAAACTCCAGAGCCTTCTCTACAAGAGATATTTTGAATTGTGGCAGGAGT
The DNA here is from genome assembly GCF_049350105.2 of Macaca mulatta. Taxonomy (NCBI): domain Eukaryota; kingdom Metazoa; phylum Chordata; class Mammalia; order Primates; family Cercopithecidae; genus Macaca; species Macaca mulatta. Next base: position 213,722,380 of record NC_133406.1, on the reverse strand, counting down.
TGTCAGGATGAAAGTTAAAGCAAAATCCAAGACTGCAGATGCTCTTAAATAGTGAGAGAGTATAGCATTATCAAAATATGCTTCCTTTTCTCTGTTTCCTTCCACTATCTTAAGGTAATTGTGGGGCCTAAGAGCAGACAGGAAAATTAGCTATGATCACTGGAAAACAAAGTTCTGAAAACATCCAGAAAAAATTTTCACACAGCTCAAACAAGTGGCTGGGTGTGTTGCTTCACACTGTTTTTTTGTTTGTTTGTTCGTTTGTTTTTTTGAGCGTCTCGCTCTATCACCCAGGGTGGAGTGCAGTGGTACAATCTCGGCTCACTGCAGCCTCAGCCTCCTGGGTTCAAGTGATTCTCTTGCCTCAGCCTCCTGAGTAGCTAGGATTACAGGCGTGTGCCATCACACCTGGCTAATTTTTGCATTTTTAGTTGAGATGGCGTTTTACCATGTTGGCCAGGCTGCTCTCAAACTCCTGACCTCAAGTGATCCTCCTGCCTTGGCCTCCCAGAGTGTTGGGATTATGGGCATGAGCCACTGTGCCTGGCCAGATGGCTCACACTTGTACCCCAGCACTTTGGGAGGGCGAGGTGGGAGGATTGTTTGAGGCCTGGACTTTGAGAACAGCCTGGGCAAAATGGTGAGACCCCCATCTCTACAAATAAAAATAACCCAGGCATGGCGATTTGCGCCTGTAATCCTAGCTACTCAAGAGGCTGAGGCAGGAGGATCCCTTAAGCCTAGAGTTCAAAGTTGCAGTAAACTGTGATAGTGCTACATTCCATTCCAGCCTGGGGAACAGAGCTAGATGCTGTCTCTCTCTCTCTCTCTCTCTTTTTTTTTTTTTTTTTTTTTTTTTTTAGAGATGGAGATGGAGTTTCGCTCTTGTTGCCCAGGTTGGAATGCAATGGTGCGATCTCGGCTCACTGCAACCTCTGCCTCCTGGGTTCAAGTAATTCTCCTGCCTCAGCCTCCCAAGTAGCTGGGATTACAGGCGTGCACCACCATGCCCGGCTAATTTTTTGTATTTAGTAGAGACAGGGTTTCACCATGTTGGTCAGACTGGCCTCGAACTTCTGACCTCAGGTGATTTACCCACCTCGGCCTCCCAAAGTGCTGGGATTACAGGCATGAACCACTGCACCGAGGTGACCCTGTCTCTTAAAAGCTCAAACAGCAATACAGAGCCTGCTGGGTGAGGGAGAAGACATCAAGGTGAGTTTTAATCTAAAACTTCCCAGAAAGTGAAGCATTGCTTAGAAGCATCTCTCTTCTACAGAGAAAACTTCAATTAGTCCTACATGGGATTATTTAAGCCAGGAGCCTCAAAGATGGCTAAGAAGTTTCCTAAAGATGCTTTGGTGATGAGTCTATTCTACCAGCCAGACCTTTCCCAGAAACTGTCCTTGTGCCAACTTAGTCCATGACCCTGAAATGGCACTCTTTAAATTTGTGTTTGAGATCAGCAGAGTCAAGGCAGCTTAACCCTAAGGAATGGTAAGAGACAGAGTTTCAGCAGCTTCCTGAAATTGTGTGGATACTGATTTTACAGGTGTGAGCCACTGCTCCCTGGCCAGTGATTTTTTTTTTTTTGAGACAATGTCTCACTCTGTTGCCCAGGCTGAAGTGCAGTGGCATGATCTCGACCTTGGCTCACTGCAACCTCCACCTCCCAAGTTCAAGTGATTCTCCTGCCTCAGCCTCCCACGCAGTTGGGATTACAGGCGCCTGCCACCGTGCCCAGCTAATTTTTGTATTTTTAGTAGAGATGGGGTTTCACCATGTTGGCCAGGCCGGTCTGGAACTCCTAACCTCAACGATATGCTCGCCTTGGCCTCCCAAAGTGCTGGATTACAGGTGTGAGCCACCACGCCCGGCCAAGTAATTATTTTTTAGTGGCCATTGGCCTGGCCCCTGGAGTCAGACTGTATAGATTGACTCTCTGTCTAAGAACTGTGTAACTTTGGCAACTTTACTTTTCTGTGCCTCAGATCCTGCATCTGTAAGATGAGGATAACAATAGCACCTGTCTCATAGGATTTTTATGAGGAGTCTATGAGATGACACTTGTAAAATGTTAGAATATTCAATAAATATTATTTAATAGGATCAGTGTCAGGCATTTTACATGCAAGTGCTTCTGTTCCTCCTCACCCTGCAGAGGTAGGTATTATCAGATTAGGAAACTGAGGTTTAGAAATGTCAAATCAGGATCTGGCACGGTGACTCACGTCTGTAATCCCAACACTTTGGGAGGCTGAGATGGGCAGATCGCTTGAGCCCAGGAGTTCGAGACCAGCCTGGGCAGCATGGTGAAACCCCATCTCTACAAAAACAAATGCAAAAATTAGCCAGATGTGGTGGCGCATGCCTGTGGTCCCAGCTACTTGGGAGGGGAGGATCTATTGGGCCCAGGAGGCAGAGGTTGCAGTGAGCTGAGATCATGCTACCACACTCCAGGCTGGGTGACAGAGCCAGACCCTGTCTCAAAACAAATAAATTTTTTTTAAAAAAAATTAAAAAGATGAAGAGACATAGGAAATGTAGAAAAGAAAAAAAAATTTTTTTTAAAGAAATGTCAAGTCAGGCAGAAAATAGGTGGCAGAGCTGGGATTTGAACCTAAGATCTGTTAGGTCCACAGCTACACTCTTCATTTTATTATGCTCTTTGTTTTGTTTTGTTTTGTTTTTGAGACAGCGCCTCACTTTGTCACACAGGCTGGAGTGCAGAGGCACAATCATAGCTCAGTATAACCTTAAACTCCTGGGCTCAAGCAGTCCTCCCTCCTCCCTCCTGCCTCAGCCTTCCTAGTAGCTAGGACTACAGGAGTGTGCCACCGTGCCTGGCTAATTTTTTTTTTTTAATTTTTTGTAGACACACAGGGTCTTACTCTGTTGCCCAGACTGCTCTCAACCTCCTGGCCTTCAAGTGATCCTCCTGCCTTGGCCTCCCAAAGCACTGAGATTACAGGCATGAGCTACCACACCTGGCCTTATGCTATTTCCAATGACCTTTATGCATTGAAAGTGAAGTTCAGTCCTCACTTCGTTGCATCTTTCATCATTTTTGTAGGATTGCTCCAATAGAACCACTATAAATAGAGTGAAAGGAAACTTGCATACATCTTTGCATAATTCAGAATGTTGAAAGGGGGTCAGTTGTCACCCTGGTTGGGGGCACGTCCCTGCTATGGGAGGTAGCATGTCCAGAGAAAAGAGAATACAGATGTTTTAGGTTCCATCTCTGGTTTGCTGCTAACCAGTAGTGTCTACTTAAAATCGCAGGATAGTGTCATTGGAAGAGGTTTTGTAGCTTATTTCAGAGTCCACCTCTCATTTTATAAATGGCAGAATAGACTGAGAGAGCAAAATGCCTCACTTGGTCATACAGCCAGATAAAGGCAGAGGCTGGCCTGGAGCACAAGACCCTAGATCTCCCAATCCAGTGCTTCTTCCTCAGTACCATATAGTGTTCTGCTTCAGTTCTCCCTTATTCAATGGGGATTATTATTGTACATGAATATTCATAGCAGCATTATTCATAGCAGCGTTATATTAGCTTTCTACCTTCCTCAAAGGATTGTTGCAAAGTTCAAATTAAAAGTTTGAACAAAAGTACTTTGATAGCTATAAAACATTGTATGTATGCAAGGTAGTCATGCCATTATTCATTCAGCAAATATTTATTGGTGCCTACTAAGCTTACATCACTCCTGGGAGACCGGGGGGATCAATGGATGAATCGGATGAAGAGCAGGCCCTCAGCATGCTTTTAATCTTCTTAGAAAGAGAAGCCACGTAAATAACCATAGCTCAAGGTAGGAGACAGATGAAGGAAAGGCTAAGAATGAAATTTTCTTTTCATAGCCTGTGATTTTGAGGTAGAGAAAAGTGGTTTTTGTTTTGTTTTGTTTTTTGTTTTGCTTTTTTGATGGAGTCTTGCCCTGTCGCCCAGGGTGGAGTGCAATGGCACGATCTTAGCTCACTGCAACCTCCACCTCCTGGGTTCAGAAGATTCTCCTGTCTCAGCTTCGTGCATAACTGGGATTACAGGTGCCTGCCGCCATGCCCAGCTAATTTTTGTATTTTTAGTAGAGATGAGCTTTCACCACATTGGCCAGGCTGGTCTCGAACTCCTGACCTCGTGATCCACCCACGTTGGCCTCCCAAAGTGCTGGGATTACAGGCATGAGCCACTGTGCCCGGCCAAGAAAGGGTTTTAAGGTATTTCTTCTTTATTGACATATAATTCACGTACCATAAAATCGAATTTTTTTTTTTTTTTTTTTTTTTTTGAGACGGAGTCTCACTTTGTTGACCAGGCTGGGGTGCAATGGCACGATCTCGGCTCACTGCAAGTTCTGCCTTCCGGGTTCACACTATTCTCCTGCCTCAGCCTCCCCAGTAGCTGGGACTACAGGCTCCCGCCACCATGCCCGGCTAATTTTTTGTATTTTTAGTAGAGACGGGGTTTCACCATGTTAGCCAGGATGGTCTTGATCTCCTGACCTTGTGATCTGCCCTCCTCGGCCTCCCAAAGTGCTGGGATTACAGGCGTGAGCCCCCACGCCCGGCCAAAATCGACTCTTAGAAATTATACAATTCATTGGTTTTAATATAGTCACAAAGTTGTGCAACTTGTCACCACTATCTGATTCCAAAACATTTTTTTTTTTCTTTTTTTTTTTTTTTTTTTTTGAGACGGAGTCTTGCTCTGTCACCCAGGCTGGAGTGCAGTGGCTGGATCTCAGCTCACTGCAAGCTCCGCCTCCCGGGTTCACGCCATTCTCCTGCCTCAGCCTCCCGAGTAGCTGGGACTACAGGTGCCCTCCACCTCGCCCGGCTAGTTTTTTTGTATTTTTTTAGTAGAGACGGGGTTTCACCGTGTTAGCCAGGATGGTCTCGATCTCCTGACCTCGTGATCCGCCCGTCTCGGCCTCCCAAAGTGCTGGGATTACAGGCTTGAGCCACCGCACCCGGCCTGATTCCAAAACATTTTTATCCCTGAGCTATCACATTCCTCCCCTGAGCTAACACTCCCGTCTCTTTTTGTCTCCGTAGGTTTTCCTATTCTTGACATTTCACTTAAATAGAATCATACAATGTGTGTGGTCTTTTGTGACTGGCTTCCTTCACTTAGCAGAATGTTTTGAAGTTTCTTCCATGTTGTATGAATTAGTACCTCATTCCTTTTTATGGCTGCATAATATTCCATTACAGTGGATATTAACCACATTGTATGTATTTATTCATCAATTGATGGCCGTTTGGATTGTTGGGTTGTTTCTAATTTGGGCTATTATGAATAATGCTGCTCTGAGTATTCATGTACAACTTTTTGTATGGACATGTGTTTTCTTTCTTTTTTTTTCTTTTTTTTTTTTTAGATGGAGACTTGCTCTGTCGCCCAGGCTGGAGTGCAATAGCATATCTTGGCTTACTGCAACCTCCGCCTCCCAGATTTAAGCAATTCTGCCTCAGCCTCCCAAGTAGCTGGGATTACAGGTGCCTGCCACCACACCTGGCTAAGTTTTGTATTTTTAGTAGAGACAGGGTTTCACCATGTTGGCCAGGCTGGTCTTGAACTCCTGACCTCAGGTGATCTGCCCACCTCGGCCTCCCAAAATGCTGGGATTACAGGCGTGAGCCTCCGTGCCTGGTCTTTTTTTTTTTTTTTTTTTTTAAACAGGGTCTCACTCTGTCGCCCAGCCTGGAGTTCAGTGCCACAAACATAGCTCACTGCAGCCTAAAACTCCTGGGCCTAAGTAATCCTCCTGCCTTGGCCTCCCAAAGTGCTAGGATTACAGACATGAGCCACCGCATCCAGCCTGTTTCTGCATTATTATTTTATTTATTTATTTATTTATTTTGAGACTGTCTCCCTCTGTTGCCCAGGCTGGAGTGCAGTGGCACGATCTCTGCTCACTGCAACCCCTGCCTCCTGGGTTTAAGCGATTCTTCTGCCCCAGCCTCTTGAGTAGCTGGGATTACAGGCGCCTGCCACCATGCCCAGCTAATTTTTGTATTTTTAGTATAGACGAGGTTTCAACATGTTGGCCAGGTTGGTCTTGAACTCCTGACCTCAAGTGATCCACCTGCCTCGGCCTCCCAAAATGCTGGGATTACAGGTGTGAGCCACCGCGCCCGGCCTTGTGCAGTTTTTTTATATAGGTAAACTCATTTCATAGTGGTTTGTTGTGCAGGTTATTTCGTTATCCAGATACTAAGCCTAGTACCCAATAGCTATTTTTTCTGATCCTCTCCCTCTTCCCACCCTCCAGCCTCAAGTAGGTTCCAGTGTCTGTTGTTCCCTTCTTTGTGTCCATGAGGTCTCATCATTTAGCTTCCACTTATAAGTGAGAACATGCTGTATTTGTTTTTCTGTTTCTGCTTTAGTTTGCTGAGGATGATGGCCTCCAGCTCCATCCATGTTCCTGCAAAGGACATGATCTCATTCTTTCTTATGGCTGCATGGTCATTCCATGGTGTACATGTATCACATTTTCTTTCTTTCTTTCTTTCTTTCTTTTGTTTGTTGTTGTGAGATGGAGTTTTGCTCTTTTTGCCCAGGCTGGAGTACAATGGCGCAGTCTCAGCTCACTGCAACCTCTGCCTCCCGAGTTCAAGTGATTCTCCTGCTTCAGCCTCCCGAGCAGCTGGAATTATAGGCGCCTGCCACCATGCCTGCCTAATTTTGTATTTTTAGTAGAGACGGGGTTTTTCCACATTGGCCAGGCTGGTCTTGAACTCCTGACCTCAGGTGATCCTCCCGCCTCGGCCTCCCAAAGTGCTGGGATTATAGGCGTGAGCCACTGCGCCTGGCCTGTACCACATCTTCTTTATCCCATCTGCCATTGATGAGCATTTAGGTTGATTCCATGTCTTGGCTATTGTGAATAGTGCCACAATGAACATACTGCACAGTGCATGTGTCTTTATGGTGAAACGATTTATATTCCTTTGGGTATATACCCAGTAATAGGATTGCTGGGGCAAATGGTAGTTCTGTTTTTAGCTCTTTGAGGAATCCTCACACTACTTTCCACAATGGTTGAACTAATTTACACTCCCACTAACAGTGTAAAAGTGTTGCCTTTTCTCTGCAACCTCGCCAGGTTATTTTTTGACTTTTTGATAATAGCCATCCTGACTAGTATGAGATGGTATCTCATTGTGGTTTTGACTTGCATTTCTCTAATGATCAGTGATACTGAGCTTTTTTTCATATGCTTGTTGGCTGCATGTATGTCTTCTTTTGAAAAGTGTTCGTGGCCGGGCGCGGTGGCTCACGCCTGTAATCCCAGCACTTTGGGAGGCCGAGACGGGCGGATCACGAGGTCAGGAGATCGAGACCATCCTGGCTAACACGGTGAAACCCCGTCTCTACTAAAAAATACAAAAAACTAGCCGGGCGAGGTGGCGGGTGCCTGTAGTCCCAGCTACTCGGGAGGCTGAGGCAGGAGAATGGCGTGAACCCGGGAGGCGGAGCTTGCAGTGAGCTGAGATCCGGCCACCGCACTCCAGCCTGGGTGACAGAGCGAGACTCCATCTCAAAAAAAAAAAAAAAAAGAAAAAGAAAAGTGTTCGTGTCCTTTGCCCACTTAATGGGATTGCTTTATTCTTATAAATTTAAGTTCCTTATAGATGCTGGATATTAGACCTTTGTCAGATACTTAGTTTGCAAATATTTTCTCCCATTCTCTAGGTTATTTGTTAATGATACACTTTAAAATGATTAATTTCATCTTATGTGAATTTCACTTAAAAATTTTTTTTTTTTTTTTTTTTTTTGATTCAGAGTCTTGCCCTGTCACCCAGGCTGGAGTGCGGTGGTGTGATCTTGGGTCACTATAGCCGAAACCTCCTGGGCTCAAGCGTTCCTCCCACCTCAACCTCCCAAGTAGCTCGGACTGTAGGTGCGCCACCAAACCCAGCTAATTTTTTAACTTTTTGTAGAGACAGGGTTTCACCATGTTTCCCAGCCGGTCCCAAACTCCTGGGCTCAAGCAATCTTCCCACGTTGGTCTCCCAAAGTGCTGGGATTACAGACTTGAGCCACTGCACCGAGCCTTAAATTTTTTAAAAAGAAACCATATCCTGGCCGGGCTCAGTGGCTCACACCTGTAATTCCACCACTTTTGGGAGGCTGAGGCAGGCAGATCATTGAGGCCAGTAGCTCAAGACAAGCTTAGCCAACATGGTGAAACCCCATCTCTACTAAAAATACGAAAAATTAGCCGAGTGTGGTGGCGCATGCCTGTAATCTCAGGTACTCCGGAGGCTGAGGCATGAGAATCCCTTGAACCTGAGAGGCAAAGGCTGTAGTGAGCCAAGATGACACCACTGCACTCCAGCCTGGGCAACAGAGTGAGACTCTCTCTCTCAAAAAAAAAAAAAAAAAAAAAAACCATATCCTTTAGCTGTCACTTCTCTATCCCCCAATTCCCTTCAGCCCTAAGCAACCATTAATCTACTTCCTATTTCTATTCTATTTTGTTCTACTTTATATAAATGGAATTATGCAATATGTAGGCTTCTTTCACTTGGCATAATGTTTTCAGAGTTCATCTATGTTGTAGCACGTATCAGTACTTCTTTCCTTCTTATGGCCAAATAACATTCCATTGTATGGATATGCCACATTTTATTTATCTGTTTATCAATTGATGGATGTTTCCACCTTTTGGCTATTATGAATAATGCTGCTCTAAACTTTTTTTTTTTTTTTGAGACTGAATCTCTGTCTCACTAAGGCTGGAGTGGCATTATCATAACTCATTGTAACTTCAAACTCCTGGATTCAAGCAATCCTCCTGCCTCAGCCTCCTGAGTGGCTAGGGCTATGGATGCATGGCCACCACACCTGGCTAATTTTATTTTTTGTAGAGATGGGATTTTGCTATGTTGCCCAGCCTGGTCTTAAATTCTTGGCTTCACGTGATCCTCCTCTTTGGCCTTTCAAAGTGCTGGGATTACAGGTGTGAGCCAGTGCACCTGGCCTTGCTATAAATACATTCTCGCAGAGTGTGGCATTTCTTCACTTTTAACAAAGTCACGATTTTCCTTCTGATTTTGCATTTCAAACCTAACAGGTGATAAAGACATCCTATACTCTGCCTCCTCTGTCCTACAATGAAATACCCCTTGTCAGCTTCATCTCTGGTAAGGAAATTAGGGGGGACATGTTATGATCCATGCTACTGAGCAAATATAACAGGGGTTACCAGGTTTTAGTAGAATTCAAATTTGGCTGACATTTGTTGAGCACCTACTGCAATCCAGATACTGTTATGTACTTTCTTTCTTTCTTTTTTTTTTGAGACAGAGTCTTGCTGTATCCCCTAGGCTGGAGTGCAGTGGTGCAATCTCGTCTCACTGCAACCTCTGCCTCCCAGGTTAAAGCGATTCTCTTGCCTCAGCCTCCCAAGTAGCTTTGTATGTTTAGTAGAAACGGGGTTTTGCCGTGTTGACCAGGCTGGTCTCAAATTCCTGACCTCAGGTGATCCACCCACCTCAGCATCCCAAAGTGTTGGGATTACAGGCGTGAGCCACCACACCCGGCCCTGTTATGTATTTTCATATATATTTTATCATGTATTCACAACAACCCATTAAAGTAGGTGTTAGCATCCCCATTTTACAAGTGAGGAAATTGAAACTCAGAAAATTTAAGTAACTTCCCTACATAGGTACTAATTGGCACACTGAGGGGGAAGCTGGAACTCAGGCCCAGGTGCCTAAGTATTATATGTTTTTTTCTTTCTACTACATTATCCAGAGCCAATCAAAAGACTATAGCACACATGAAAGGGGTGGTTCTTCATATTTGGATATTACCATTCAATTCTTGGTTCTAGATGAGTGATCTTCACAAATGTACTTTGTTTTAAGTCATTCAGGTATTATATTACTGATCACCTTGGCATTATGATTAGACTAATTCCTCCAAATCGAGCTGTTAATTGACTTTTTTTTTTTTTTTTTTTTTTTGAGACAGTCTCACTCTGTCACCCAGGCTGGAGTGCAATGGTGTGATCTTGGCTCACTGCAACCTCTGCCTCCCAGGTTCAAGTGATTCTCCTGCCTCAGCCTCCCTAGTAGCTGGGATTACTGGTGTGCGCCACCACTCCTGGCTAATCTTTTTTTTTTTTTTTTTAAGTAGAGACAGGGTTTCGTTATATTGGCCAGGCTGGTCTCGAACTCCTGACCACAGGTGATCTGCCCGCCTCGACCTCCCAAAGTGCTGGGATTATAGGTGTGAACAACCGCACCTAGCCAGATTTTTATTTTCTTGTTAGTATCCTTTAAAATCATAGAGATAGGCTTATTGAAGAAAGTTTTCCAGTAGCCTGAGTTAAAACTTTGTAGAAATGATGGGGTTGCATGGTGATATGCTAGACATTTTAGAGCTCCAGGAATAGAATACCTTTTGGGAGGTATAACATCTGCATAGCAACACATATTTTCTTTGTAACATTATGTCTTGTGTTTTCCTCTGTACCTTAAGTATTTTTACATTTTTCATAATCCCAGCTCCCAGAAATCAGCTGCTTTCTTTCTCCTTAATTCATTGAGTATCTACTAGAGCTGGTCCACAATATCCTAACTTATAGTAGACCTTTGGGCCTGGGCACAGTGCCTCATGCCTGTCATTCCAGCACTTTGGGGAGCTGAGGCAGGAGGATATCTTGAAGCTAGCTAGGCAGTCGAGACCAACCTGGGCAACATAGCAAGACCCTGAATTTAGAAAAAAATAAGAATTAGCTGGGAATGGTGGCGCATGCCTGTAGTCCTAGCTACTTGGGAGTCTGAGGTGGGAAGAAGGATTGTGTGAGACCAGGAGTTCAAGGTTATAGTATGCTATGATTACACCACTGTATATCACTGTGGTGATAGAGTAAGACCCTGCCTCTGTTAAAATCAAAACCTGCCAGGTGTGTCAGCCTGGCCACCGTGGTGAAACCTCGTCTCTACTAAAAATACAAAAATTAGCTGGACTTGGTGGGAGGCACCTGTAATCCCAGCTACTCGGGAGGCTGAGGCAGGAGAATTGCTTGAACCTGGGAGGCAGAGGCTACAGTGAGCCAAGATCATGCCACTGCACTCCAGCCTGGGCAACAGAGCAAGACTCTGTCTCAAAAATAAAAAAATAAACCTGCCAGGTGTGGTGGCTCATGCCTGTCATCCTAGCACTTTGGGAGGCTGAGATGGGAGGATTGCTTGAGCCCAGGAGTTGGAGACCAGCCTGGGCAGCATGGTGAGGTCATGTCTCTATAAAAAATTTTAAAAATTAGCTGGGCGTGGTGGCACACACATGTGGTCCCAGCTACTCAGGAGAGTGAGATGGCAGGATTACTTGAACTGGAGAGGTCTAGGCTAGAGTGCAGTGATGCAGTGATCGCACCACTGCACTCCAGCCTAGGCGACTGGGCGAGATCCTGTCTCAAATAAGAAAAGTAAAATTAAAAACCCTTTGTCCTCTACCTAGAGAAAGTTTTTGTTGAGCTTTCATATTCTGCAGACAAATTATCCATTAATGTTATTAGAGCTTCAAGTATGCAAATCAGGGTATATTGTTAACTGTGCTCTTCTTAGAATGAAGAATACACATTAAAGGTTACTTGTGCCCAGGCGCATCTCAGCACTTTGGGAGGCCGAGGCAGGCAGATTACTTGAGGCCAGGCAATCGAGACTAGCCTGGGCAACATGGTGAAACCCTTTCTCTACAACAAATAACAAAAATTAGCCAGGCTCGGTGGTTCATGCCTGTAATCCCAGCTACTCGGGAGGCAGAGGCATGAGAATTGCTTGAACCCAGGAGGTGGAGGCTGCAGTGAGCTGAGATCGCACCACTACACTCCAGCCTGGGTGACAGAGTGAGACGCCGTCTCACAAAAAAAAAAAAAAAAAAAAGTTACTCGTGGTCTGTTATGGTCCCTGTGGTCCCTTTTTTCTATTACAGTTTTTCAAGTTGTCTTTGTTATTCTACTATGATGTGTTTAGTTCATTTCCCTCACTGTCATTTTTGTGCTTCTAAGATATAGGAACAAATGAGTATAAAGAAGGTTTAACTTATTAATTCATGTTGTTCTTTCAGATTTTTTTTTTTTTTTTTTTTTTTTTTTGAGACGGAGTCTTGCTCTGTCAGCCAGGCTGGAGTGCAGTGGCTCAATCTCGGCTCACTGCAAGCTCCGCCTCCCAGTTTCATGCCATTCTCCTGCCTCAGCCTCCCCAGTAGCTGGGACTAACAGGCGCCTGCCACCATGTCCGGCTAATTTTTTGTGTTTTTAGTAAAGACGGGGTTTCGCCATGTTAGCCAGGATGGTCTCAATCTCCTGACCTCGTGATCCACCCGCCTTGGCCTCCCAAAGTGCTGGGATTGTAGATGTGAGCCACTGCGCCCAGCCTGAGTTCTTTCTGAATTTAGTGTCCTACCTATTTCTTTTGGTCATTTGGTTACATTTCTCTTTTTTAGTCTCTTTATGGTACTCTGATTACAATGACTTTGTAGTCAATGAAGGACAACTGTATTGCCTCTCTTTGTTTTTTGTTTCGTTTTGTTTTTTTTGAGACCTAGTCTCACTCTGTCACCCAGTCAGGAGTGCAGTGGTGTGATCTCTGCTCACTGCAACCTCCACCTCCCGGGTTCAAGTAATTCTCCTGCCTCGGCCTCCCAAGTAGTTGGGACTACAGGCGCCCAACAGTACACCTGGCAAATTTTTATATTTTTGGTAGAGACAGGGTTCCACCATGTTGGCCAGGCTGGTCTCAGACTCCTGACCTCAGGTGATCTGCCTGCCTCGGCCTCCAAAAGTGCTGGGATTACAGGCGTGAGCCACCATGCCCGGCCTATTGTGTGTCTTTGAAGAGAAGTATCTGTGTTTGGCTTAGTCTCTGCTGTATTTCTTTTCTTTCTTTTTTTCTTTCTTTTTTTTTTTTTTTTTTTTGAGACAGAGTCTCATTCTGTCACCCAGGCTGGAGTGCAGTGGTGCGATCTCGGCTCATTGCAACCTCCGCCTCCTGGGTTCAAATGATTCTCCTGCCTCAGCCTCCCGAGTAATTGGCACTACAGGTGCCTGCCACCACACCTGGCTAATTTTTTGTATTTTTAGTAGAGACAGGGTTTCACTGTGTTGGCGAGGATGGTCTCGATCTCCTGATTCATGATCTGCCCACCTTGGTCTCCCAAAGTGCTGAGATTACAGGCGTGAGCCACGGCGCCCAGCCTCCTCTCTGTTGCATTTCTTTTCTTCTTCTTTTTTTTTTTTTTAAGAGACAAGGTCTTGCTGTGTTGTTTAGGCCGGTCTTGAAGTCCTGACCTCAAGAGATCTTCCCACCTCTGCCTCCCAAAATGCTGGGATTATAGGTGTGAGCCACCACTTTCAGTCATCTGCTGTATTTTCAAAGTTTATCACAGTGCCTGGCATAATAGGCATTGAAAATTTTGTTTTATGAATTCTTAAAGTCACTAATTTCAGCCTTTTTGCCTCTTAGCAGAACTGAACATTATGTAATTTGCATGCTGCACCAGATAGAAATCCCCTTGATGTAGTCTTTTCTAGTGTTTAATCATATGTGTAACTTTATTGTGTCAATTCCAAATCTCTCATTCATGTCATTTTATAGCTGAGCTCAAAGCCCTCCTTAAAATAATGCTTTTAAAATTTGATCATGATTAAATCTTCTCATCCTCAGATAACTATTGATTTATTGATCTGATTATTTGTGTTTGAGAGACTTTTGGACTGAAGTATGAAATTTGTTATGCCCCTTGGTAGATTTAAGGGTATTTCCTTCCTGATGTGAACCTTTTAAATAATCTCTACTTAGAAGTGTTTCCAGTTTAAAAAAAAAAAAAAAGATTTTTAAAAATGAAGTGTTTCTAGTTATGTTTGTCTGCCTGTAAAAGTTTGTGGAAACGCACTGAATCCCTATTTTTCTTGAGAGGAGAGAAGATAGGCACACTCCAAGATGAGCTCTCTACCAGTATGCTATCATTTCTTCTCAGGATGGGAGCAGAAATATTCACCAGAATGCTAACCAGGCCAGACGTGGTGGCTGATGCCTGTAATCCCAGCACTTGGGAACGTGGAGGCAGTTGGATCATTTGAGGTCAGGAGTTCAAGATCAGCCTGACCAACATGGCGAAACCCTATCTCTACAAAAAGTACATAAAAAATAGCCAGACATGGTGATGCACGCCTGTAATCTCAGCTACTTGGGAGGCTGAGGCATGAGAACCACTTGAACCTGAGAGGCAGTGTTGCAGTGAGCTGAGATCGTGCCACTGCACTCCAGCATGGGTGACGGAGTGAGACTCTATCTAAAAAAAAAAAAAAGAAAGAAAAGAAAAAAAATGCTAACTAGGCATCAGTTGTATTTTGACTTTTTTTTTTGAGATGGAGTTTTGCTCTGTCGTCCAGGGTGGAATGCAATGGTGCGATCTTGGCTCACTGCAACCTCTGCCTCCCGGGTTAAAATGATTCTCCTGCCCCAGCCTCCCCAGTAGCTGGGATCACAGGCGTGCACCACCACACCTGGCTAATTTTTTTGTATTTTTAGTAGAGACGTGGTTTCACCATGTTGGCCAGGCTGATCTTGAACTCCCAACCTCAGGTGATCTGCCTACCTTGGTCTCCCAAAGTGCTGGGATTACAGGCGTGAGCCACCGCGCCTAGCCAAATTTTGACATTTTGTTTTTTTTTTTAAACCTGTCTATCAATTTGATCCCAACTTCCATTTTACTATTTACCTGAATTGTGGTTTCCTGCTTGTCTGGTTTCTCTTTTCCCCCCAACTTTTGTTCCTTTTGGTATTTCCAAGCCACACACCAGTCTTAGCTAAAAACCCCTTGTCTTTGATACTGAGCTCTCTTAGTATGTGTATTTCATCTCATTATTCCTCCTTCTCTATCACAGCGCTTGGTGCTAGGTAAATACCCAGTTAACGTTTTAAGAAAATTAATGAATAAGTTATGGCAATTTAGTGGGCTCTTTTGGTGGATTCTCATAGCGATCGGTATGCTAGGAAATTACATACCATAGTTGTCAAGAGAATGGAATCACATGGCCCTGGGTTTGAGTTCGTGTTCCAGCTCCAGTTTTAGCTATGTAACATTGTGAAAATTGTTGCATGTCTTATGAATATGTTTCCTTATATGTAAAATTACGACAGTAAGAGCATCTACGCTACAAGCTTTTTTTGTTTTAAGACAATTCAAGTGCAGTAGTGAAAAGAGGGGAAAGAGTAGAACAAGGAGTTCAATCTGTAACTGTGAATAATCAATTGAGATAACTTGGTACTTTTGAACCAGCCCACAAAACCTTTTTTCCTGAGATGGAGTCTCGCTCTGTCGCCCAGGCTGGTGTGCAGTGGCGCGATCTCAGCTCACTGCAACCTCTGCCTCCCAGGTTCAAGCGATTCTCCTGCCTCAGCCTCCTGAGTAGCTGGGATTACAGGCATGCTCCACCACACGCAGCTAATTTTTGTATTTTTAGTAGAGATGGGGTTTCACCATGTTGGCCGGGCTGGTCTCGAACTCCTGACCTCAGTTGATCCGCCCATCTCAGCCTCCCAAAGTGCTGGGATTATAGGCGTGAACCACTGCACCCGGCCAAAACTTTTTGAACCACTCTTCTGTGGTCTTAGCACTCTCTCCCTGGAAGTGTTTTTCCCCCAGTTCTTTGCTGCTTCTTGACATTCATGTTTCAGCCTAAATGTCATCTTAGAGAACCCCTCTATATCAGGCAGGATTTGTAGTTGTATGCAACGGAAACCAACTCTGGCTGATTACTGAAAAGATATTAAGGAAATTCACAAAACATCAGGGAAGGTCATAGAGTCATGCTTGAAGAATGCTAGAACAAGAGAAACTGGGCAGCAGGCAGAACCCACAACCAAAAGCATTCATAGACTCAGCCTGATGAACACACTGTTGCCACCACTACTTACACAGCTAACACCACCTGCTGCACTGGACTTAATGGCCGCTGTGGCCACCCCTTGCCGCACTCCAGGTGGATTCTCTGTGGTCCTCTGACTCTGAGATACTAGATTCCAGTTCAAGGTTTAGGGGTGATGTGTCTGGTTGGCATAGCCTGGGCCATGTATTCACACTGTAGCTGCAAGTGGCCTCAGAAAGAGAATCTCAGTCACCTTCTTTCTCACTTTATAGTGGTAAGGGGCTCTGCTTCCCACTAGACTCAGAAGGGGAATTCCAAAATATAAGAAGGGTTCAAATGCTGAGAAGCCAGAAAATTCGACAAATGTCCACTACAGTTTCTTTGACCTGAAGTCTAAAAGTAGCTCCCCAGTCATTGTCACTTCAGCTTGTGTTATTGTCATCATAGCACTTTCCACTGCTGGATATTTTCTTATTTTTATTTATTTCATTGTTTATTGTCTGTCCCCGCCTGCTAGAATGTCAGTACCATGAAAGCAAGGACATTGCCTGTTTTGCTCATTGATACATCCCTTCATTCTGTGCCAGGAACAGCACCTGGCATGTAGTAAAAGCTCCTTATGTTCATTTGTTGAATGAATGACTATAAAACCCTTAGCACAATGCCTGGCACATAGTAAGTGCTTAATACTTGATAACATATTTTTCTTAGCAAATAAAAACATGTATATTTTTAAAAGAAAAGCCTTTTGACTTACATTGTTTCATTTGACCTCCACAGCAGTCTTCCAAGGAGAAGGGTATTGGGGGTAAGGAATGAGCCTTTTTCGGGTGAAGCGTACATAACCCCGTGAGTGAGTGTTCCAATGCGTCCTATGCCCGTGAGTCACAGGTGTGAGTGCCTGCTTGGAAAGATTAAGAGACTTAAGGCCACACAACTGTTTTTACTTAATACCAGATCCACTCACTTCCTTGGTCTTATTTCCAATGTAATCATCCTCACCTCATATTCTTGGTGACTGTGGGGGAAATTATTGTTGTTGTTTGGCTTTGACCAGTATATCACAAAGCAGAGCTATAGATGCCATTTCGGGCTAGTGTTTGGCTTACATTAATTTGTCCAAATTCACATTTTTAATTTGATGGCCAAAGACCCCTGCAAAAATCATCATGAAACTATAGTTGTCAACTGGTATTCTGGTGTTCTTGATGCTTACCCTTAAAAATGCCAGCGACTGCCATATCTCCCTGGTAATGACACTAAGATGGCAATGCTGAATGGCTTCATGTTGTAAGGGAAGGTTCTTGCCTGTTTTGTTTGTTTGTTTTTTCTTTTTGAGAGTCTTGCTCTGTCACCCAGGCTGGAGTGCAGTGGTACAGACTAGGCTCACTGCAACCTCCGCCTCCTGGGTACAAGTGATTCTCCTGCCTCAGCCTCCTGAGTAGCTGGGACTACAGGCATGTGCCACCACATAACTGGGACTA
Source organism: Macaca mulatta (assembly GCF_049350105.2). Taxonomy (NCBI): domain Eukaryota; kingdom Metazoa; phylum Chordata; class Mammalia; order Primates; family Cercopithecidae; genus Macaca; species Macaca mulatta. Next base: position 213,704,994 of record NC_133406.1, on the reverse strand, counting down.
CAGGCACGTGCCACCACACACTGCTAATTTTTGTATTTTTAGTAGAGACGGGGTTTCACCATATTGGCCAGGCTGGTGTCAAACTCCTGACCTCATGATCCACCCATCTCAGCCTCCCAAAGTGCTGAGATTACAGGCATGAGCCACCGTGCCTGGCAGTTCTTGTCTTTTTAAGAGCTTATGATCCTGCCAGGCACGGTGGCTCATGCCTGTAATCCCAGCACTTTGGGAGGCCGAGGTGAGAGAGTTGCTTGAGCCCAGGAATTCGAGACATCCTGGGCAACATAACGAGACCCCATCTCAATTAAAAAAAAAAAAAAAAATGGCCGGGCACGTTGGCTCACACCTGTAATCTCAGCACTTTCGGAGGCTGAGGAAGGCGAATCACCTGACGTCGGGAGTTTGCGATCACGTGGTGAAACCCTGCCTCTGCTAAAAATACAAAAATTAGCCTGGCGTGGTGGCAGGTGCCTGTAGTCCCAGCTACTTGGGAAGCTGAGGCATGAGAATCACTTGAACCCGGGAGGCAGAGGTTGCAATGAGCCAAGATCGCACCACTGCATTCCAGCCTGAGCAACAGAGCAAGACTCTGCCAAAAAAAAAAAAAGAAAAGGAAGGAAAGAAAAAGGAAGGGAGGGAGGGAAGGAAGGAAGGAAAGAATGGAAGGAAATAAAGGAAAGAAAGAAAGAGCTTGTTATCCCAAAATTGATTATGGAGGCATAAGCCCCAAAGAACTCGGGCTGAATGAGAACATCTAATTTGGCAGCTAGTTTTTTTTTTTTTTTTTTTTTTTTTTTTTTTTTGTCCTACTGCATGCCTAGCACTAAAGGAAAACAAGATCTGCAATAACATAATGTTTAAGTGTCGAGTTTTCTTTTGTGGTTAAATGACAGAGGAAAGGAAGGAGCCTGCTCACAGATCAGGTGAAAAATGTGATTTCAGGAGGGCGTACTAGGAATCTGCAGAAGGCCAACTGGTGAGAGATTGAAAAGTAGCCTTGTGAGGTCCTAATGACTGGCGGGGTTGGCAGAGAGAACTGGTGGACCCTGAGAGCCATCTTCCGAGTACAAAGGGCCATCATTGGGAAGAAAGACTAAACATCTGTGTGGCTTCAGAGGTGGAACCAGGACTAAAAAGTGAAAATGACAGGAGGCAGAACTTTCCTTGAAAGTCTAGTATTTTTAAATCTGATTACAAAATTAGTGTGCTTTTATAGAATAATTTTGAAAATATTAAAAAGTAGAAAAAGTCAGTCATATCATTACCCAAAGAGAACTATTGTTTTCTTTCTATTATTTTACTTATTTTTCATTTGTTTAGAGACAGGGTCTTGTTCTGTCACCCAGGCAGGAGTGCAATGGTGTCATCATAGCTCACTGCAGCCTCAAACCCCCAGGCTCAAGTGATCTTCCCACCTCAGCCTCCTGAGTAGCTGGGACTACAGGCGCATGCCACCATGTCCAACTTTTTTTTTTTTTTTTTTTTAATATAGATAAGGTTCACTTTGCTGCCCAGGCTGGTCTCTAATACCTGGCTTCAAGCAGTCCTCCCACCTCAACCTCCCAAAGTGCTGGGATTACAGGCTTGAGCCACTGTGCCAAGCCATATTTTGAATTTTCTTATGATAAAATTGTTTTTCTTTTTTAGAGACAGAGTCTCTAAAATATATTGCCCAAGCAGGACTTGAACTCCTGGGCTCAAGTGATTCTCCTGTCTCAGCCTCCTGAGTAGTTGGGACTATAGGTGCACAGCAGTGTACCACCACACCTGACTTTTCTTTTTCTTTTTTTTTTTTTTTTTTGAGACGGAGTCTCGCTGTGTCTCCCAGGCTGGAGTGCAGTGGCGTGATCTCGGCTCACTGCAAGCTCCGCCTCCCGGGTTCACGCCATTCTCCCGCCTCAGCCTCCCAAGTAGCTGAGACTACAGGCGCCCGCCACCACGCCCGGCTAGTTTTTTTGTATTTTTAGTAGAGATGGGGTTTCACCATGTTAGCCAGGATAGTCTCGGTCTCCTGACCTCGTGATCCACCCGCCTCGGCCTCCCAAAGTGCTGGGATTACAGGCTTGAGTCACCGCGCCCGGCCAACTTTTCTTTTTCTTGTGGCAAATCCTCAGAAATAGGATTGCTTATTATTTTTAACAATCAGAGTTGTATAACACAGGAATAGGTTGCTTCAACAAGTGGTAAGGCTAGACCAGCACAGTGGCTCGTGCCTGTAATCCCAGCACTTTGGAAAGCTGAGGTAGACAGATCTCTTGAGCCCGGGATTTCAATACCAGCTTCAGCAAGATGGCGAGATTCCATCTCTACAAAAAAAAAAAAAAAAAAAGAAAAAATTAGCTGGGAGGGGTAGTGTGCACCTGTGATCTCAGCTACTCAGGAGGCTGAGATGGGAGGATCACTTGAGCCTTGAAAGTTGAGGCTACAGTGAGCCATGATCATGCCGCTGCACTGCAGCCTGGGTGACAGAGTGAGACCCTGTCTCAAAAAAGGAAAAAAAGAGGAGTGAAACTAAAAGTCTACCTACCAGCATGTTTTTTTGTTTTGTTTTGTTTTGTGTTTTGTTTTTTCAGTTTTTTGTGTTTTTGAGATGGAGTCTTGCTCTGTTGCTCAGGCTGGAGTGCAGTGGTGCAATCTCGGCTCATTGCAAGCTCCGCCTCCCAGGTTCATGCCATTTTCCTGCTTTAGCCGCCCGAGTAGCTGGAACTACAGGCGGCCACCACCATGCCCAACTTTTTTTTTTGTATTTTTGGTAGAGACGGGGTTTCACCATGTTAGCCAAGATGGTCTCGATCTCCTGATCTCGTGATCCACCCACCTCAGCCTCCCAAAGTGCTGGGATTACAGGCATGAGCCACCGCGCCTAGCCCTACCAGGATGTTAAAGAAGAATTTCTTCGTTAGGCTGGGTCTTGGACATGGTCACCATTACATTTCCTTTACACTGTTTGATTCCATGAATCTATTAGAGGCTTGAGAGTTCTGTCTGTGATACTGATTTGGTTTTGGGGAGAGCCAAGCTGAGGATCAGAGATTTGAAGCATGACTAAAAGTTCAGATGAGCTGCCACAGATGCCTACTGAGCAAGTGAAACTTGATGTCTTTCTGGTTTTGCCTTGTTCTAACTTTAAGGATATGCTACCATCATCCTTCATACTTATACCCAACCTGCCATTTTCTGATGAAGTATAACATATTCCTTCCGTGTTTGTTCCAGTGGTTCTTGGGACTGTGCTACTGTTCTCCCCACTGACTTCACCCATTCTAGAGGTTTTTCAACACTCTGGAGCAGGGCTAGCCCACCATGCCGCAAATGACAGGCAATGGCCAGTTCACTGGGTGGGCTGTTTTAGGGGTGGAATTAGGTCCTGGGAGCCACCTTATTATCCATCCTCCAAAGTTTGATGATTTTTTTTCCCCCAGGTAATTAAATGTGTATTTTGTGGACCTGGGCTTGGCTGGAATGCTCAGGAGTCCTGAAGATCCTTTTATAGCTACCTTCTGTTAAACCCATTAAGAAAAGATGGCAAAAGTCAACATAACTAGAGACCTCATCCGTAGGCAGATCAAGGTAAGCAGCCCAGACTTCTGAACCAGATCATGAGATCCTTTCTTTCCCACAGGTTGATTTTACAGGTGAAAAAACTGAAATCTACAGTCTGTGACTTGCCGAAAGTCACATAGTTAGTGGCAGACCCAGGACTAGAATCAAGGTCTCTTCCTCTCCATCTTGTGTTGTCTAAGAACGTGGATTTCATGGAGACTCTGTCCACATACTTGTGCCTGGGCTGCTGAGATTAATGCAGGCTGGCGAGGGAGGGGAGCTGTCAATGTGTTGTGCAGATACATACACATTCTTGTGTTGGGCAGGTGGTGCACAAGAGTAAATATAACTTCTTCATGTTGCTCCAGCTGCCAAGTTGTGTATGTATGAGATCCTGGGAGAGCATTAGTCCCAGTTCAGCTTGTATTCTCTCTGAGGCTCTCCTGTGCTAAAGCCTGTCCTCTGCAGTTTATATGTAGAAGACACTCTGATACCTGTGAGATGAATGGATGACTGGGCAGTCAAGTTCAGTTAGTGAAGCAGCCCCAGGCTTTGTCAGGGAAACCCTCAGTAAAGGACCCATGGAGGTTTAATGGAATACATTAAACCAAGGCATGATGCGCTCCAGCGCTGGTAAGAATCCCCAGCTGGAGTCAGGAGCTTCATCTCACCACTGCCCTAATTAACTAACTATAGGTCTTTAGTCATTTTACCTCCTGTGCCTCAGTTTTATGTTGTTAAATGATGATAATGGCTGTCTGCCTGGAGACTGACCTTGAGAAAGTTCTTTGACAAGTTAAGTGCTAAAAAGTACTAAAAAAAAATTTTTTTTTTTCCGAGACGCTGTGATGCTGTTACCCAGGCTGGGGTGCAGTGGTGTGATCTCGGCTCACTGCAACCTCCGCCTCCCAGGTTCAAGCAATTCTCTTGCCTCAGTCTCCCAAGTAGCTGGGACTACAGGCATATGTCTCCATGCCCAGCTAATTTTTTGTATTTTTAGTAGAGACGGGGTTTCACCATGTTAGTCAGGGTGGTCTTGATCTCCTGACCTTGTGATCCACCCGCCTTGGCCTCCCAAAGTGCTGGGATTACAGGTGTCAGCCACAACGCCTGGCCTAAACAAATTTTTAACTGAAAAAATTTTTAAAAATCAAGTGGCATGCAGCATAAGCTGTGGTCACCATTTAGAAGGTTTGAGTATGTGCCTCTACATGAGCCATGTACTTGGTGTATTTGTGTATTTTTCCCTGAATCCCTGGATCCTTTTATCTCATTTTTATTTTTATTTTTATTTTTATTTTTTGAGACAGAGTTTTGCTCTTATTGCCCAGGCTGGAGTGCAATGGCATGATCTTGGCTCACTGCAACCTCCACCTCCCAGGTTCAAGTGATTCTCCTGCCTCAGCCTCCCGAGTAGCTGGGATTACAGGTGTGTGCTACCATGCCTGGCTAATTTTGTATTTTTAGTAGAGATGGGGTTATACCATGTTGGCCAGGCTGGTCTTGAATTCCTGACCTCAGATGATCTGCCCTCCTTGGCTCCCAAAGTACTGGGATTACAGGCATGAGCCACCATGCACAGCCCCTGAATCCTTTTAGCTTTGTCCATTTGTGGAAGTTTTTTGTGTGTGATTTCATTAGACTGAGTAGTCCTTAAAGACAGGGGCCATTTCCTAGAGGCACAGAATCAGCAGGGTTTTTTTTCCCCTTTGTGTGCAATGTGTGTCCTAAAGATGATTCCCACCCTGTTCATCCTAAATATGGAACTATTCCCCATTGTTGTTTCCAATTTTTCTTCTCCTTTTTAAAAATTTTTTGCTTTTTTAAAAAAAAAAAAAAAACTGGACAGCACCACTTACTGCTTAATTATATACTACTGTCTTCTAGTCTTCTCTAATCCTTGTCCAAGAATAATACAAAGTCCTGTAGGCCAGTTCTTTGTTGTCTTCTTTAGCTCCTGTGGTGCCCAGGAAAGGGCTGGATATATAGTAGGCACATAATAAATCATATTTAATTGAATCGATGAAATCAAGAATTTGTTTCTGTCCTCTAGGAGCGGGGTGCCCTGAGCTTTGAGCGGCGCTACCATGTCACTGACCCCTTTATCCGGCGACTGGGCCTGGAAGCAGAGCTGCAGGTAAGAGATCCAGTTTACACCCTAGATGCAGATGACCTGCTGTCCATTCTTTGCCTGCAGAAATCCTCTTGGCCTCATCAAGGCATAAACAAGTGTTTCTCTGCAGACCATATCTGATGGTTACTTCTCCTTCAATAGACAACTAAATCTGAATCAAGTCAGCTATTGACATAGTCACGTATAAATTATTTTTTTGGACATATTATTTGCTTTGTGCTTTAAAAAAGTTTGTTCAATTTCATACCACTATTTTTACTATTGGCTTGGGCAGTGAATACAGATTCCTACCTGTATACAGTAATATAGAATTTATAGTGTTTTCATGTACATATACACATACACATAATGTATACATGCACACACACACAAACATACACACTTTCTTATTTTGGCATCAAAGCAATGCTATGGGTATGTAGACTGAGAATAGGTATTTTTAAAAAAAGACTGGCTCATGCCTATATTCGCAGCACTTTGGGAGGTCAAAGAGGATGGATCACTTGAGGTCAGGAGTTTGAGACCAGCCTGGCCAACATGGTGAAATACCAACTTTACTAAAAATACAAAATTAGCCAGACATGGTGGTGCATGCCTGTAATCCCAGCTATTCGGGAGGCTAAGACATGAGAATTACTTAAATCCAGGAGGCGGAAGTTGTAATGAACCAGGATCGTGCCACTGCACTCCTGCCTGGATGACAGAGCAAGACTGTTTCTCAAAAAAGAAAAAAATAAAAGAAAGCCAGGTTCAATGATACATGCCTATAGTCCCAGCTATTTGGGAGGCTGAGACAGGAGGATTGCTTGAGCCCAGGAGTTCAAGTCCAGCCTGAGCAATATAGCAAGACCTCGTCTCTAAAAATTAAAATAATAAAATGTTAAAAAAAAAAAAAAAAGCCAAAAACCAAAACACTTGTTCAAGTTTGTCCTGTCCAGTCCACGGATAGGCCAGACCTTTGGTCCAGAAATTCAGCTTTTTCATTGTGTCTGACATAGAGACTCCATAATGTTAGTTCCATTCTCTTTTCTTCCTCAACGTCATGTGTTTTGTGTTTTGTGGGTCTTTGTTTTTTTTGTTTGTTTGTTTTTTTGTTTGTTTGTTTTTGGTAGAGTTGGGGTCTTGCTATGTTGCCCAAGCTGATCTCCAATTCCTGACCTCAAACAGTTCTCCCACCTTGGTCTCCCAAAGTGCTGGGAATACAGGCATGAGCCACCTCACCCAGCCAAGATCACATTTTGAATCTAATTTTTTTTTTTTTTTTTTGAAACAGTGTCTTGTATTGTTGCCCAGGCTGGAATGCAGTGGTGCCATCTTGACTCACTGCAGCCTCAATTTCCCGGGCTCAAGTGATCCTCCTGCCTCAGCCCCGTGAATAGCTGGGATTACAGATACATGCCACCATGCCCAGCTAATTTTTGTATTTTTTTGTAGAGACAGAGTTTCACCATGTTGCCCAGGCTGGTCTCAAACTCCTGAGCTCAAGCCATTCACCTGCCTCAACCGCCCAGAGTGCTTGGATTACAGGTGTGAGCTACTGTGCCTAGCCCACATTATAATCTTTAAGAACTTAGTACTTGTTGAGTTTTGGCATAGTATCAAAGAAGGATATACACAATTATCTAAAAAGGCTATTCAAATATTCCTTCCAATTCCAGCTTCTTTGTGAGGCTGGATTTTTTTTCACATACTTCAACCAAAACTGACATTGCAGTGGGCTGAATACAAGAGCAGATGAGAATCTACTGGTCTTCCATTAAACTATACATTAAAGAAGTTTGCAAAAATGTAAAACAACACCACTCTTCTCATTAAATTCTTTGCCTTGGAAAATACAGTTATTTCATTTAAAATGTGTTTTTTATTGTTTTTTTTTAGCGAATTAATAATATGCCAGCCTGGGCAACATAGTGAGACCTTGTCTCTACTAAAAATTTTTTTAAAAAGGAATTAGCCAAGCATGGTGGTGCGTACTTGTCCCAACTATTTGGGAGGCTAAAATGGGAGGATCACTTGGGCCTAGGAGGTTGAGGCTGCAGTGAAGTGTGATTGTGCCACTGCACTCCAGCCTGGGTGACAGAGTGAGACCCTGTTTAAAAAAAAAAAATTGCTGGGCGCAGTGGCTCACGCCTGTAATCCCAGCACTTAGGGAGGCTGAGACGGGCGGATCACCTGAGGTCAGGAGTTCAAAACCAGCCTGCCCAACATGGAGAAACCCCAGCTCTACAAAAAATACAAAAATTAGTTGGCTGTGGTTGTGCATGCCCGTAATCCCAGCAACTTGGGAGGCTGAAGCAGGAGAATCGCTTGAACCCTGGAGGCAGAGGTTGCAGTGAGCCAAGATCATGCCATTGCACTCCAGGCCTGGGCAACAAGCATAAAACTCCATCTCAGAAAAAAAAAAATTGTTTTAATTTCTAATATGATAAATATTGACAGATATCACCCATATAAACAAAAGCTCTTGGGAATCTTCAATAATTTTTAATAGTGTAAAGGGATCCTGAAACTAAAAATTTTAAGAACCACCGCTCTATGGAGCAATGGAATGGGATGCCTGAATAATATCGCCTGGGGAAAAAGTAGGAGGAGCAAGAAGAGGGTCTAGGACCAAGAACCAACGTGTTTCAGCATTTAGAGAGTACCTGCTTTTCCTCTTCCTCTACCCACTGAAGACAGAAAGAATAGCCATAGAGGTTTGAGGAGAACATGGTATCATGATAGCCAAGGAGAAGAGAAAGCTCGACTGTGTTGATTTTTACAGTCTAACTCTCAAAAAGCCATCTGTTTTCCTCTTTCCTGGTTTGGAGTTGGAGAGAATACTATTTGCATTACCCCAAATGGTAATTAAAATACCTCTATAAGCAATGTGAACTTGGAGAAGCCCTTTAACTTCTAAAGGCCATTTCTTCATCTGTAAAGTAATGTCTCTTAGGTGTAAGTAAGTTAATTTATGTAAAGTACCTAGCACAGTGTCCAGTATATTGTATAAGTCCATGACATACACAAACATTAGCTGCTATTATTGTTGTTATTTATGGAAAGCTCTTAAAGTTTTCCAAGATACCAGTCCCAAGATGCTGATTTGATGGCATCTAGCTATTTAAAACTTCTTCAGTCATTTCCTTCCCTGTTTTATTTCCGTCATTGTCACATATGGACTTCATGTTAGTCAATAATACATTGTCTTTGGCATTCAGAAAAGGTGATTAGTGTGAGGTAAGGGTGGGATAAGAGGGAAAATCAACAGTAAAAGCTCCTGCCTTTTGGTGTGTACTGGTTATGATGTTTTCTTTATGATCTGGGCAAAACATTTTTTTTCTGGGTTTTCCAATTTTCTACTCTGTATGCTTTTGAAAAATGCAAAGGGAAGCTGAAAGAGAACTATTATGACATAGTGTCAAACATTTAGTAGATGCTCAATAAAAACCTGTTGGTGTGATTGGCTTTTTGATTTTCCACATTAGAGGTAGCTTTCATAACCTTATCCCTATTCAGCCATGCGATTTCTCTAGCTTCCGCCTTAATAATCTGGTCTGATTTTTACTTTTTGACTTTATAGTTTGCATTTTCTGTTCGTTTAAAATTCAGACTTTAGCTAGTCTTGATATTTTTTACCCTTCCTGTATGTTAATAGAATTTGTACCTACAGAACTGACTGTTTAAAAAGCCTCCAAGTTAACTTGGATTACTTTCTTTTTTTTTTTTTTTTTTTTGGCTACAGGGCCTCACTCTGTCGCCCAGGCTGTAGTGCAGTGGCTGATCTCAGCTCAGTGCAACCTCTGCCTCCTGGGCTGAAGCAATTCTCATGCCTCAGCTTCCTGAGTAGCTGGGATTACAGGCATGTGCCACCACACCCAGCTAAATTTTTTATTTTGCTGGAGATGGAGTTTCGCCAAGTTGGCCAGGCTGGTCTCAAACTCCTATCCTCAAGTGATCCACTCACCTTATTTTTTAATAGGTCAACATTCATATGTTTCAAATTCAAAAGTTTAAAAAGTCACCTCCTCATTATTTTTCCCAGCTACCTAATCCATTTACGTGGAATCAACTAATATAATCAGTTTTAGTATCCTTTCAGAGGAATTTTATGCATAAAATTCTTACCTTTTCTCACAAATGTTAGCCTAACATGTTTACTGTTTCAGTAAGAAAATCAACAACTTACTAAAAAAAAGGTCTAAAACAATGAAGTATCTTTAAAAAGATACTTTCATAATTTTGCCATATTCATATATAAGATATTTCTAATTTCTAATTGTTTCATGGTTCAGAGTGTTCTGTTGTGTATGTGGACCCATAATTTACTTAAATTGTCCGTACCAATAGACATGTAGATTACTTCTAATTTTTTGCATGTACAGGGTCATTCCTTATGACATCATTTGGCACATGCAGTTACATCTCTATCAGATGAATACCTGGGGTGGAATTTGTAGGTCAGAGGATATATGCATCTCTTATTTTGATAAATATTACCAAAATTGTCTTCCATGGTGTTTGTACCAAGTTTTACTCCTATCATATTCCTTCACTCTTATCTCAAACATAATGCTCAACAAATATTCTCTCTCAAACCACAATGTGTTCATCATCATTTTGAGAAATTTCACAGGTGAGGCATGGTGGCTCACTCCTGTAATCTCAGTAATTTGTGAGGCCATGGCAGGCGGATCACTTGAGCTCAGGAGTTTGAGACCAGCCTGGGCAACATGGCAAGACCCCTGTCTCTATACCATCAAAAATGAAAACATAAAAAAAGAGAGATTTCATAGATGAGTGCAGAATGATAGGCCGGAGAGATCACAGATTGGCTTTCAAGATACTTTTTATTTTTATCTTTTAATTTTTATTTTTTAATTTTTGTTTGTTTGTTTTCTGGTTTTTTTTTTTTTTTTTTTTTTTTTTGAGACGGAGTCTCGCTCTGTCGCCCAGGCTGGAGCGCAGTGGCCGGATCTCAGCTCACTGCAAGCTCCGCCTCCTGGGTTTACGCCATTCTCCTGCCTCAGCCTCCCGAGTAGCTGGGACTACAGGTGCCCGCCACCTCGCCCGGCTAGTTTTTTGTATTTTTTTTAAGTAGAGACGGGGTTTCACCGTGTTAGCCAGGATGGTCTCGATCTCCTGACCTCGTGATCGCCCGTCTCGGCCTCCCAAAGTGCTGGGATTACAGGCTTGAGCCACCGCGCCCGGCCTGTTTTTTTTTTTTTTTTGAGACGGAGTCTTGCCCTGTCACCCAGGCTGGAGTGCAGTGGCGCGATCTTGGCTCACTGCACCCTCCACCTCCCAGGTTCAAGTGATTCTCCTGCCTCAACCTTCCGAGTAGCTGGGATTACAGGCACATGCCTCCATGCCTGGCTAAGTTTTGTATTTTTAGTAGAGATGGGGTTTCACAGTGTTGGTCAGGGTGGTCTCGAACTCCTGACCTCGTGATTCACCCACCTCAGCCTCTCAAGTGCTGGGATTACAGGCTTGAGCCACCAAGCCCAGCCAATTTTTTAGTTCTGTTGAGACAGAGACTCAGTCTGTCACTCAGGCTGGAATGCAGTGGCGCATTCTTGGCTCACTGCAACCTTTGTCTCCTGGGTTCAAGGGATTCTCCTGCCTCAGCCTCCCAAGTAACTGGGACTATAGGTGCATGCCACCACACCTGGCTAATTTTCGTAGTTTTAGTAGAGATGGAGTTTCACTATGTTGGCTAGGCTGGTCTTGAACTCCTGACCTCAGGTGGTCTGCCCACCTCAGCCTCCCAAGGTGCTGGGATTACAGGCGTGAGCCACTGCGCCCAGCCCAAGATACTTTTTAAAATGAAAAATGTGGGCCGGGCGCGGTGGCTCAAGCCTGTAATCCCAGCACTTTGGGAGGCCGAGACGGGTGGATCACGAGGTCAGGAGATCGAGACCATCCTGGCTAACACAGTGAAACCCCGTCTCTACTAAAAAAAAATACAAAAAAACTAGCCGGGCGAGGTGGCGGGCGCCTGTAGTCCCAGCTACTCGGGAGGCTGAGGCAGGAGAATGGCCTGAACCCGGGAGGCGGAGCTTGCAGTGAGCTGAGATCCGGCCACTGCACTCCAGCAAGGGGGACAGAGTGAGACTCCGTCTCAAAAAAAAAAAAAAAAAAAAAAAAAAGAAAAATGTAGGCTCAGTGCAGTGGCTTATGCCTATAAATCCCAACACTTTGGGAGGCTGAGATAAGAGGATGGGGAGTCAAGAAAGGAGTTCAAGACCAGCCTAGGTAACATAAGGAGGCCCTGTTTCTCAAAAAAAAAAAAAAAAAATCAGCCAGGCGTGGAGGCACACGCCTGTAGTCTCAGCTACTTGGGAGGCTAAGGCAGTAGGATCACTTGAGCCCAGGAGGTTGAGGCTGCAGTAAGCCATGATCACACCACTGCACTCCAACTTGGGCAACAGAGTGGGACTGCCTCGAAAAAAAAAAGTACAAACAATAAATATGTTAGGCTAACATATGAGTGTGGCAAGAGAGAATAGAGAATACTCAATTTAAGAGAACAATTAGAGTTCAAGTGGAAGAGGAATGAGAAATGAGATTGGTGAGGTAAGTGTGGATGGGCTATTTGTAATGAAGGATGTTGTAAGCTACGTGGAAGACTATGGACAATGGAGAGCCACTGAATGGTTTTTACCATAAGAGCAACATGATCAGAGTTATGCTTTTTTGTTTGTTTATTTGTTTGTGAGATGGAATCTTGCTCTGTCACCCAGGCTAGAGTGCAGTGGCACGATCTTGGCTTACTGCAACCTCTGCCTCCCGGGTTCAAGCAATTCTGCCTCAGCCTCCTGAGTAGCTGGGACTATAGGTGTGCACCACCACTCCTGGCTAATTTTTGTATTTTTAATAGAGACGGGGTTTCACCATATGGGCCAGGCTGGTCTCAAACGCCTGAACTTGTGATCCGCCCACCTTGACCTCCCAAAGTGCTGGGATTACAGGCATGAGCCACCGTGCCCGGACTTCTTGTTGTTGTTGTTGTTGTTGAGACAGAGTCTTACTGTGTCACCCAGGCTAGAGTGCAGTGACACGATCATGGCTCACGATAGCCTTGACCTCCTGGGCTTTGGATGATCCTCCCACCTCAGCCTCCCAAGTAGCTGGGACTACAGACACTCACCACCATGCCCAGCTAGTTAGAAACAGGGTTTTACCATGTTGCCTAGGCTGGTTTTGAACCCCTAGGCTCATGTAGTCCACCCACCTTGGCCTCTCAAAGTGCTGGGATTACAGGCATGAGCCACCATGCCTGGGCAGAGTTATGCTTTTTAAAAAATTAATGTTGGCTTCAAAATGAAGAATAGATTGCAGGAGTTTAAACTGGAGACAGGCAGAACCAGTTAAGAGGTTATGACAGTGATTCAGGAAGAGGTGATGGGTTACCTGAACTAAAATAACAGTAATTTGGATGGAGAGAAGCCAGTGGATTTGAGAGACATTTAAGAGGTATAATTGGGGCAAGTGCTGTAATCCCAGCACTTTGGGAGGCCAAGGCAGGCGGATTACTTGAGCTCAGGAGTTTGAGACCAGCCTGGCTAACATGGTGAAACCCTGTTTCTACTAAAAATACAAAAATTAGGCAGGGGTGGTGACACACCCCTGTGGTCCCAGCTACTTGGGAGGCTGAGGCACAACAATCACTTGAGCCTGGGAGGAGGTGGAGGTTACAGTGAGCCAAGATTGTGCCACTGCACTCCAGCCTGGGCAACAGAGCGACTCTCCCTCAAAAAATTAAAAATTAAAATAATTTTTAAAAAGAGGTAGAATTAGGCCAGGCGCAGTGGCTCACACCTGTAATCCTAGCACTTTGGGAGGCCAAGACGGGCAGATCACTTGAGCCCAGGAGTTTGAGATCAGCCTGGGCAACATGGCGAAACATGGTCTTTACAAAAAAAAAATAGAGCCAGGCATGATGGCGCACACCTGTAGTTCCAGCTACTAAGCTAAGGTAGGAGGATCATCTGAGCCTAGGGAGGTTGAGGCTGCACTGAGATATGATCATGCCACTGAACTCCAGCCTGGTGGACAGAATGAGAAGGAAATAGTACTGCCATTACTGCCAGTGGAAAAGTAAAATAAGGACCAAGAAGTGTTCATTGATTTAGAGCAAAGACACTATAGTGGTAACCGTGGCAAGAACCATTTCTGTGGAATGTGGTGTGGATAGATAGAAGTGGGTTGAGGAATTATTGGAAAACGAAGAAGTGAAAGTGAAAATATCAAGTATAGATTACTCTTTCAGTCTGGCTATGAAGGAAGGGGGAGAGAAATAGTAGGCTGTAGCTAGATATGTATGAAGTTGGCATCAAGGAAGGACTTTTATAAATTAAGGAAACTCGGCCGGGCGCGGTGACTTATGCCTGTAATCCCAGCACTTTAGGAGGCTGAGGCAAGCAGATCACAAGGTCAGGAGTTCGAGACCAGCCTGACCAACATGGTGGAACCCTGTTTCCACCAAAAATACAAAAAAATTCGCCAGGTGTGGTGGTGTGTGCCTATAATCCCAGCTATTCAGGAGGCTGAGGCAGGAGAATCGCTTGAACGCGGGAGATGGAAGTTGCAGTGAACCGAGATCGCGCCACTGCTCTCCAACCTAGGTGACAGAGCAAGACTCCGTCTCAAAAAAAAAAAAAAAGAAAGAAACTCAAGCATGTGTAATCTGAAGAGGAAATAACTGGCAGGGAAAGGGAAAGCTGAAGACACAGGAAAGCAAGGAGATTATCCAGAGTGGGGATGTGTCAGATGAATGTTGTAAGAGAACAGTTGTAATAATGAATCATCGATTCTTAGCTGGATAGGGAAGGAAGTAAAGACATGAGTTTGCCTATAAGGAGAGAGTAGATGGGTTGGTTGACTGGACTTGGAGGTCTTTTAAGGACTGGGGAGAGAGAGAGAGAAAGATTGTCTTGTGCTTTGCTTTTTTTTTTTTTCCACTTACCAATATATCTTGAAAATTATCCCATATCAGTTCACAGAGTTCTTCCTTTTTTTTTTTTTTTTTGAGGTAGTGTCTCTGTTGCCTGGGCTGGAATGCAGTGGCACAATTTCAGCTCACTGAAGCCCTCAACCTCCCAGGCTCAAGCAATCCACCCACCTCAGCCTCCTGAGGTAGGACTATAGGCACGCGCTACCACGCCTGGCTGATTTTTGTATTTTTTTTTTTTAACAGAGATGGGGTCTTGCTGTGTTGACCAGGTTGGTCTCGAACTCCTGGCCTCAAGCATTCCTTCTATTTTGGCCTCCCAAAGTGCTAGGATTATAGACAGGAGCCACCACGCCCAGCCCTTCCGCCCTTACTTATTATTTTACAGCTGTAGAGTACACCATTGTGTAGATGCACCAAGATGTATTCATTGAATTTCCCATGTGTGGGCATGTAGAGTTGTTTCTAAGAGTTTGTAATTATAAGAATAATTATTATAATCAAACTACCTTGTATTTTTTTTTTTTTTTTTTTTTTTTTTTGAGACAGAGTCTCACTCTGTCACCCAGGCTGGAGTGCAGTGGCCGGATCTCAGCTCACTACAAGCTCTGCCTCCCAGGTTTATGCCATTCTCCTGCCTCAGCCTCCCAAGTAGCTGGGACTACAGGCGCCCACCACCTCGCCCGGCTAGTTTTTTGTATTTTTAGTAGAGACGGGGTTTCACCGTGTTAGCCAGGCTGGTCTCGATCTCCTGACCTCGTGATCCGCCCGTCTCGGCCTCCCAAAGTGCTGGGATTACAGGCTTGAGCCACCGTGCCCGGCCACTACCTTGTATTAAATACATAGGTAGTTTAGTATTGCTGGAGATGTATCTTTAGGGTAGAAAACTTAAAAGTGAGAGTACTAGTCAAAGGGTAAATGTATATGTAGTTTTGTTAGATATTGCTGGCCGGGCGTGGTGGCTCACGCCTCTAATACCAGCACTTTGGGAGGCTGAGGCAGGTGAATCGCTTGAGCTCAGGAGTTCAAGATCAGCCTGGGCAACATGGCAAGACCCCATCTCTACAAAAAATACAAAAATTAGCCAGACGTGGTGGCACGTGCCAGTAGTCCCAGCTACTTGGGAGATTGAAGTAAGAGGATCACCTGGGCCTAGGAGGTTGAGGCTACAGTGAGCTGAGATCGTGCCACTGCATTCCAGCCTAGGCAACAGAGTAAGATCCTATCTCAAAAACAAAGAAACAAACAAACAAACAAACAAAAAAACCAGATGTTGCCAAATTCTCCACCATGGAATTTGCACCATTTTGTCTTCCCACCAGCAATGCATGAATGTGCCTGTTTTTCTATAACTCATCAGTAGACTGTGTGGTTGAGCTTTTGAATTTTTTTTTTTATCATTCTAACTAGTAAAAAGTGTCTCAGTATAGTTTTAAGTTACATTTCTCTTATGAATGAAGTTTAATATATATTCCATATGCTTGAGGGCCATTTTAATATAATTTTTGCCAATTTTGGTGTAAAAAGGGAGGGAGAATAAGGATTGATATATGCACCTGCATGGTTTTTGTAAACAGAAGCACAGGATGGATAGGAGAAACTAATGAAATTAGTCACTGCAGCGGGTGGGAGGTATAAGATAGAAGAGTAGAGAAAGGTGAGTAACTCTTCTTTGGACCTTTTTGTAGTTTTTACATTTATTTATTTTATTTTTATTTTGAGACAGAGCCTCTCTCTGTTGCCCAGGCTGGTGTGCAGTGGCATGATCTTGGCTCACTGCAACCTCTGCCTCCTGGGTACAAGCAATGCATGTGCCTCAACCTCCTGAGTAGCTGGGATGACAGGCATCTGCCACCATGCCCTGCTAATTTTTGTATTTTGAGTAGAGACAAGGTTTCACCATGTTTGCTAGGCTGGTCTCAAACTCCTGGCCTCAAGTGACCTGCCTGCCACAGCCTTCCAAAATGTTTAGATTACAGGGACGAGCCACCATGCCTGTTTACTTTTAGAACCATGTTGAGACTTTACATTTTCAGAAAGTAAAATTAAATCAACAAAGTTGGGAAGTGGGATGCCAACTAATTCATGTAATTTACTTTTTGTATTTTATTTTATTTATGTTATGTTATATTATGTTATGTTATGTTATTTTTTTTTTTTTTTTTTTTTTTTGAGATGGAGTCTTGCTGTGTCGCCCAGGCTGGAGTGCAGTGGCCGGATCTCAGCTCACTGCAAGCTCCGCCTCCCGGGTTCACGCCATTCTCCTGCCTCAGCCTCCTGAGTAGCTGGGACTACAGGCGCCTGCCACCTCGCCCGGCTAGTTTTTTGTATTTTTTAGTAGAGACGGGGTTTCACCGTGTTAGCCAGGATGGTCTCGATCTTCTGACCTCATGATCCGCCCGTCTCGGCCTCCCAAAGAGCTGGGATCACAGGCTTGAGCCACCGCGCCCGGCCATGTTATGTTATGTTATTTGAGATGGAGTCTCACTCTGTTGCCCAGGCTGGAGTGCAATGGTGTGATCTCGTCTCACCACAACCTCCGCCTCCCGGGTTCAAGCGATTCTCTTGCCTCAGACTCCTGAGCAGCTGGGATTACAGGCGTGCACCACCGTGCCTGGTAACTTTTGTATTTTTAGTAGAGATGGGGTTTCTCCATGTTGGTCAGGCTGGTCTCAAACTCCCGGCCTCAGGTGATCCACCCGCCTCGGCCTCCCAAAGTGCTGGGATTATAGGTGTGAGCCACTGTGCCGGCCTAAAAAATTTTTTAAAAAATAAAAAATAGACCAGGCGTGGTGGCTCACTTCTGTAATCCCAGCACTTTGGGAGGCCAAGGCAGGAGGATCACCTGAGGTTGGGAGTTCAGGACCAGCCTGACCAACATGGTGAAACCCTGTCTCTACTAAAAATACAAAAATTAGCTGTGCGAGATGGTGCATACCTGTAATCCCAGCTGCTCGGGAGGCTGAGGCAGGAGAATCACTTGAACCTGGCAGGCAGAGGTTGCGGTGAGCTGAGATGGCGCCATTGCACTCCAGCCTGGGCAACAGGAGCGAAACTCTGTCTCAAAAAAAAAAAAAAATTTTTTTTTTAGTAGAGAGAAGGTTTTGCTGTGTTGCCCAGGCTGGTCTCAAACTCCTGGGCTCAAGTGATCCCGCCTTGGCCTCTCAAGTACTCCCACAGTGCTGGGATGAGGCGTGAGCCACCATGCCCAGCCAATTTTTTAATGTAATACTTTGTATATATTTTCAGTATAAAGATAAAATGAACTTCAAAGAAATCTTGAGCTCTACTTAGTAGATTTGTCATTTGTAGTATTGCTGTAGCAATTCTGTAACTACTTCGTGTATGTTACAGAATTGAATAAAGAAGTCAATGTTATTGGGAGCCAGAGTTCTCATGTAAAAGGGAAATTCAAATATGGAATAGGGAAAGACGAGGAAGAACTCTGAGGTACTGGATTGGAATTAGCCTATTTCAATATAAACTCATGATTTTAAAAGCACGTATAGCTTGAGGCCAGGAGTTGGAGACCAGCCTGGGTAACATAGTGAGACCCCTGTCTTCACAAATAAAAAATAGCTAGGCATGGTGACACATGTCTGTACTTCTAGCTGCTCAGGAGGTTGAGGCAGGAGGATCACTTGAGCCCAGGAGGTCAAGGCTGCACTGAGCTATGATTGCGCCACTGCACCCCAGCCTTGGCAACAAAAAAATAAAATAAATGTCTCTAAAAAACATAAAAATAAACCACATATATAGAAATTTGTATTTATCTATTATTTCCAGCTCTGTCCACAAAATGGTAATTTAGAAGCAGTGATACCATAGTAATTATGGGTTGCTAGTTTCTAAATACCATTCTCTATTAAAAGGAAGCAGGGATTTTTGGAGAAATAACTAATTCTAGGGCTGGGACAGGGCAAAAGTTGATACAGTCTTCAAAAATGTCAGTGTCATAGGAAACAAAAAAGGGCTGAGGAACTGTCCCAGATTAAAAGAAACAGAAAATGACTAATTTTCTTAATGACATTAAGAAAACATAAACTAAATGCAGTGTATGATCCTGGATTGGATTCTGAATGAGGAAAATAAAATGGACATTATTGGACAGTTGGTGAAATTTGAATATGGACTATATGTTAGACAACAGTATTGTATCAGTGTTAAATTTTCTGATTTTGATAAATATGCTCTGGTTAAATAAAAGAATGACCAATGTTCTCAAGAATTATACACTGAAGTAGTTAAGTGTAAGGGGTCCTGAAGTCTACAACTGATTTCTCAAATGGTTCAGGAAAAAAGGTACTTTGCACGTGTGTGTGTGTGTGTGTGTGTGTGTGTGTGTGTGTGTGTGTGTGTGTGTAGAGAGAGAAAGAGGAGAGGGAGAGGAAAAAAGATTATTTAATTTATGAATTAGGTAAAACGTATATATAGGCATTCTTATACTATTCTTGCAAACTTTTTATGTTTGAAATTGTTTCAAAATAGAAAGTTGAAGTTGTTCATTAGGAAAATACAAAGGGCTGAGCACAATGGCTCACGCCTGTAATCCCATCACTTTGGAGGCTGAGGTGGGAGGATCACTTGAGCCCAGAGCTGTGACCAGCCTGGGCAACATAACAAGACCTCATCTCTACAAAAAAATACAAAAATTAACCAAGTGTGGTGGTGTGC
The DNA here is from genome assembly GCF_049350105.2 of Macaca mulatta. NCBI lineage: Eukaryota > Metazoa > Chordata > Mammalia > Primates > Cercopithecidae > Macaca > Macaca mulatta. The sequence goes on along the minus strand of NC_133406.1, from coordinate 213,685,711 downwards.
GCCTGTAGTCCCAGCTACTAGGGAGTCAGACGTGGGAGGATTGCTTGAGCCTAGGAGTTTGAGGCTGCAGTGAGCTATGATCATACCACTTACTCCAGCCTGAGCAACAGGGGGAGACCCTGTCTGAAAAAAAAGAGAGAGAGAAAGAAAAAACAAAATAAAATACAAAGAACTGGCTGGGACACAGTGGCTCATGCCTATAATCCCAGCACTTTGGGAGTCAGGAGAATCGTTTGAGGCCAGGAGTTTGAGGCCAGCCTGGGCAACATAGCAAGACCCCATCTCCATAAAACATTTTTTAAAAGTAAAAGAAAATACAAAGAACTGTTGTAGTGGCAGCAACCAAGTAAGAGAGCCAAAAGGGAGGTTGAGATTAAACAACTTAAATTTAAATTAATGAGGATTAATTTTAAGCCATTCTAGTATATAAGACCCAATCAGCTTTCCACTTTCCTTGGACATTTTTGCTGAGCATTCCACATCCCTCTTTAGTTACATGTGCCAGCTCATCTCATGAGTTTTATTGTCACAACTGGACAAGAACCAAATATCCTGGGATTCCAGCCATGGCCTGCAGTCCTCACTTTTTTGGGGAGCTGCTTGCTTTCATTTTGTATGTATTACCATGGATCTTCCAAGATCACCTTGGAAGTTGTGATCACACTTTGATTCCTGCTACTTCATTCACTTGTGGGATTTCTTGGCACAGTATTAGATGCATGGTAGAGAGAAGAAGAAAGGAATCTCACTTTACAAATCAGAGTAAAACTGAGCATTTCTGAGGTCAGATAAGTGGTAGAAATAAGATTTTAAAGATTTATATCAGGCTTATCTGGCTCCAGAGTTCATATCCTTTCTGCCTCAACCATGTATCTGTTTTAAAAATGGCTTAATAGATAGTTCCTGGCTTGGTGGATTTATTCTCTTGCCTTATTAGTTTTCTTCATATTATCCTTAAACAATTGCAAACATTATGTATCTGTCTTACCTTTACAATCTGTCCTGCTTGCTTTTTCCATTTTGTTTCTTATATCATTTTAGCATAAATTCAAATTATGAATTTATGGAAACAAGTCGTATGAAACTAGATTGATTTCCTTTTTGAATAACTTTGGTAGATGAGAGCAGTTCCATAGGCATAGTGTAACCTTATTCTAACAAACACTTGTCAGAGCTTTTTAAGATAATACCATTTTAGAGAAGTAAACTAGATACCAAGTTCATTAAACAGTCATGTTTAAAGAAAAAGATGCCAGCCTGGCCAACATGGTGAAACCTCATCTCTACTAAAAATACAAAAAAGTAGCCAGGCATGGTGGCAGGCACCTGTAATCTCAGCTACTCGGGAGGCTGAGACAGGAGAATTGCTTGAACCCAGGAGGCGGAGGTTGCAGTGAGCCGAGATTGCACCACTGCACTCTAACCTGGGCGAGAGAGTGAGACTCTGTCTCAAAAAAATAAAATAAAAATAAAAATAAAAATAAAAATAAAAAATAAAGAAAAAGATGGAGCGGGGATCTGACTTTGTGAGACATTTCCTTTCGTGAGGACTGTCCTTTAAATCACAGATCAGCAATTTATGGCCAGTGGACCAAATCCAGAATGTTGGCTGTTTACTTGTTTGTTATTTTATATAATTGAGTGGTTTTGACTATTCACAAACTATATTCACAAAGTTTTGCAACCATCCCTGCTCTCTAATTCCAGAACGTTTTCATCACCCCAAAAAGGAACCTCTTACCCATCTTAGCAGTCACTCCCTTCTCCCATACTGACCCTACCCAGAAACCACTAATCTATTTTCTGTTGCAATGGATTTTCCTATTCTGAACATTTCACTTAAATGGAATTATAAAGTTTGTGGCTTTTTAGCGTAATGTTTTTAAGATTCATCTATGTTATAGCATGAATCTGTACTTTTCTTTTTTGTGGCCAAATAGCATTCTGTCATTTGGATATACCACATTCTGTCTATTCATTCATCAGTTGGTGGAACATGGGGTTATTTCTATTTTTTGGCTATTATGAATAATGCTTCTATGAACATTTGTGTACAAGTTTGTGTAGACATGTTTTCTTCACTTTTCTTGGTATATACCCAAGGGTGGAATTGCTGGGTCAGATGGTAACTCAGTGTTTAACTTTTTTGAGGAACTGCCAAACTGTTTTCCAAAGTAGTACCACCATTTTACATTCCCAACAGAAATGTATGAGGGTTCCAATTTGTCTGCATCCTTGCCAACACTTCTCATTATCAATATTTTTTATTATAGGCCAGGCGCGGTGGCTCACGCCTATAATCCCAGCACTTAGGGAGGCCGAAGCAGGCAGATCACAAGGTCAGGAGATCGAGACCATCCTGGCTAACACAGTGAAACCCCATCTCTACTAAAAATATAAAACTTAGCCAGGCATGGTGGCACACACCTGTAATCCCAGCTACTCGGGAGGCTGAGGCAGGAGAATTGCTTGGACCCAGGAGGTGGAGGTTGCAGTGAGCCGAGATTGCGCTACTGTACTCCAGCCTGGGTGGCAGAGCAAGACTTCGTCTCAAAAAGAAAAAAAAGAAAATTTTTTTTATTATAGCCCTCCTGGTGGGTGTGGAGTGGTATCTCATTGTGGTTTTGATTTTCATTTCCCTAGTGACTAATGATGTTGAGCATGTTTTCATGTGCTTGTTGTCATATTTGTGTCATATTTTCTTTGGAGAAATGTCTATTCAGATCCTTTACTCGTTTTTTAATTGGGTTGCCCTTTTTTGTTGTTGAGTTAGATATATGTGGTTTGAAATTTTGTTTCTTTTCCTTTGTGTGTTGTCTTTTCATTTTTTAATGATGACTTTGCATAAAAGTTTTAATTTTAATGAATTCAATTTATGTTTTATCTTTTTTTTTAATTGATATGGGATCTCTCTCCGTAACCCTCACTGGAGTGCATTGGCACAGTGATGGCTTACTGCAGCCTCAACCTCCCAGGCTCAAGCAATCCTCCCATCTCAGCCTCTTGAGTAGCTGGGACTGCAGGCACACACCACCATGCCCAACTAAACTTTTTTTCTTTCGTTACTGGTGCTTTTGGTATTATGTCTTAAAAAACATTGCCTAATCCAAGGTCGTGAATATATACACCTGTGTTTTCTTCTAAGAGTTTTTTTTTTTTTTTTTTTTTTTTTTTGAGACGGAGTCTCGCTCTGTCACCTAGGCTGGAGTGCAGTGGCCGGATCTCGGCTCACTGCAAGCTCCACCTCCCGGGTTCACGCCATTTTCCTGCCTCAGCCTCCCGAGTAACTGGGACTACAGGCGCCCACCACCTCGCCCGGCTAGTTTTTTTTGTATTTTTTAGTAGAGACGGGGTTTCACCGTGTTAGCCAGGATGGTCTCGATCTCCTGACCTCGTGATCCGCCCGTCTCGGCCTCCCAAAGTGCTGGGATTACAGGCTTGAGCCACCGCGCCCGGCCTCTTCTAAGAGTTTTATAGTTTTAGATTTTATATGTAGGTCTTTGATTCATTTGAATTAATTTTTATGTATGGTGTGAGGTAGGGATCCAACTTCATTCTTTTACATGTGGACATCCACTTGTCCTGTCACCATGAGCTGAAAAGACTATTCTTTCCTTCTACTGAATTGCTTAACACTCTTTTTGTTTTGTTTTGTTTTGTTTTTTTAAGAGATAGAGTCTGGCTATGTTGCACAGGCTGGTCTCAAACTCTTAGTCTCAAGTGATCCTCCTGCCTTAGTCTCCCAAATAACTGGGATTATAGGTGCAAGCCCCAGTGCCCAACCTGTCTTGACACTCTTATCAGAAATCAATTGACTATAAATTTAAGGATGTATTTATGAACTCTCAACTCTAGTCCATTGATCTAAATGTCTGTTCTTATGCCAGTACCACACTGTTTTGATTGCTGTAGCATTGTAGTAAGTTATGAAATTGGGAAGTATGAGTCTTTCAACTTTGTTCATCTTTTTCAAGATTGTTTTGTCTATTCTGGGTCCCCGGTATTTCCATATAAGCTTTATTTTATTTTAATTTAAAAAAATTTTTTTGAGGCAGAGTCTCACTCTGTCTCCCAGGCTGGAGTGTAGTGGCATGATCTCGGCTCACTGCAGCCTCCACTTCCTTCCTCAACCTCCCATGTAGCTGGGATTACAGGTATGTGCCACGACACCCAGCTGATTTTTTGTATGTTTTAGTAGAGACGGGGTTTCACCATGTTGGCCTCAAACTCCTGACCTCAAATGATCAGCCCACCTCAGCCTCCCAAAGTGCTGGGATTATAGGCATGAGCCACCACACCCAGCTTTTATAAATAAATTCAAATTTATTGCCACCTGCTTTTATAAATAAAGTTTTTTTTTTGTTTTTTGTTTTTTTTTTTTTTTTTGAGACGGAGTCTCGCTCTGTCGCCCAGGCTGGAGTGCAGTGGCGCGATCTCGGCTCACTGCAAGCTCCGCCTCCCGGGTTCACGCCATTCTCCTGCCTCAGCCTCCCGAGTAGCTGGGACTACAGGCGCCCACAACCGCGCCCGGCTAATTTTTTGTATTTTTAGTAGAGACGGGGTTTCACCGTGGTCTCGATCTCCTGACCTTGTGATCCGCCCGCCTCGGCCTCCCAAAGCGCTGGGATTACAGGCGTGAGCCACCGCGCCCGGCCATAAATAAAGTTTTATTGGAACACAGCATACTCACTTATGTATTGCTTATGTTTGCTCTAGTGATTCAGTGGTAGAATTGAGTAGTAGTGATAGAGACCATATGGCCTGCAAGACCTAAAATATTTACTGTCTGAGCCTTTACAGAAAAGATTGCTAACCTCTGCTTTAGATGATGGAGTAAACTCATGCTTTGAAGTACCAGAGGGCAGAACTAAGAACTATTCATTAATTCAGTCATATTTTCAAGCAAATATTGAATGCCTGCTATATGACAGAAATGTTCTAGACACTAGGAAAAGAATATAGCAGTGAATAAGACCAACACAATTCCTGGCCCCACGAAGCTTCTTGCCATGACGTGTAAAACACCCTTAGGATTTGGCCTCTGCTCACCTCCCTGAGCCCATCTTGCTCATCTTACTCTGTCCCCTTCATCACTATGCTCTAACCACATTGGCTTTCCTTCTGTTTCTTCGGCATTATCAGGCCTGTTCTTATTTTTATACTCGTTCTTCCATATGCCTGAAATGCTTTTCCTTCAGATATTTATGTAACTTGCTACTTCTCAGCATTCAGATTTCACCTCAAATATTAATTCCTCAAAGTGGCTTTCCCTGACCACTGTGTCTAAAGTATATCCAGGCCAGGTGCGGTGATTCATGCCTGTAATCCCAGTACTTTGGGAGCCAAGGCGGGTGAATCACCTGAGGTCAGGAGTTCAAGACCAGCCTGGCCAACATGGTGAAACCCCGTCTCTACTAAAAATACAAAAATTAGCCATGTGTGGTGATGCGTGCCTGTAAGCCCAGCTACTCAAGAGACTGAGGCAGAGAATTACTTGAACCTGGGAGGCGGACGTTGCAGTGAGCTGAGATTGTGCCCTGCACTCCAGCCTGGGTGACACAGTGATATTTTGTCTCAAAAAATAAAAATAAATAACGTATATTCATCACACTTATCACCATCTGAATTCATCTTACTGATTTATATGTTTGTTTATTTTCTCTCTTACCCCTTACTAGAGTTATCTTATTTACCACAACAACCTTTGCATGTGTAAGAATGCCTAGTATATAATAGGTGCTTGAATAATTATTAAAAGATTGAATTAAGGCCGGACACGGTGACTCATGCCTATAATCCCAGCACTTTGGGAGGCTGAGGCAGGCAGATCACTTGAGCCCAGGAGTTTGAAACCAGCCAGCCTGGTCAACATGGCGAAACCCCATCTCTACAAAAAATACAAAAATTAGCCAGGTATGGTGGCACGCATCTCTAGTCCCAGCTACTCAGGAGGCTGAGATGGGAGGATCACTGGAGCCGGACCAGAAATATAATTGCTCCTTTTCATGACTTTTAGGAGGATTTTTCTTTCTCCAATATAGTTCACATTGGGCTGTGCTTACGTTTTTTGTTTCTTGGGATTTTTTTTGTTTTTTTTTTTTTTTGGTTTTTATGAGACAGAGCCTTGCTCTCTTGCCCAGGCTGGAGTGCAGTGACATGATCATGGCTCACTGTAGCCTCCACCTCCCGGGTTCAAGAGTTCCTTCCACCTTAGCCTCCCCAGTAGCTGGGACTACAAGCGCACGCCACCACACCTGGCTAATTTCTTTTTTTTTTTTTTTTTTTTTTTGAGACGGAGTCTCACGCTGTTGCCCAGGCTGGAGTGCAGTGGCGCGATCTCGGCTCACTGCAAGCTCCGCCTCCCGGGTTCCCGCCATTCTCCTGCCTCAGCCTCCTGAGTAGCTGGGACTACAGGTGCCCGCCACCGCGCCCGGCTAATTTTTTTTTTTTTTTTGTATTTTTAGTAGAGACGGGGTTTCACTGTGGTCTCGATCTCCTGACCTTGTGATCCGCCCGCCTCGGCCTCCCAAAGTGCTGGGATTACAGGCTTGAGCCACCGCGCCCGGCCTAATTTCTTAAATTTTTGTAGAGATAGCATCTGACTATGTTGCCCAGACTAGTCTCAAACTCCTGGGCTCAAGCAGTCCTCCTGCCTAACCTCCCAAAGTGCTGAGATTACTGGTGTGAGCCACCATGCCCAGCCTGTGCTGTAAGTCTTGAACTCTCTTGGTACAATGGAAAAGACATATTTGGATTTTAGTTCTGATTCTGCCACTCAGCTATCAAAGTAGCCACTCAAAGTGCTTTACAAATACTGTTCGTTTCCCACAACAACCCCATGAGGCTATCTACAGTTATTATCTCTTTTACTGATGTAGAGCCTGAGACACAGAGAGGTTAAAGAACTTGCTCAAGGAAATACAGCTTGTACACATAAAATGATATTTGTTGTATTTTATGGACAACTTAATGGATTTTCAAGGGTAATTATGTGAAGTACTTAGGACAGGGCCTGACACATAGAAAGCTAAGTTTAGCTATTCTTATAATTAATACTACTCCATATAAGTAGTTCTTAGGCCCACTAAAATTTGAGAAAACATTGAGCTAGATTAAAGAAGGAACAAAAGGAAAGATTTTATGGAAATGTCTGGATATACAAATCATTCTGACTTTAAGACAACATATCGTTAAGTGAATAGTGAGTGAGGAATTTTTTAAAGTTTTATTTGCTGTCAGAACTTACTCCATTCTGTTAAAATATTGCACCTACATAACCTTAATACATGGTAATAAATATGTGTATTGTGAAGCTTAAATAAATTGACAAAAGTGAAAGCTTAGCATCTACCCTGGAATTTAGTAAGTGTTCTGTTAATTTTGCTGGATTTTAATCTAAATCTTGCTTGTTCAGACTCATTCATGCTGTTTTTTAAGAAGTTAGAGAGAAGCACTTGGCTGTCTGCTTCCTGTCTTTCCTAGTTGGCATTTTTTGTGGAGGCTTCATTAAATATCTGTAACTTTCACGCTCTTTGACATTGACCCTTTAGGTTGAGCCTCATTACACAAGGGTTTAGGCCTGAAGTCAGCAGGTACGTTAAATGTGTATATGATGAATCTCACTGGGTTACAGTTAAGAGAGGGTCCTTATATGTAGCTACACAAACTGGATCACAGGCTTTGCCTGAAAGTCAGAAAATGTTCTCAAAGATCCTTTAAGCCTGTTCCTAAAGCCTGACATTCCTATTTTCTTCTGGTTTGTTTGGTATCTCCTTTTTCTTTTATATATATATATATATATATATATTTTTTTTTTTTTTTTTTTCCCGAGACAGAGTCTCTCTCTCACACAGGCTGGAGTGCAGGGGCACAATCTTGGCTCAGTGCAACTTCTGCCTCCCAGATTCAAGCAATTCTCCTGTCTCAGCGTCCTGAGTTGTTGCGTCCATAGGCATGAGCCTCCATACCCGGCTATTTTTTTTTTTTTTTTTTTTTTTGAGACAGAGTCTCACTCTGTCGCCCAGGCTAAACTGCAGTGGTGCTACCTCGGCTCACTGCAACCTCCACCTCCCAGGTTCAACCTTTTTTCCCTGCCTCAGCCTCCCGAGTAGCTGGGATTATAGGTGTGCACCACCATGCCTGGCTAATTTTTGTATTTTTAGTAGAGATAGGATTTCACCATATTGGCCAGGCTGGTGTGTAACTCCTGACCTCAGGTGATCTGCCCACTTTGGCCTCCCAAAGTGCTAAGATTACAGGCATGAGCCACCGTGCCCGGCCTGTATTTTTAGTAGAGACGGGGTTTTATCATGTTGCCCAGGCAGGTCTTGAACTCTTGACCTCAGGTGATCCACCTGCCTCAGCCTCCCAAAGTGCTGGGATTACAGGCATGAGTCACCATACCCAGCTGCCTGTTTTTTCGTTTTGTTTTGTTTTGTTTTGTTTTTTTGAGATGGAGTCCCACTCTATTGCCCAGGCTAGAGTGCAATGGTGCAATCTCAGCTCACTGCAACCTCTGCCTCCTGGGTTCAAGCCATTCTCCTGCCTCAGCCTCCCAAGTAGCTGGGACTACAGGCATGCGCCACCACACCTGGCTAATTTTTGTATTTTTAGTAGAGATGGGGTTTCACCATGTTGGCCAGGCTGGTTTTGAACTCCTGACCTCAAATGATCTGCCCACCTCAGCCTCCCAAAGTGCTGGGATTACAGGTGTGAGCTACTGCGCTTGGCCTCTTTTTTCTATTATGATAGAACTTTGTCTCTTGTTGCTATAAACATGGACCTGTGTTATCCTACTGTTTACTCCCTTTTCTCTCATTACCTTATAAATAATGAGTATTGAATAAATGAGTTGCCTGTTTACTGCCTATATGACTTACTATTTTTCTCTGTGGACCCCACTTTTTTATTGATTGCTATCTACTAAATTGTGTTTGTTAATAACGTTTCCCATTTTAAAACACTTTTCCACAGCATGACTACTCATCAGAACTTCCTGAGCAGCATGATTTATAATACAGATTTTAAATATTTCGGTCAAATGCCAAAAATTATGGCATTGGGCCTAGTCTGGGCTGCCTAGTCACTGTAAATGTTCTTTTCTCATTGGATTTTTAAAATACATTGACTCACCAAAATCAGAACTGACCTAAATGTACAACACTAAGGGAGAAGTGAATAAATATGGCTTAATCTTTGGATGAATATTCTATAGCCATTTGGTTTTGGGTTTTGGGTTTTGTTTATTTGTTTGTTTGTTTGAGACAGAGTTTAGCTCTTGTTGCCCAGGCTCAAGTACAACAGCGTGATCTCAGTTCACCGCAATCACTGCAACCTCCGCCTCCCTGGTTCAAACAATTCTCCTGCCTTAGCCTCCTGAGTAGCTGGGATTGCAGGTGCATGCCACCACGCCCAGCTAATTTTTGTATTTTTAGTAGAGATGGGGTTTCACCACATTGGCCAGGCTGGTCTGGAACTCCTGACCTCAGGTGATCCGCCCACCTCGTCCTCCCAAAGTGCTGGGATTACAGTGTGAGCCACCACACCCAGCCTCTATAAGCTATTTGAAGTGATGCTTGTGAGGAGATCATAGTAACATGGGGGAAAGCTAATGTTACAGGTTTGGAGAAGAGGGGGAGAAAGCAAAATCTCACCAATTCCCTGAGGACAGAATATGTGTTTGTCTGATTCAGTCGTGTCTCCCTGAGCCCAGTGCAATGCTTTGAGACAGCTTTAAGTAAAATAAAAGTAGTGTGACATCATGATTAAAAGTCAAGCTTTATTGAACCCAGGAGGAGGAGGTTGCAGTGAGCCGTGATCATGCCACTGCACTCTAGTCTTGGCAATGGAACCAGACCCTGTCTCAAAAAAAAAAAAGCCCTGGAAATCTTTACCATTTACAACAACATGGATGAACTCCGAGGCCATTATGTTAGATGAAGTAAGCAAGCCACAGAAAGACAGATACTGTATGGTCTCACTTGAAATCTTAAAAAGTTGGTCTCATAGAAGTAGAAAGTGGCATCATGGTTACCAGGGACTAGAGTGGTTGGTTGGAGGCTGTAGTGCAGTGGCACAATCACTGCAACCTGAAACTGGGCTCAAACGATCCTTCCACCTCAGCCTCCTAAGTGGGATTACAGGTGCATGCCACCACATCCAGCTAATTTTTTTTTTTTTTTTTTGAGAGGGTGTCTCACTCTCTTGCCCAGGCTGGAGTACAGTGGTGCGATGTCAGCTCACTGCAACCTCCGCCTCCCGGGTTCAAGCAATTCTCCTGTCTCAGCCTCCCAAGTAGCTGGGATTACAGGGGTGCACCACCACTCCCAGCTAATTTTTTGTATTTTTAGTAGAGATGGGGTTTTGCCATGTTGGTCAGGCTGGTCTCGAACTCCTGACCTCAGGTGATCTACCCACCTCAGCCTCCCCAAGTGCTGTAATTACAGGCATGAGGCTTTTGGAGGCTATAGAGTAGAATCTATTTCCTTGCTATTCTGAGCTTTGGAGGCTGCTGTATTTCTTGGCTCCCTGCCTCCTTCCTCCATCTTCAAAGCTAGCAACAGCAGGTCCAGTTTCTTTCATACCTCCATCTCTCCAGTTCTCTGCAACCAGGAAAGGTACTGTACTCCAATTTTAGGGATTCATATGATTAGATTGGGTCCACCTGGATAATCTAGGCTAATCTTCCCATCTCAGGGTCCTTAACCTTAATCACATCTGCAAAGTCCCTTTTGCTACCTAAAATAACATATTCATAGGTTTCAGAGGATTAGGATATGAACATCTGTAGGAGGCCATATTTTGCCACAAGTGCTCAGTTAGACACTGTGCCTTGCTTTTTGTAAGCCCTCAATAAGTGGTGGTCATTCAGGGTCCATGGTGTTCCGGGAGATTCCAAACTGAAGCTGTGACATCACCTCTTGCCCCACTCTACCCTACCCCCACCCCTGGTACAAGTAATTTACAGCTTGTTGGAAAAATGAGAGCACTAAGGGCAGAGATGATTCTGACCCAGAGACACCAGAGTCATGCGTGAGGTTTGATCCACATGCCATGGGAAGGTAAAAGACCTTAGATCAGCAAGTGATCTGGCAGGCTTGAACAAAGCAGTAATGTATAGAAGTAGAGAGCCTGGGAAGAATGAGTTTTACCTCAGATGAGATTCTTTACAGGACAAGGAGTAAAGAGGGAAGAAGGCCAGGCACGGTGGCGAACACCTATAGTTCCAGCTACTTGGGAGGCTGAGGTGGGGGCAGTGGCTTGAGGCCAGGCATTCAAGACCAGCTTGGGCAACATAGTGAGATCCTGTCTCTTTAAAAAAAAAAAAAAGGCCGGGTGCAGTGGCTCACGCCTGTAATCCCAGCACTTTGGGAGGCCAAGGCGGGCGGATCATAAGGTCAGGAGATCAAGACCATCCTGGCTAACACAGTGAAACCCTGTCTCTACTAAAAATACAAAAAATTAGCTGGGCGTGGTGGCGGGCACCTGTAGTCTCCAACCACTTGAGAGGCTGAGGCAGGAGAATGGTGTGAACCCAGGAGGCGGAGGTTGTAGTGAGCTGAGATCGCGCCACTGCACTCCAGCCTGATTCTGTCTCAAAAAAAAAAAAAAAAAAAAAATGCTGGGTGAATAAAAGATTAGCCTTCTAGTTAATTGGCTGTCCTTGGATTGAATGTTTCCTGGCAAATTTTCTGTGGCTGAGAGGATGTCCCTTGAAGGTACTGTTTCAGACATATCTCTTTTTCTGTTTTTGTTTTGTTTTGTTTGAGACACGGTCTGGTTCTGTTGCCCCGACTGGAGTGCAGCAGTGCGATCTCAGCTCACTCCAACCTCCACCTCCCCGGCTCAAGTCATCCTCCCACCTCAGCCTCCCGAGTAGCTTGTACTACAGGCACATGCCACCACACCCAACTAATTTTTGTATTTTTTGTAGAGACGGGGTTTCGCCATGTTGCCCAGGTTGATCCCAACTCCTGAGTTCAAGCAATCTGCCCCAAGCAGATTGGGTGGCCTCACAAAGCACCAGGATTACAGGTGTGAGCCTCTGTGCCTGGCTGACGTACTCCTAATGGTAAAAGCAAAAATATGTTTGGATCTCACTTTTACTTCTTTGTACTGTCTGAACTTCAGTTTACTTTTCTGCAAAACGGAATCAATGAAACCTGTCCTTTATGGCTCAGAAGTACCTAGTATCAAGTGAGATCATGAATATGAAACTTTATATATTGTAAGACGCTAGTCAGTTTTAAGTCCACTCTGGCTACTCACATGCACTTGGGAAATATTGAAAATGGAAAGACTGGTTTACCTGTTCAGTTCCACTTCTTGGTGTTGAGTTCCCCAAGAGAACCCCTAACCAACTCTCTTCCTGTCCCTTTTCATTTGCTCCCGCAGGGTCACTCAGGATGTGTCAACTGTCTGGAGTGGAATGAGAAAGGAGAGTAAGTATGAGCTAGAGCACCTGAAGGGTGCTGGGGAAGGAAGTGAGGAGGGTGGAACAAGGGAGCTCCTGAGTGGATCCAAGGAAGAGTGGACCCAAATGAAGAGAGACTGCTGCTCTCTGCTGTTCTTCAGTTTAGCCCATAATTTTCAACACAATTAAACAATTAATCTCAGATAGATGGAAAGTTGGATGACCATCCAAACCCTGTTTTGTTTTGTTTTGTTTTGTTTTGTTTTGTTTTAGAGACAGAGTCTCGCTCTGTCACCCAGGCTGGAGTCCAATGGCGTGATCTTGGCTCACTGCAACCTCTGCCTTTCAGGCTCAAGCGATTCTCCTTAATCAACCTCCCAAGTAACTGGGACTACAGGCACGTGCCACCATTCTTGGCTAATTTTTTGTATTTTTAGTAGAGACAAGGTTTTGCCATGTTGCCCAGGCTGGTCTCAAACTCCTGAGCTCAGGCAGTCCACCCGCCTCAGCCTCCCAAAGTGCTAGGATTACAGGCATGAACCACCGCACCCAGCCCAAAACCCTGTCTTTTTAATAAGCCAATGTGTTTAAGAATAATGGAAATTGGCCCGGCATGGTGGCTCACACCTGTAAACCCAGCACTTTGGGAGGCCAAGATGGGCGGATCTTGAGGTCAGGAGATCGAGACCATCCTGGCTAACACTGTGAAACCTCGTCTCTACTAAAAATACAAAAAATTAGCCGGGCGCGGTGGCGGGCTCCTGTAGTCCCAGCTACACGGGAGACTGAGGCAGGAGAATGGCATGAACCCGGGGGGCGGAACTTGCAGTGAGTGGAGATCGCACCACTGCGCTTCAGCCTGGGCAACAGAGTAAGACTCTGTCTCAAAAAAAAAAGAATAATGGAAATTTCTCAGGACAAACAAGAGAAGCAGCTGTTTACAAGGCATCCTTAAATTCTGTGACATTTACTGTTCTTCAAGTTCTGTAGCCTAGAAAATGGGATGGGGAAAGGGAGCCTAGAAATTAGAGGAGAGGTTACAATCCCTCATTCTGCTTTCAGCTTGCTGGCCTCTGGTTCCGACGACCAGCACACGATTGTGTGGGACCCGCTGCACCACAAGAAGCTTCTCTCCATGCACACGGGACACACTGCAAATATCTTCTCTGTCAAGGTGAGCAGGACAAGCCACAGAGCAAGCACAAGAGTGACTGGGATGGGCTGTAGCCACGCCATGTTGGTATGTGTATGTCCCATATACCGCCTAGGGTCACAGACAACCTTAAGTATCTGTTGGTGATTCCTAAAACTTCATTTCTCTTCCATGTTCTTCTTCCTCTTTTAGAGCTAAGAGGCCAATTCTAGATGAATTTATCTTTATGTGAATGGTAGTGGTGGGGGAATAGTTCTGAACATGAACTTAGAGAGCAGGCATACCTGGGTTTGACTCCCTTATCTGCTTCTTGGGCATTGTGTGAACCGGGAAAATCACCTGACTTGTCTGAGCCTGTTTGCTCATCTGTGAAAAAGGAAGCAGCGAAGGAAAATCTCCCAGATTTGTAAACAAATGAATTTTTTAAAAAGGAAATAATAGTCTACAGGGTTGATGTGACAGTTCAATGAGATAATTGATAAAAATAAAGTCTGTGCCCAGTGCTTTTATCTGTTCTACCTCTTAATAGGAAATGAATATTTCGATTTGTTGGAGGAGGACAGTTGAGCTAAGGAGAGGTGAGAAGGGGACTTACAAGTGTCTTCAGACCTTTGAAGCTCTTTTGAAGCCCTGGAAATGACATGAGACGGGTTTTTTTGTTGCGGAAAACAGACCTAGGACTAGTGACTCTAAGTCCACAGAATTAAATGTGGGCCTGAGGAAAGGAAGAACTGTCTAATGCTTAGAGCTCTTTGAAAAATGTAGAATGGGCCCCTGGAGGAGATGAGTAAATGTCCTATCCCTGCATTTGTCCACTTGCCAGGTGCTTTATCTCCAAGGTTTAAAGTTGGAAGAAATGGCCTGCAAGGAAGGGCCTTTCCAGCTCTGAGATTCTAAAATGGATAGATGTGAGAATGAAGTTGTCCTTCAGAAAGTCTCACTATTCTTTTTTTTTTTTTTTTTTTTTGAGACGGAGTCTCGCTCTGTCGCCCAGGCTGGAGTGCAGTGGCCGGATCTCAGCTCACTGCAAGCTCCGCCTCCCGGGTTCACGCCATTCTCCTGCCTCAGCCTCCCGAGTAGCTGGGACTACAGGCGCCCGCCACCTCGCCCAGCTAGTTTTTTGTATTTTTTTAGTAGAGATGGGGTTTCACTGTGTTAGCCAGGATGGTCTCGATCTCCTGACCTCGTGATCCACCTGTCTCGGCCTCCCAAAGTGCTGGGATTACAGGCTTGAGCCACCGCGCCCGGCCAAGTCTCACTATTCTAAGAAATATTTTCCTAATTAATATCAAGAGGAATTACAAGATACCTGAATAAGACAATAGCTCCTAACCTACTTGTTTTCCTAAACCTTTTTTTTTTTTTTCTCAAGCTGTGATTCTCACCTTTAGAGACAGAACAGTGATGATTTACTTCTTACATGACTAACGGAAACTGCTTTCTGCCCCTGCAAAGAGTTTCGGTCCAATTTTAGTCTGTACAGTCAGGCCTGGGGAAGGGAACCTAAGCCATTAGTTTAGCATCAGAGCATAAGACATTAAGTTCTAATACCAGAATTTCACAATGGTCTTGATACTCCCTAACGGTAAGACCTTGGGAAAGGCACTTACACGCAGACTCTCAGCCTCCTCTTCCATTAAAAACAAACAAACAAACAAAAAAAAACCAAAGAGGATTCTTCTTTCTTTAGGTAGTGGAAACACTGCAAATTTGTATGTATTTAACTCATGCGCTCCCCCTGGTGGTGACTATGGTATGTGATGCGTGTGGCAGTAGACACAAGATCATGACAAGAGCGCCCCAGTTTATTTCTTATGTGCATTGAGTGTGTGCCGTCTCTAGACAGGATTAAAGACTGCTGGTTGTCCCTAAAAAATGATTAAATCATGTCTATTTCATCTAGACCTTGTTCTTTTTTTTTCTTTTCTTTTCTTTTTTTTTTTTTGAGGCTGAGTCTCACTCTGAATGTCGCCCAGGCTGGAGTGCAATGGCACAATCTTGCCTCACTGCAACCTCCAACTCCGGGTTCAAGCAATTCTTGTGCCTCAGCCTCCTGAGTAGCTGGGATTACAGGTGTGCACCACCACGCCTGGCAAATTTTTGTATTTTTAATAGAGACAGGGTTTCACCAGGCCGATTTCGAACTCCTGATCTCAGGTTATCCACCTGCCTCAGCCTCCCAAGGTGTTGGGATTACAGGCATGAGCCACAGTGCCCAGCTAGACCTTGTTCTAATGAGCCCTTAGAGAGAAGCCTATGTGGAAAGAGTGAATTGTTGCTCTTTGTGAACATTTAAAGTCAAGTGGGACATCAGCTGTTTCAGTGTAGGACATTGCCCCTCCCCCAATACTACCACTCAGCCTTGTTGTGGGTAGGGAGCAACTTTTCAATTAAAAAAAAAGATATTTCAATTTTTTGAACTTACACGAGAATTCAACACCACTCCCAAATATTTTTCATTCTCAAAGTTATGTGATAGAACTACATACTTTCTGGTTGTTGTTTTGTTTTGTTTTGTTTGTTTGTTTTGTTTTTTTGGAGACAGAGTCTTGCTCTGTCACCCAGGCTGGAGTGCAGTGGCACGATCTCATCTCACTGCAACCTCCGACTCCCGGGTTCAAGTGATTCTCCTGCCTCAGCCTCCTGAGTAGCTGGGACTACAGGCATACGCCACCACACCCGGCTAATTTTTTTGTATTTTTAGTAGGGACAGGGTTTCTCCGTGTTGGTAAGGCTGGTCTCGAATTCCCGACCTCAGGTGATCCACCTGCCTCAGCCTCCCAGAGTGCTGGGATTACAGGTGTGAGCCACAGTGCCCAGCCGAGAACTGCATACTTTCTTTTTTCATTATTTGAAGCTATGGTTACAGCTGTTTTTTTCTTATCAGATGTCATCTGGAGCATTTTGTTCTTGCCTTTATCAGGATGGTGGTTTGTGTGGTTTTTTTTTTTTTTTTTTGAGACAGAGTCTTGTTTGCTCTGTCACCCATGCTGGAGTGAGTGATGCCATCTCAGCTCACTGCAACCTCCACCTCCCGGGTTCAAGCAATTCTCCTGCTTCAACATTCCAAGCAGCTGGGATTACAGGTGCACACCACCATACCCAGCTAATTTTTTTTGTAGTAAAGACAGGGTTTCACCATGTTGGCCAGGGTGGTCTCAAACTCCTGACCTCAGGTGATCCGCCCACCTCGGCCTCCCAAAGTGTTGGGATTACAGGTGTGAGCCACTGCACCCGGCCTTTTTTTTTTTTTTTTTTTTTTTTTTTTTAAATAAATACTGCACAGAGATGTATCCTCTAGATGCTCAGCCCTTCCTTATGGTCCAACATTTGAGCTGTTTCCAATATTTGCTATTACAAAAAGCATCCAAGCATTTCTGACCAGGTCCCTTTTTTCTTTTTGGATTATTTCTTAGAAGTGGAAGTTTTGAGTCAAAAGATGGAAATTGTTTTTAATCTTTGTTACTATTGCCAGATTGTTTTTCAGAAACAGTCAAACTAATTTAAAACACTCATTCCCAGCCAGGCATGCTGGCTTATGTGTGCAGTCCCAGCACTTTGGGAGGCCAAGGCAGGTGGATCACCTGAGGTCAGGAGTTCAAGACCAGCCTGGCCAACATGGTGAAACCCTGTCTCTACTAAAAATACAAAAATTTGCTGGGTGTAGTGGTGCATGCCTGTAATCCCAGCTACTCAGGAGGCTGAGACAGGAGAATTGCTTGAACCCGGGAGGTGGAAGTTGCAGCGAGCCGAGATTGCACCACTGCACTCCAGCCTGGGCAACAGAGCGAGACTCTGTCTTAAAAAGCAAAAACCAACAACAACAACAAAACACCCTTAAAACACTGAAAGTCTTTTTCACTTCAGGACTAATTTATTACTCAATCTCTAGGTTACTAAGTAGTCATCATGAAGCAGGTAGGGCATATGGGAGTCAGACAGACTTCGGCTTGAACACAATCCTGCTGCATATTACTGCTGAACCTCAAGGGTTTTGTTTTGTTTTGTTTTGTTTTTGTGTGTGTGTGTGTGTTTTTTTTTTTTTTTTTTTTTGAGACAGTCTCCCTCTGTCGCCCAGGCTGGAGTGCAGTGGCACAATCTCGGCTCACTGCAGCCTCTGCCTCCTGGGTTCAAGAGATTTTCCTGCCTCAGCCTGTTGAGCAGCTGGGATTACAGGAATGAACCACCATGCCCAGCCTGAATGGGCTCATTCTCTTATCTGACATGGAGAGAGAAAAGGGTGCAGACATCCAGGCTAGCCTCCTTCCGTAGCCATTTCTACTCTCACCACCCACCCCTTCCTCCATTTCTCCTGAATAGTTCCTGCCTCATGCTGGGGACCGCATCTTGATCACGGGGGCAGCCGACTCTAAGGTACATGTGCACGACCTGACGGTAAAGGAGACCATCCACATGTTCGGAGATCATACAAACCGGGTGAAGCGCATCGCCACAGCGCCCATGTGGCCCAACACATTCTGGAGTGCTGCTGAGGATGGGCTTATCCGGTAAGAGTCTTGGGCATCTAGTGGGGCCTGTTGCTCCCCCATCCCATCATCCTATAGTGTTTCCTTCTACAGGCCTAGCTCTTTCCCTCTAGCAGAGGTCCAACCTCCTTTGTCTGCCCAGGGCAGTTGTCTGTGTACTAACTCCATTGGGAACATTTGCTTACTCTGCTTTCACCTTCCTCCTCCTTTGCCCTCCCTTGTACTACCTCTAGGCCCACAAGCCTTTTCTCACCACCTCAGGTGTCCACGGTCTCTTCTGCCTCTGGGCATTCACATTACGCTTTACTTTGAGATTCTCTGTCCCCAGCTCTTCCCATGTCGGACTCTTTCTTATCCTAAGGAGATCAGCTTGAGTTACCTCTTCAGAAGCACCTTCTCTGACCATCCTGTCTAAAGTAGACAGACATTATTGCTTGTTTTAACACACTAATTATATCCTCTATAACTCTAATTGCCACCTGTAGTTACTTTATTTTTATTAATTAATTTATTTTTTGAGACAGGGTCTCACTCCATTCTATTGCCGAGGTTGGAGTGCAGTGGCGTGATCATGGCTCACTGCAGCCTTGTCTTCCTGGGCTCAGGTGATTCTCCCACCTCCACCTCCTGAATATCTGGGACTACAGACACGTTCCACCATGCTTGGCTAATTTTTTTTTTTTTTTTTTTTTTTGTAGAGATGGGGTTTCTCTGTGTTGCCCAGGCTGGTCTGGAACTCCTGGACTCAAGTGATCCTCCCACCTCAGCCTCCTACAGTGCTAGGATTACTGGTGTGAGCCACCACACCTGGTCTTATTTTAATTTTTACTTATTGGTTTACTTTTTTGTCTGTATCCTCACTAAATAGAAAAGTAAACTCTCTTAGAGCAACTCCATGTCTGTCTTGTTCTTGGTTGTGTCCCTAGAGCCCAGCACAGTGCCTGGCACACAGAGCTGCTTCATACATTTCTCTTGAACAGTTGTTCAGTGGCCATATACCTGGGAGGGGGCAAGCCAGCTGGAAATGGTAAAATGGACTGACCCCTTTTCCAGTGCCCTACATTGTTACACATTTGCCTCTACTTCCCTTCATTCTAAAATGGTGTTGTTGCCCTTCTTTAATTCCTTTCTTCAGATGTGACCTTAGAACTTCTTCCTTATCTCCCCAGCCTGCTTTAATCTGTCTCCCTTGAGTTCCTGTAGGACTTTGTGCCCTCTTTCCTTTTACAAATGAGGAATATCTAACTCATATATAAATTATAACATAGTCAAGAACAAGGCAATAAAGTCTGACAGACCTGGGGTCAAATCCTAGCTCTCTCACTCAGTATTTGACTGGGATAAGTCACTGCATCCCTGAACCTCAGAAGACAGAATGCACTTGGTCAGTGGCAGGTCCAGCTCCGTGTAGCACTTGTTGACCTTGGCTGACCAGATTTTGCCAGGGCCAGCTGGTAGAAGCTGAGCGTCTAGCACATCGGGTAGGATCCTAAGTGTTTAGGCATAGGCACAGTCAGAGAAGGTGTCCTAGCAGAAGGTGAACATAAGCTGGGCCTTCCAGAACAGACAGGATTTGGATGGGCAAGGAAAAGCAGAGTGTATTCCCCAGCTTGAGCAGAGTTTGCAAAGGCAGAAATAAACATGGCATGTGCAGGATAAAGAATTCTGTAGTTATAATTGACCCACATTTAGAAAACTGAGGAATAAGGTTGGAGAGAGATGTGAAATTGAGTCTTGAAAACCAGACTGAGGAGTTTGGTAAAAGTAAACTTGTGCTAAAAGTATTGAGGAATCTCTGCAATTTTTTGAGCAGGAGAGTGATGTAAAATAATATTTTAGGAAGAGCAACCTGGTGAAGATGGCTTAGAAAGACAAGGTGAACAGCAAAGAGGTGGTAACAGATGTCCAGGCAAGAGGGGTGAGCATATGGGTGATGTCCCCACTACCCACCACTCTCTGAGGATACCTGTGTATTGGCAGCAGAAAGTTTCCCCATCTGGAGCAGTGGGAGTTTGCTGCTGTTTGGTAGCCTTTTTGGCATTACCTTTACTACATGGATGAGACTTTTAGGCTTGCCTTGGCCCATGGTATATCTAGATAGCTCTTAGATGATCTGCAGATTCTCTTTTCTGTCACCTCCATACCTTGTTTCATGAAAGAAACTAGATTAGGTAGGAGTGGAGCAGAGTGTTTAAGATGCCATCTTAGAAAGCTTCCCCAGCTCTGCACTTACTAGCAGTATCATCTCAGTCAGGTTATTCAACATCTTTGAACCTCAGTATTCTAATGGTACCTAGGGATGACGTTAGGATTTAATTAAGGGGCAATACTGGACATAAAGCACATTTTCACTAAGTATTGGTAATCAGTAGTAGTATAATAGTAGCAATAATACTGACATCTGTAGAATATGTACAGTAGTGTCCACCTTAGGAGTTTTAATGGAATAAAATAGAATGTGTGAGAAGCCTACTACAGGTACCTGGCACACGGTGGGCACTCAAGAAATGGGAATTGTTTTTGACATTCTTATTTAGAAACAGGTCCAAAGTCCATCCCAATCCTCTTGCATAACAAGAACTTGTCTTTTCCCCTGCCTTCCACACAAGGATCCCAAGCCCCAATTCCCTAACTCTGTCCTCTCTCACAGCCAGTATGACCTTCGAGAGAACAGCAAACACTCGGAGGTGCTGATTGACCTGACAGAGTACTGTGGCCAGCTGGTGGAGGCCAAGTGCCTCACCGTCAACCCCCAGGACAACAACTGCCTGGCAGTTGGGGCCAGCGGGCCCTTCGTGAGGCTCTATGACATCCGCATGATCCATAACCACAGGTATGAATAGTTCAGCCTCCTGTCTCCTATGGGTAAGTCCCTGGAGAACCTGCTGCCCCTTTCCCTCACTGCCATTGCCATGCCCTCTTCTTCTATCACAGCTCACTGCAGCCTCGACCTCCCAGGCTCAAGCAATCCTCCCACCTCAGCCTCTCTAGTAGCTGAGACTACAGTCACAACGCCACCCCGCTTGGCTAATTTTTTAATTTTTTTATAGAGGCAGGGTCTTTCTGTGTTGTCCAGGCTGGTCTCAAACTCGTGAGCTAAGGCAATCTTCCTACCTCGACCTCCCAAAGTGCTGGGACTACAAGTATGAGCCACTGTGCCTGACCCCTTCTTTTATTTATTTATTTATTATTTTTTATTTTTTTGAGACATAGTCTTGCTCTGTTACCCATGTTGGAGCGCAGTGGCATAATCTCAGCTCACTGCAACCTCTGCCTCCCGGGTTCAAACTGTTGTCCTGCTTCAGCCTCCTGAGTAGCTGGGATTACAGGCACCTGCCACCATACCCGGATAATTTTTGTATTATTAGTAGAGACAGGGTTTCACCATGTTGGCCAGGCTAGTCTTCAACTCCTGACCTCTGCCCACCTCAGCCTCCCAAAGTGTTGGGATTACAGACGTCACCCACCACACCCAGCCTGGCCCCTTCTTCTTTATGAAATGGACTTTGTTCAATTTTGTGATTTTTTAAAAACTTAATCCTTGCTTATGTTGGAAAATATGAAAAGTATAAATTACCCATAATCTCTTATATAATTTCTTATATAAATTCCTTATAATTTCCTTATATTTATTTATTCTTATAATTTCTTATACAAATCTCTTATAGTGTCTTTCTGAAAGAAATCACTGTATATAATATTTCCTGCTTGTTCTTATAATACTCAGAACCCCCACAGCACTCCCAGACCTGAGTTGCCTCTCGAGCCTGTTGCCCAGGCTTTCCATGATTCTTGGGATGGATACAGGAATGTCTGGCCTGCTTATTTTCATTCATGGGCTTGGTGACCACTGCTTCCCCTCACACACTGCATGGCTTGGAGTGGGTCTTGAACCTTAGCTTGCTTGTTTGTAAAATGGGAAAGATAAGGTGGTTATGAAGACCCAGACAGCTTATAAGACCTACTTGGTAAAGCACTGTAACGTATATGTCTGTAATTGTCTAGTTGGTGGGCCTTTGGGGTTGCTTAGGTAAGGAAGAAAAATACCTCCTGTATCTCTCAGATACAAATGTAAGTTTTCTTTTAGTGAGTGTGGTCTGGTCTAGCCAGGGGCAGTGCTGTGACTTTAACCTATATGATTTTCCTTCCTACCAGAAAGAGCATGAAGCAGAGCCCTTCAGCGGGTGTGCACACCTTCTGTGACCGGCAGAAACCGCTTCCGGATGGTGCAGCACAATATTACGTAGCAGGTAGTGCTCAGCACAGCTCTGGCCCCAAATTGTTGGCTAGATGCTGACTCTTTTGGGGGCAGTCCAGGGAGACAGCATGGCATGGTGGTCAAGAAGAAGAGTTTTAGAGTCAGACAGACCTGAGTTTTAATCCCAACTCTGCCATGGACAAGCTATGTCACCTTCAGCAAATTACAGAAAAGAAACTCATTAAGGTTAAGTAAAATGGGATTATAATGACTAAATGAGATTAAATATATAAAGCAGCTGGCCCAGTGCATATAGTAAGGGCTCAACACTTGTAGCTGCTTTTATGCTAAAGTTGATTGGTATCATTTTTGCTATGACTGACTTCACACAATCTCATGCCCCTTTGAAGAGGACTGGGACCCTAGTATGACTGGGCTATTCCCTGCAGGTCACCTGCCAGTGAAGCTTCCTGACTACAACAACCGTTTAAGAGTGCTGGTTGCCACCTATGTGACCTTCAGCCCCAATGGCACAGAGCTGCTAGTCAACATGGGAGGGGAACAGGTATGTACAGCATAAGGTGGTTCTGCCCCATCATCATTCCATGCCCAGCAGCCAGGGGCGTGTACCTTATGTTCACTGCTGAGGCAGACAAGACACAACAGCCTTATGGTAAATGATGTTACAGTGAAATGTGGCAGTGATGTGGCATCATTGGAGTTCCCAGAGAGGTGTCCTAGCTCAGTCTTTTTATTTCATTTTTTCTTAAGGAACTAGATAGAAATAGGATATTATGGTATTAAGAATGTGGAATTTGGAATTGGCAGACTTCTGTTCAAATGCTGGCCTGCTGTTTACCAGCTGTTTACTGTGACTTTGAGCAAATCTCTTTATTTTTCTGAGCCTCAGTTTCCTCATCTGCTATTTTCCTAGGGGGAAATCCCTGGGGCTCAGAGCATGCAGCTCAGAGCAAGCTATGGGTTAGGGCCAGCTTTGGGAAGTGTTCTTTGATAATGGCAGGTTGCTAAACCTTCTGTTTGTGTGCTCTCAGGATATTTAGTAAGCCTTGCATACATTTATTTACTCTACCAACACTGAGCACTTACTCTGGGACTAGCATTATTGTCAATATAAGAGAGACAAGTGGGAAATATGATCCATCCCCAGGCTGATGGGAGACATGACAAATGAAACAGTTAATGATGTTACAAGGCAAGGCCCAAATATATACAAAGGAAATGGGATGCAAAATAGGTGAGGATAAGCCAGACACTCTTGCACCTGTCCAAGGAATTGTGAAAGGCTCAGGAGTAGTGCCAGGGTAAATGTAAAATGAGACCTTTGGCTTTGTGACCTTTGAGGACTTCTTCACCTTTTTAAACATATGACACGTGATTTTTTTTTTTTTTTTTTTTTTTTTTTGAGATGGAGTTTTGCTCTTGTTGCCCAGGCTGGAGTGCAATAGTGCAATCTTGTCTCACTGCAACCTCCACCTCCTGGATTTAAGCAATTCTCCTGCCTCAGCCTCCCAAGTAGCTGGGATTACAGGCATGCACCAGCATGCCTGGCTAATTTTGTATTTCTAGTAGAGATGGGGTTTCACCATGTTGGCCAGGCTGGTCTCAAACTCCTGACCTCAGGTGATCCACACACCTCACCCTCCCAAAGTGCTGGGATTACAGGCATGAGCCATCGCACCTGACCTTCTTTTTTTTTTTTTTTTTTTTTTTGAGGCAGGATCTCACTCTGTCACACAGGCTAGAGTGCAGTGGTGCAATCTCGGGTCACTGCAGCCTCGACATCCCAGGCTCAAATGATCCCCCCACCTCAGCCTCCTGAGTAGCTGGGACCACAGGCACATGCCACCACACCTGGCTAATTTTTGTATTTTTTGTAAAGATGGAGTTTCGCCATGTTGCCCAGACTGGTCTCAAACTCCTGGGCTCAAGCAACCACCCTCCTGCCTCAGCCTCCTAAAGCACTGGGATTACAGGCTATGCCACCATGCCCAGCCAAATGTGATTCTAATTAATCATAGTATTTCAAGCAGGGCTTTGGGTAGATCAGATAGCCCACCCTGAATGCCAGAGCTAGGAAGATTTTCTGGCCTGAAGTTTGCTGGAAACACCTTCTAGTATAGCTTGATGGTTCTATGCTCAACACTCACTGTGTTCCAAGACCCTGGTTCTTGAGAAGCAGTCCTGGTTACTGGTTCAACCACATCTTTACCTCACAGCTTCCATCTCTTTTTTTGTCCCCTCAACTCTAGGTCTATTTGTTTGACCTGACTTACAAGCAGCGACCGTACACCTTCCTCTTACCTAGAAAATGCCACTCCTCAGGGGGTAAGTTCTCCCTTAGGGTATCTCTGCTGAGGCGGTGTAGGGGAGCTTGAGTGCATGCTACACCTGCTGAGAAGCCTGCCCTTTACTCTGGACGGTGATCCTCAAAAAGAGCAGATCTCTGAAATAACCCTGCCTATGCAGTAAGAAAGAAGATGACAATAGAGCAGAGATCTCTTAAAGAGCTTTGCATCACTGCCCTTTTTGCTTCCCTCTGGAAAGACAGGTTCCTTCCATGGCTTGGCTCTTGAGAACCTGAAGTAGTTCTCCTCTCCTTTGTATCCTGGCCCAGTGTTCTCATTGATTTCTTCCTGGGGCCTGCAGTTGATTTAGGCACATCCTCCCTCCATTCCCACCCCCAGCCCCAGCCCCAGCCCCAGCCCTAGCCCTAGCCGGAGCCCTAGCTGAGTAATGCCACAGTGAAGTTGTGTCTCTCGCCAGCCAGCAGAGGGCGCACGGGCTTTTCTTTATGTCAGAACTTGCTTTCTGGGAATGGATCTTACTCTGAGTAGTCCCACGATGGAACCATCAGACCCTGTGATGGAAGCTGGAGGGCTGCCAGGAAGAAATGGGTCCTCTTCCTGAGTTGTTGCTGTCACTTTCTCACTATCTCCTGCCAGAAGTCCAGAATGGCAAGATGTCCACCAACGGTGTATCCAACGGTGTGTCCAATGGCCTGCACCTTCATAGCAATGGCTTCCGGCTGCCGGAGAGTAGGGGACATGTCAGGTGAGGCCAGCTGGCTTGTCCAACCCTCCAAGCCCCAGTTACACTATATGTACTGGAGGGAGGGACATAACCTGTAAATTTTCCTCCTGACCCACACCCACTCATGCATCCCAGAGAGTGAGGACCAAGGCAAAGAGGCTTCTTGGAGGGTGGCTAGTGTTTCCAGTGCCCCTCTGCCTGGCAGGACACTAGTCCTAGTCAGACTGTAGCTCTAGCCTGTTGGTACCAGTAACTGGGGTCAGGACCCAGGGGCTAGCTGCCTCTTGGCACTGAGCTCTCTCCAAAAAGGGGCTGCATACAAATGGGCCTCCCCATTATATTATTCCCCATCCTATAGCATATCCTTGCCTCTTTTCTCTGCCAGGCCTTGTGCTAGGCTTTGGATACAGAGGTGCTCAAATTCCCTAGCCTTGAGAGAAATAGAATTCTTTAGACAGTGATCCATAGGAGGGACTCGGGTGGTCATAAAGTTCAGCTCAGTATGGAGGCAGGTGGTGTCAGCTACTGCCATGCCCAGGAGTTTAAGTACAGCTTCGTTTCTGCCCTTCCTCTTTTCACTGGCTGAGAGTATTTGGAATGGTGTCTGTTCCCTATCACGGTAATAGGTAATAGCCCAGGCCAGGGTAGTGGTCCCCTCTTCCAGAAAGCAGTCAGATCCCAGGAGCCAAGAAAACCTGGGTGACCCTCAGGCTGTGTTACAGACTTCCTGAGGGGCTGCTCTGACCTTCTTTGACTGTTCTGACTTGGCTCTATTTCCCCTGCAGCCCCCAAGTAGAGCTACCGCCATACCTGGAGCGTGTGAAACAGCAAGCCAATGAGGCTTTTGCCTGCCAGCAGTGGACCCAAGCCATTCAGCTTTACAGCAAGGCTGTGCAGAGGGCCCCTCACAATGCCATGCTTTATGGAAACCGAGCAGCAGCCTACATGAAGCGCAAGTGGTGAGTGGCCACTGCAGAGGGGATCTGGGTCAGGATGAGGGACAAAGCAACTGGACCAAAAGGCAGGGGCCTGATGGAGCCAAGTTGCCAAGGCATCCAGGGAAGGTGGCAGGAACATATTGCTGCCTCTTAGGGCTTCTTGGCCTCTCCTCCCCACCTCCAGGCTAATGGTGGGCAGGCGCCAATCAAGCACTAAGGAAGCTCACAGTTATGTGGAACATGTTCAAAGCTAGTTCCTACATGGCATATTATTATAAAGTGCTGTGGCCCCTGGGGAAGTAGGAGTTGAGGATTGTTAGTCCCAACTGTTGGAGAACTGGACTTTGAAGAGCAGTGGAATCTTGCTAAGTGGAAATGAGGGGTTTGGTGAATTCAGTTGGTATGTGTCTAAAATATTCTGCAGTCCCTCGGCCCCCCCTAAGGCTTGCTTTCTGTGTTCTTAGACCCTTTGGACTGAGTACAAACCATATTCCAGAAATCCAAAGCTGGCTGTGGGTCACGCTAGGGTATGGTGGCTGGTAATAAAGAAGTAGACCATATCTGAAAGAACTCCTCATCTTTGGAGACCATCAGGGCCCCCAGCCCTTCTGCCTGCAGCACCAGCAGGCAAGCAGACATGCAGACCCCGCCCCCCATCCCCTAGCCAGGGCCAGGACTAGAGATGGATAGAGCTGGGCCCACAGCCATTTCTGCTCCGTCTGGCATCCGTCGGCTCTGCCCAGACAGACAGGCCAGCTGGTGTGCCATCGTCTGGCTGCAACTAGGCAGGCCAGAGAGGGAAGCTTAAGAAACCCACCCAAGTCAGCAGGATGGTAGTGCTAGGTAGGAGTGGGGAAGATGCTATCCCCCAGCCTTAGCTGAGGCATCAGGAGTTGGCCAAGGGCTCAAGTGGCAGCCAAACCCAGGAGATGACTGTTTTGGGTGAATCCTGAGTTGATTCACCTCTCTGTCCAACAGTTGGGTAGAACTCAGTGGTCCTCATCTAAGCTGTAGGCTGAGAGCTCAGCTTCACTCCTGCATTCTTGCTAAGTGAGGTTGGTGTTTTCCCAATCCATATGTGCCCTCAGCATGTTCTCTGAGCTCCTACTATGTGCTAGGTACTAGGAACACAAAGTTCCTGTGCTCCAGAGGAGCCGCCAGACAGTGGGTAAAGTAGTGGACATACTTCAGCATTAAAGAGATAGAAAGCAGTGAGTCTTGTAAATGGTCAGGTAAAGGGCTGTGGGCATCAAGAAAAGTTGGGTCGCTTTAGCTGGGGAGCAGGGAAGCATCAGAGAGACATGGCGTCTGAATGGGCTTTAAGTGTAGGCAGGCTTAGACAGGAGATGAAGGAGAGGAGGGGCCTGTGGGGGAAGGACATTCCAGGGAGATGAAATGGTGTGAACAAAGGCGTGGGGGTGGGGGACTGACTGAAGAGCTTGTTTGCAGAACAGCAAATCCATTTGGCTGGAGCAGAGGGTTCGGAGAGGGACTGGCAGGAGATGAGTCTGTGAGGTAGCCTGGGGCCGGCCTAGGGAGGGCTTGGAATGCAGAGCGGTGACGTTGGCCTCAATTCAGTGCATGATGGGCAGCTACTGGAGAGTTCTGAGCAGGAGAGGGATGTGCCGAGGGCTGTCCTTTCAGGGAGATTGATCTGGCAATGAGTCTAGGAAGGGTGAGCCCTGGGGCCAGCCTGCTCTCTACCCCCATCCCCACATGCCTGCCAGTGACCCCTAGAATGTCACATTCTGTCCTAGGCCAGTCTCCCCAGGGCTGCCATCTGCTCCTGGATGCAGTGGGAGCTGTCACCCTCTGGCTCCTGGCTGGTCTCTGGTCTGGCTCTCCCCAGGAGCTCAGAGGGGCACCTTGCAGGCAGTAATTGGGTTTCCACACAGTGCCTGCTCCTTCGTCACAGCCACTCATCCTGACGCAGGCCACACCATTGAAGCAGCTCTGTTTCCTGCCTGCCCCCACATGGGCTGAGCTGCTGGTTGCTGGTCTGAGCATGGCTGCTTCAAGGACTGGGTGCTCCCTCTGAGTGCTGCAGAAGGAGGCTCGGGAAGGACCTTCCCATGTCAGACCTGCCTTAGCCATGCCGGATTGTTGTGAGCTGTGCCCTTGGAAAAGGGGCTATTAACTCTAGGGGGTGTCTCTTACTGCTGCTTGGCACAGTTGAGTCGTAGGCCTACCCCAGCCCAGTTGGAAAAAAAAAAAAAAGGCTTCCAAAGAAGCAGCTCCTGTGGGGCCCGTCTGGCTCTCCAGACAAGAGGCAAAGACAGGTCTGTGGGTGCTGGGGGAGTGTGCTTCCTATATTCTGGCACAGGGTGGGAAAAGGAGGGGCTTCTCTGACCTCCTTTCACTTCCTCTTTCCCCACTTCCCCACTAAAAGCACTCCCACTTCCCTTCATCCATGCTTCAGGAGGTTGGAGAAGTGAGTGGGGACGATTTGGAGCTCCTGGTGTGCACAACCCCCCTTACCATCAGCTTCCAGAGAGCCGACTCTGCCAGACTGTCAGGCCCCATCCTCCAGCCCCAGGAGGTAGAGGCCACAGCTGCTGTGGATCAGTCAGCCAGGACAGAGGGGGGTCTGGCTGAGGGCTTGCTGCCTGCTGATCAGACCCTGCGTCCCCAGCCTGGCACTTCTGGCTTCCCCAGACCACAGAACTGTCCTTGAGGGCCCCCTGCCTTGGACATGGCTTTGAAGGCCAGCTGGGGGTGATTTGAGGAGGTGGATGGGGGAAGAGAGAAGAGGGCTTGGGGAGCCTGTGGTGGGCAAGATGCCAGGCCTTCTGCTGCAGAGCTGCGGGTGCCTGGGGTGAGCCAGTGTGCAGTTGCACTCTGTGCCCAGCAGAGGGCAGCCTGACACCAGCTTTTGCCACCCTCAAGACCTCAGGGTTTCCTGGCTTGCTCCTTAACCATACTGTCTCCTGATGGGGGAGGCCTGGGCTGAGCCAGGATTCTCTTCGTCCTCAAGTCCCCTTGCCATGAGATCTGTCAGTGGTGGGCCGGGGTGGCCACAGGAAGTAGAGGAGACTGAGTGGGGACCCCTTGCTTGCCACGTGGCTCCACCTCTAAGCCACTCTTCCCCACCTTCCCAGGGATGGTGACCACTATGATGCCCTGAGGGACTGCCTCAAGGCCATCTCCCTAAACCCATGCCACCTGAAGGCACACTTTCGCCTGGCCCGCTGCCTCTTTGAGCTCAAGTATGTGGCTGAAGCCCTGGAGTGCCTGGACGACTTCAAAGGGAAATTTCCGGAGCAGGCCCACAGCAGCGCTTGTGATGCATTGGGTCGTGACATCACAGCTGCCCTCTTCTCCAAAAATGATGGTGGTGAGTGGGCACTGAGGAGGGGGTGCTGTTACTCTTTCTCTTTGAGATGCTGCATGACATTCTGGAGAGGTCATGGTTCCGGGATTGGAGAGGCCTGGGTTCAGATGTTGATTCAGAAACCATGCAACCTTGGGGCAGTTACTTGGTCTCTCTCTGAGAGTGTTTCCTTGTCTGAAAAGGACGGAGACATGCCAGCACCTCCCACTGAGCGTTTCTATTGAGGATCAGCATGTTTAAATGGCATGTTTAAAGCACCTGGGGGAGTGCCTGGTGCCCAGAATAGGAGGAAGCTGAGCTCAGTCAGGCTCCCACTAGGCATCCTCACCTGCTCAGACAGGGCCCTGGTGGTTCCACCTGGGCATCTGAGAAGCAGAAGCTGGTCGTTGTGTTTGTTCCGAGTGTACAAGTGCAGCAGAGACAATAGCGCAGAGCAGTAGAAATGCCTCAGGCTTGGAACGTGGGGCCTTGGTTCCAAATGCAGCTCCACTACGTGACTGTGTGGCTTTGGAGAAAGCACAGCCTCTCTACCTACTGCCTTACCTGCACAAAGAGCACGAAGCCCTGCCCAGCTCACTTCAATGTGCTGGAGAATGAACTGGGCCATTGGTGTGTGGTCTGTGAACATGAACGGTGAGCTCACAGGAGGCAGACATGGATCTTCACCTCTCTCCTTTGCAGTTTACCAACCATGTGATAAATTCATTTGTTTAATGAATAGTTATCAGACACTTGCCATGTGTCAGGCACTGTGCTGAGTCCTGGGAATAGAGCTGTGACTAAGTCAGATGGAATTTCTGTGTTTATGGCATGTACAGTCTAGTGAAGGAACCAAGTGATAAAGGAGAAACAAAAAGTATGACAAGTGCCATGGGGCCTGAATGGTGTGTGTGTTGGGGGGGCTTGATGGCATTCTGGGGTTCTTCAGGAAGAAACATTTAAGCTAAGATCTAAAGGATCCAAAGGAAGCATTAACTAGATACAAAATATAGCTGTGTGGCCTAGTGCAGTGGCTCACGCTTATAATCCCAGCACTTTGGGAGGCCGACATGGGAAAATCGCTTGAGCCCAGGAGTTCAGTATCAGTCAGGACAACATAGCAAGATCCCATCTCAACAAAAGAAAAATTTTAAAAATTAGCCGGCCAGGTGTGGTGGCTCAAGCTTGTAATCCCAGCACTTTGGGAGGCCAAGATGGGCGAATCACAAGGTCAGGAGATCGAGACCATCCTGGCTAACACCGTGAAACCCCATCTCTACTAAAAAATACAAAAAATTAGCCGGGCAAGGTGGTGGGCGCCTGTAGTCCCAGCTACTCGGGAGGCTGAGGCAGGAGAATGGTGTAAACCCAGGAGGCGGAGCTTGCAGTGAACTGAGATCCGGCCACTGCACTCCAGCCTGGGCGACAGAGTGAGACCCCGTCTCAAAAAAAAAAAAAAAAAATTAGCCAAGGATGGTGGCACACACCTGTAGTCCCGGCTCCTCGGGCAGTTGAGGCAAGAGGATCACTTGAGCCCAGGAGGTCAAGGCTACAGTGAGCCATGATCACACCACTGCACTCCAGCCTGGGTAACGGAGCAAAATCCTATCTCCAACAACAACAACAACAAAGTGTAGCCGTGGGAGATGCAGAGCTCCTGGCATATGGACCAGGATGCTCCAAGGCCCTGAAGCAGGCACGAGTGAGTCACTTTTAAGGAACTGAGAAAACTTGTGTGAATACCTGTCACTTAACTGATCAGTGTCTCTCATTTGGAACCCTAATAACTTGTCTTCCAGAGGGTAAGGGCATGGTCCTTACTGCCCTAAGCGCTACGAATCTGTTTATAAAAGTCACCCAGGCTGGGCTCGGTAGCTTACGTCTGTAATCCCAGCACTTTGGGAGGCAGAGGCAGGTGGATCACCTGAGGTCAGGAGTTCGAGACCAGCCTGGCCAACGTGGTGAAACCCCATCTCTACTAAAAATACAAAAATTAGCTGGATGTGGTGGCACATGCCTGGTAGTAATCTCAGCTACTCAGGAGGCTGAGGCAGGAGAATTGCTTGAACCCTTGAGGTGGAGGTTGCAGTGAGCCGAGATCATGCCACTGCACTCCAGCCTGGGTGACAGAGCGAGACTCCATCTCAAAAAGAAAAAGAAAAAAAAAAAGTCACCCATTCTCTCTTTGCTAGTGCCTCACTCTACCCTCCCCTGCCTCTCATCTCCACAGAAACACACTTTGAGTCTCTGCATCCTTAGGGCTTTCAGGCCCTCGTAGCATCAAAGGTCTCGTGAACATCCTCAGGGGCTAGATCCAAAGATGCATCTTCCTCACAACCTTTCCCCAATTTTCCAGGATAAGGGTGGAGGCAGGTAGCTCTATGTTGTCAGACTTTAGACTGAAAACAGAGCCATAGGTGGGGGGAAATAGGGAAGCAGAGAAAGGAACAGGACGCTTACCTTTTCTGGATCTCTGCCCCCAGAGGAGAAGAAGGGACCTGGTGGCGGCGCCCCAGTCCGCCTCCGCAGCACAAGCCGCAAGGACTCCATCTCAGAGGATGAAATGGTGCTGCGGGAGCGAAGCTACGACTATCAATTCCGCTACTGCGGCCACTGCAACACCACCACGGATATCAAGGAGGCTAATTTCTTTGGCAGGTCCGAGGCCCTGAAGAGGAGGGTGCAGCCCAGTTGGCAGCAGGAGGTTGAGTGGGGAGTATTGGGGCATAATGGTTTTAGAGAAGAATCTCAAATCCCTGCTCTGCCTCTGTACCCTTGGGCAAGTGGCTTCACCTTTGTCAGCCTCTGAAGTTTTTTCATCTATGAGATGACCAACCTGCCATGCCCACTTATGAGGCCATAACAAGGACTAATAAGATAATCCAAGTAGAGCCTCCAGTACAGTGCCTGGACTACTCCTTCATCCCCCACCTCCTTCTCCTTCTGTCTGCATGTGCCAGAGCTTGGTTGCTTTATCTGCATTCAGGGAACCTCCCTCTGTTTAGGAGTGAGGCAGCAGCCCTCCAAGGCTGGGGATCTTGGCACATCTGTTTTGTGCTCAAAACTGTGCCCTGGGTACTAAGGGACAAACTCTGTGTTTCAGACACCATCACCCCCAACCCTCATTTGTAGATGTACTTTCTTTGGGTAGGTGAGACACGTGAACATGAATCAATAATCTCTCCATAGGCAAGGCACAGTGGCTCATGCCTGTAATCCCAGCACTTGGGGAGGATCGCTTGAGCCCAGGAGTTTGAGACCAGCCTGGACAGCATAGACCCCCATCTCTACAAAAAATTTTTTAAATTTTCTGGGTGTGGTGACATGCACCTGTAGTCCCAGCTATTCAGGAGGCTGACATGGGAGGACCAGTTAAGGCCACAGTGAGCCATGATCATGCCACTGTACTCCAGCCTGGGTGACAGAACGAGACCTTGTCTCTAAGAAAAGAAAGAATCCATCAAGATGCCCTCTAAATGTCAGTGGTGTGTGAGGGGCTACATGGGGATTCTGGATGCCAGAAGCCTGGGACTGCTCAGGGAAGGCTTAGAACAGGGTATTTTAGAGACCCGAGAGATGATGTAAGATGATCCTGGCCCAAGGAGGGAATAATGAACTGTGGGGGAGACTGTCTTGGAGAAATCCAGGCAGTTGCTGGCCCTGGGTTTAAGAGAACAGTGACCAGGGCTATGTACATGGAGTTCTGGGTCAAGTGCACACCCCAGCGTGTGGGGGACTGAGTGGCTGCAGACTTCCTTGCTCCCCCTTTACCTAGGCCATGCAGCCTCTGCTTGAGGCTATAGGGCAGTACCCCACCTGACCTCCCTGCCCTTTGCCCCCCCGCCAGCAACGCTCAGTATATCGTCAGTGGCTCTGACGATGGCTCCTTCTTCATCTGGGAAAAGGAGACCACCAACCTGGTCCGTGTGCTCCAAGGGGATGAGTCCATTGTCAACTGCCTGCAGCCACACCCCAGCTACTGCTTCCTGGCCACCAGCGGCATCGATCCTGTTGTGCGGCTCTGGAACCCCCGACCAGAGGTGAGGGTGCAGTCAAGGTGACCAAAGCCAAGCAGAGAGGAGGGCAGGGACTCTGTGGAAGGCTCCAGTGGAGCCTGCTAACGCAGGGAAGAGAAATGAGCCACCCAGAGGCTAGAAGCTGCTGAGTATCTCTTATCTTGGGGCCCAAGGCTGTGTCCTCAGATTCCAGAAGCTCCAAATGCAGTGGCAA
Organism: Macaca mulatta; assembly: GCF_049350105.2. Classification (NCBI taxonomy): domain Eukaryota; kingdom Metazoa; phylum Chordata; class Mammalia; order Primates; family Cercopithecidae; genus Macaca; species Macaca mulatta. The sequence goes on along the minus strand of NC_133406.1, from coordinate 213,651,932 downwards.
TTGCCTAGAAACTGTACAGAGGCCCTGGTCACAAGGGAGCTATGCAGGCTTTGGCATCTGGTAGGCCTAAGTTTGAATCCAGTCTCCTCACTGCCTGAGAGACTTCATCTCTGACCCAGGCTTTTAATCATCTGTACGTGGGGAATGGGAATGACAGCATCACCTTGAAAGGTTGCAGTGAGGAGTAAAGAAGAGATGCCTGTGAAGTGTCCAGCCCACAAGGACACTTAGGACGTGTAGTCTCCTCCACTCCCAGGGTGGGTAGCCAGGGAAGCTGGCTTGGTGCCTCCCCTTCCCCTCTGCCCTACTGCTTCCCTCTTCCCAGCTGGCAAAACAAAAGTCAAGTGGTATGTCTGATTCCCAAGATAATTTGCTGTGACTTTTAAAGAGAGGACTCCTGTAGGATTCCCCATTGAGGGGAGAGGAGAAAGGAAGATGAAGAGTTGCTGTGGCAACAAAACAGAGTAGGGTGGGGAAGTTGTGTCTGCCCCTTGTCCCAGGTGTCCCAGTATGTGTGTCCAACATATCCTGGTGTGTACTGTCCCCCACGTATATCCCAGCATGTTATGACCTGCCTATATATCCTGAGGTGGCATGTCTCCCCATATATATTCCAGTGTGAGCACCCCCAACAATATGTAGCACGGTTGTGTGTACACCTCCTGGCATGTACGTGTACCTCCCCCTATAAATAGTTAAGTCTGTGTATTTCCCTCCCCCGCCCCATACGTGTACCCTGGTGCCTCTCCCTCCCTGAGCCTCATGTGTGTTACCCCTTTCTCCACCACAGAGTGAAGACCTCACAGGCCGAGTCGTGGAAGATATGGAGGGTGCTTCGCAGGCCAACCAGCGGCGCATGAATGCAGACCCGTTGGAGGTGATGCTGCTCAACATGGGCTACCGGATCACGGGCCTGAGCAGTGGAGGTGCCGGGGCCTCTGATGACGAGGACAGCTCTGAGGGCCAGGTGCAGTGCCGGCCCAGCTAGACCCTCCAGCCCTGGTCCCCAGCCCCTGCTACTGGCTGGACCCTCCGCCCTGGGCAGGAGGTCGGGGGATTCTGTTTTGGTTTGTCTTCCCACCCCACTTTTTTTCATTTCCCCTGTTTTGTTTGTTTGTTTGGCATTAGGGGTGGAGGTTGCTACAACTTGCTGGCTTTCAGACTCTGGGCTGTGTCCCCTGACTATCCCCAGCCCTAAAAAAAAGAGCACGAGGGGATACCCCTCCATATGCCCCCCCCACCTCCTGCTTCCATGTCCCTGGAGGGCTCTGGCCTGCCTCAGAATCCCTTCTGCCTCAGGTGGGGAGGAACAAGCTGAACTGTCTTCAGGGACTGTCCTGCCCTTCAGCTGGCAGCAGGAGGGGGAGTGGGATTCCCAATTGGTAAGGGCTCACCTTGGCCTGTTGCCACTCTTGCTCCCAAGCCTGCAAGGCTAGCTCCCCTGTGGTCTTCAGGAAAGGTTTTGAAAAAGGATGGGTCCCACCCTCCCCCCAGAGCCACTAGTGTTAGAGCAGAACCAAAAGGAAGGACGGGAGCCCTGGAGTGGGCAAGACCAGGCTACCTGCTGAGGTCGCAGTGGAGCACCCTCACTCCTCTCCTGGCTACTAGCTCTGGCCCTGCACCTACTCTCACTGGCCACCTCTGGAGGCTCTGCCTTTCCCAAGGGCCCTGGCAGAGGGTGGGGCACTGCACCTTACCCCACCCATCCATGCCAGCACTTCTGCACTACGGCCGTTCTCCTCTTGGGCGCTCCTCAGCCTCACTGTGACCTTTCTGCCAGAGCTCCCAGCCAGGCCTACTCTGCTGAGGTGGCGCTTCCTGCTAAGGGCCCTTCTCTGTCCTTTCTGCCCGCCTTCCCATCCCACATGCTGAGCCGCCACAAAGACCAAAGAAGTGATGGCTTTTCTCTGTCCCCTGCTGCTCTGAGGGGAGAGGGGTGGGTCTCCTGAGCCACTCAGATGGGAAAGTCCCTTACTCGGCCCCTCCCTCCCCAGCAGCCCCAAGCTTTACACTGGATGCAGCGATCAACCCACCACTCACCAGGCCTCCCCTCCCCTCTGCCCCCTGGCTCTTAGCTCCAGCTGCTCCAGGTAGTTGGTTCATCCTTCCCCCTCTCTCCCTCCCTGCTTCCCCTCAGTGCTTACTTGGCTCCAGCCCTCCAGCTGCAGCCCCTGGGGAAAAGCAGCCTCCCTTCTCCTCTCCCTCTCCTCCCTCCCTCCCTTCCTCAGCCCCTGTCTCTGCCAGGTGCCTCCTCTCATTCAGGCTTCAGAGCAGCCCTGGAGACAGGAGGGCCATGTTAAAAGCTTTTTCACAGTTTTAAGAAGACAAGGGGAGGGTGAGGATAGTGGTGGGGGGTCTGGCACCATCTCATTGCTTTAATCCCAGCAACACAGGTGGCAGCTTCTCCCCCTTCCTTCCCACCCCAGTCCCTCTTCCCATCCCTCTCTTCTAGCTTGGTAATGAAGTATATTTATTGGTGACGGAAACAGCTGCTGCTGCTTCTCCTGCTGCTGGGCCCTGCTCCCCTGTCTCTTCTCCGTGACCTTTCTCTAGCCAGGGAGAAGGGAGAGCAGGAGTATTGGGACTGGGCCCTGGGGCCCAAGTACCAGCTGGGTCCCCTTTGCTTTCTTGTGTTCCAGCCACCTGCCATTTCCTCCCTGCCTCCCACCCTCCCTCCCTGCCTCCTGTCCTGCTTCCCACCCCCTGCCTGCCCAGCCTGGGCCCTGCAGTGTGGAGAGACACATAAGCCTTACTGTCCTCTGGGGGCAGGAGCCGAGCCTTTTTGTTGCTCCGCTCCCAGGAGAGTGAGGGTGACGCAATTGATTAAAACCATTTTGTTCTAGGTGTGGCTGGTGGCATTTGTGGGGTGCAGATGGGTATTGGAACCAAAGTGAGGGCACCTGGTCCCTCACCTCTGTAGCTCTATGACTTTGAGTAACCACACCTCTACTGGGCAGAATCCTGCCTTGAAGGGTCACTGTGAGCAGTGACCACCCCGCCCAGCAGGACTGAGTGCAGAGCCAAGCTCTCATGGCTGTGATTTGTAGTCATCAGCTTTCACTCTCCAGCTGTTTTTTCATCAGTAAAATAAGGGGCTTGGAATCTTAGTGGTTTTTCAAACCAATTTACATTGTGACCCAATATACACATGATTACTTGTATATATATGCGTGTGTGTGTATATATATATATATAAAATGAACAAAAGTTTTACACAATAATATTTACCCTTGCTACACGCAATGTGCTCTGCTTACCTTTCTGTTTTGTTAGGGAAAAAAATATGGTTATAACCCACTAAATTGATTTCACATATGCAAGTTTTTGATGTGCCCTGGATTAAATAATCTCTTAGACTACAGGTTCCTGAACTTTCTCAGCTCACAGCACCATTACCATCTCAGTAATTTTTTCATGGAGCCTCTAAGCCAAAAGAAATACCTAACAGTTCAATTTATTAAGTAGTTAAGCCCAAATAACTTAAAAAGTATTTATGTCCTAACAAGTTAGTTGCCATTTAAAAAATAATACATCTGAATTGGAAGAAACAATATTTCATTCTTTTTTTTTTTTTTTTTTTTTGAGACGGAGTCTTGCCTGGCTAATTTTTTTTTTTGTATTTTTATTTTTATTTTATTTATTTTTATTTTTTATTTTTATTTTTTTGGAGATAGAGTTTCGTTTTTGTCCCCCAGGGTGGAGTGCAATAGCGTGATCTCTGCTCACTGCAACCTCTGCCTCCCAGGTTCAAGCAATTCTCCTGCCTCAGCCTCTCAAGTAGCTGGGATTACAGGCGCCTGCCACCACACGCAGCTAATTTTTTGTATTTTTAGTAGAGACGGGGTTTCACCACCTTGGCCAGGCTGGTCTCAAACTCCTGACCTCAGATGATCTGCCCGCCTCAGCCTCCCAAAGTGCTGGGATTACAGGCATGAGCCACCGCACCCAGCCTTCATTCTTAAACAACTGCAATTACTAACGGAATCTATGCCGCCCATTGGGCACTGAACAACTTGTTAAATTTTCTAATGAAAGCAGATACTGCTACCTTCATTTCCTGTCCCACATCGACTTTCATTTGCTTTTTATCACAGCAACCACTAAAGACCCAGCTTCTTAAAGATGACATAATCAAAAGGATTGTGGCATAATCTAATAATGGAACTGTGAACTACCTTGAGCTAGTAGTTCACTCATTAGCCAAAGATGTTGAGTATCTTTCAAAATATCCTACTTTGCCCCCTGTGAATTTGCTGTGGGTGCCCTCAGGTGCCTTGATGCACAGTTTGGGAACTGTGGTGTAGTCTATGGGAACAGTAGTTTCACTACTGAAACTACTGAGAGGTCCTGCCAGAAATACCATAGGTGGTATTATAAAGCAGATACTATGGGCTGGTATTATTCCTTTGTGTACCCAAATTAACATCTGCAGAAGCTTCTTGAAGGCATTTCCAGACCAGGCAAAGAAGGGACAGTGTTCCAGACCAGGGAGTAGTGCAGAGTCCCAGGTTCCTTCATGAGCCCTGAATGACTCCATTTGGCTGGATGGTAGAGGGTGGACTGGAGGGGCAGTCAAATTGTGAAGGATTTCCTGTGCTTGGTGAGAGACCATAGACTTGATCCTGTAGGCAAGGGAGGCATTGGAAGACTTCACCAGGGTCTCCTTTTCATTTGGAGTTGGTACTCCATTTTTTAAAAAAATTAATAGCCTTTACTTTCTAGAGCAGTTTTAGGCTTACAGAAAATTGAGCAGATAGTATAATGAGTTTCATATACCCGTCTTTCCCCAGCTCAATTTTCCCAATTATCAACATCTTGCATTAGTACATTGTTATAATTAATGAACCAGTATTGATACATTATGGTAACTGAAGTCCATAGTTTACATTACGGTTCACTCTTTGTGTTGCACAGTTCTATGGGTTTTGACAAATGCATGTCTTGTATCCACCATTACATTGTCATACAGAATAGTTTCACTGTTCTAAAAGCACCTTGTCCTCAACCTATTCAGTCTTCATTAGCATCCTCCCAAAAAAGCACTTAGGAATAAATCTAACAACATATGTACAAGGTTTGTATGAGCAAAACTACAAAACTGATAAACCAAGGAAGATCAGGTAAATGGAGAGATGGTCCATGTTCACGTATAGGAAAACTCAATAGTAGGATGTCAGTTCTTTCCAACTTGATCTCTAGCTTCAACATGATCCTGGTCATAGTCCCAGCAAGTTATTTTGTATCACCAACTGATTATTCTAAAGTTTACATGAAAATATAGAAGACCCAGAATAGTTCCACTGTTCCACCTTCTGCTTCTCCTAGTGCTGTTTGTGTGCTCATTCATTCTGTGCAGACCTGGTGCCTCATTTGTGAAGCAGCAGCTGAGGAGACTCCAGCACTCACGTGGCTAAAAAGCCCAAGGAAGGAGTCAAGACTGAGAATAACAATCTTATTAATTTGAAGGTAATAGGGCAGGATGGTTCTGTGGTGCAGTTTAAGATTAAAAGTCATATACCGGCCGAGTGTAGTGGCTCACGCCTGTAATGCCAGCACTTTGGGAGGCTGAGGTGGGTGGATCACCTGAGGTCTGGAGTTCAAGACCAGCCTGACCAATATAGTAAAACCCCATCTCTACTAAAAATACAAAAAAATAGCCGGGCGTGGTGGTAGTCTCAGCTACTCGGAAAGCTGAGGCAGGAGAATTGCTTGAACCCGGGAGGCGGAGGTTGCAGTGAGCCAAGATCGCACCACTGCCCTCCAGCATGGGTGACAGAACAAGACACCATCTCATAAAAGAAAAAAAAGAGTCATATACCACTTACTAGAGTAATGAAAGCCTGTTGTGAAGGACAGTTTGTCAGTGAGACAGATCAGATTCTAGTTTGACAGGCAACCAGTCAATGAAACAAACACACCTGCACAGTTGGAAATGGAGGATGAAGATAACAATTGATGTGTTTCAGCAACAGACAAGAAGTATCTACTGAAAAAGGAACCTGCCTCTTTACTCTAGAACTTTGTTCTTATAGATCAAGATTATATTCTCAATTAGAAAACTGCAATTTGGTTCCACCACATCATGACTATTACTATAGTATAGTTTTCTCTATTATTTTATTTTATTTTTTATTTTTTATTTTTTTTTGAGACAGAGTCTCGTTCTGTAGCCCAGGCTGGAGTGCAGTGGCCGGATCTCAGCTCACTGCAAGCTCCGCCTCCCAGGTTTACGCCATTCTCCTGCCTCAGCCTCCCGAGTAGCTGGGACTACAGGCGCCCGCCACCTCGCCCGGCTAGTTTTTTTTTTTTTTTGTATTTTTTAGTAGAGATGGGGTTTCACGGTGTTCGCCAGGATGGTCTCGATCTGACCTCGTGATCCGCCCGTCTCGGCCTCCCAAAGTGCTGGGATTACCGGCTTGAGCCACCGCGCCCGGCCTTTTATTTTTCCCTTACCCAGAACTTTGTTCTTATAGATCAAGATTATATTCTCAATTAGAAAACTGCAATTTGGTTCCACCACATCATGACTATTACTATAGTATAGTTTTCTCTATTCTTTTATTTTTCCCTTACCTATTCCTTTACTGTACATAAAATAACGGGTGTATGTTCACAAGCATTTTGCTGTCTTAAATATTAAATGGCCAGTGACATCCACTTGATGTCAATCAAAACATACCCGTGAGGAAAAATACTGATTCTTGAAAATTACCTCCCTTTCTCCATCAGTGGCATACTCATTCAACTCTTATATTGCAATGTTATTTTGCTGTCACTATTTTAACAAAAAAACAAAAATCCTTGCATACCTTACTCACCTGGAGAATTTTAGTGTTTTTCATTTATTAATTGTAAAACCAAGGACAATTTTATAACTTTTTTTGTATATAGCTCTTACACGTAGGGCAATCTGTCTGTAAGTAGGGATAAATTACTCTTTTAAAAAAAAAAAAAAATCCTAAATAGTTTTCCCTTCAAATCAAGCATCTTCTTGTTTAAATAAACTTCTTGTTAGAAATGGAGAAAAAGGGCCGGGCGCGGTGGCTCAAGCCTGTAATCCCAGCACTTTGGGAGGCCGAGACGGGTGGATCACAAGGTCAGGAGATCGAGACCATCCTGGCTAACACGGTGAAACCCCGTCTCTACTAAAAAATACAAAAAACTAGCCGGGCGATGTGGCAGACGCCTGTAGTCCCAGCTACTCCGGAGGCTGAGGCAGGAGAATGGCGTGAACCCGGGAGGCGGAGCTTGCAGTGAGCTGAGATCCGGCCACTGCACTCCAGCCTGGGCGACAGAGCAAGACTCCGTCTCAAAAAAAAAAAAAAAAAAAAAAAAAAAGAAATGGAGAAAAAGGCCGGGCGCGGTGGCTCACGCCTGTAATCCCAGCACTTTGGAAGGCCGAGGCGGGCGGATCACAAGGTCAGGAGATCGAGACCACGGTGAAACCCCGTCTCTACTAAAAATACAAAAAATTAGCCGGGCGCGGTGGCGGGCGCCTGTAGTCCCAGCTACTCAGGAGGCTGAGGCAGGAGAATGGCGTGAACCCGGGAGGCGGAGCTTGCAGTGAGCCGAGATCGCGCCACTGCACTCCAGCCTGGGTGACAGAGCGAGACTCCGTCTCAAAAAAAAAAAAAAGAAATGGAGAAAAAGAAGAAAGACCCAGAATAACCAACACAATACTTACGAAAAACAAATTCAGAGGATTAACACTGCTGACTTCAAGACTTACTATCAAGCTACAATAATCAAGACAGTGTGGTACTGGCAAAAGAATAGACAAATAGGCCAATGGAACAAATAGAGAACCCAGGAATAGACCCACACAAATATAGTCAGCTGATCTTTGACAAGGCAGTAAAGTCAATTCAATGGAGAAAAGATAGTCTTATCAACAAACAGTGATGGAACAATTGGACATCCATATGCAAAAAAAAATCTAAATACTGACCTAACACTGTTTACAAAAGTTAACTCAAAATAGATGACAGACCTAAATTTAAAATACAAAGCTATGAAACCTCTAGAAGATAACATAGGAAAAACATCCAACTTGATCTATAGCTTTAACATAATCCGAGTTGTAGTCCCAGCCACTTTGTTGGGTTTGGCAATGAGTTTTAGATACAACACCAAAACCTCAATCCAGGAAAGAAAAAAATTGGTAAGTTGGACTTCATTAAAATAAAAAATTTGTCAGTGAAAAACACGGTGGAGAGAATGAAGAGCCAAGGACTGGGAGAAATATTTGTAAAACACAGATAAAGGATTTGTATACACAAAGAACTCTTTTTTTTTTTTTTTTTTTTTTTTTTGAGACGGAGTCTCGCTCTGTAGCCCAGGCTGGAGTGCAGTGGCCGGATCTCAGCTCACTGCAAGCTCCGCCTCCCGGGTTCACGCCATTCTCCGGCCTCAGCCTCCCGAGTAGCTGGGACTACAGGCGCCCGCCACCTCGCCCGGCTAGTTTTTTTGTATTTCTTAGTAGAGACGGGGTTTCACCGTGTTAGCCAGGATGGTCTCGATCTCCTGACCTCGTGATCCGCCCATCTCGGCCTCCCAAAGTGCTGGGATTACAGGCTTGAGCCACCGCGCCCGGCCTTTTTTTTTTTTTTTTTTTTTTTTTTTTTTTTTTTTTTTTTGAGACGGAGTCTCGCTCTGTCTCCCAGACCAGAATGCGGTGGTGCAATCTCAGCTCACTGCAAGCTCCGCCTCCTGGGTTCATGCCATTCTCCTGCCTCAGTCTCCCGAGTAGCTGGGACTAAAGGCGCCCGCCACCACGCCTAGCTAATTTTTGTATTTTTAGTAGAGACGGGGTTTCACCGTGTAGTCAGGATAGTCTCAATCTCCTGACCTCGTGATCTGCCCGCTTCGGCCTCCCAAAGTGCTGGGATTACAGGCCTGAGCCACCGCGTCCAGCCAAGAACTCTTAAAACTCAACAATATGGAAACAACCCAATTTCAAAATGGGCAAAAGATCTGAACACCACACCAGAGATGATTCCCAGGTGACTAGTAAGCATATGAAAAGATTTTTAATATTATGTCATTAGGGAATTGCAAATTAAAACAATGAGATACCATTACACATCGCACACTTACTAGGATGGCTAAAATGTTAAAACTGTCCACAGCAAATGCTGACAAGGATGTAGAGCAACAGGAACTCTCATTCATTGCCAGAGGAAATGCAAAATAGTACAGCCACTTTGGAAGACAGTTTGGCAGTTTCTTACAAAGCTCAACATACTCTTACCATACAGTGCTGCAGTCACTCTCCTTGTATTTAACTAAAGGGGTTGAAAACATGACCATGTAAAGACCTGTACATGAATGTTTATAGCAGCTTTATTCATGATTGCCAAAAACTGGAAGCAACCAAGATGCCCCTCAAAAGGTGAATGGAGGCCAGGTGCGGTGGCTCACGCCTATAATCCCAGCACTTTGGGAGGCTGAGACAGGTGGATCACTTGAGATCAGGAGTTCGAGACCAGCCCGGCCAACATGGTGAAACACCATTTCTACTAAAAATACTAAGATTAGCCGGGCATGGTGGTGTGCACCTGTTGTCCCAGCTACTTGGGAAGCCAAGGCAGGCCAATTGCTTGAACCCAGGAGGTGGAGGTCACAGTGAGCCAAGACCATGCCACTGCCTGGGCGACAACAGAGCAAGACAACGTTTCAATTTAAAAAAACAGGCCGGGCGCGGTGGCTCAAGCCTGTAATCCCAGCACTTTGGGAGGCCGAGACGGGCGGATCACAAGGTCAGGAGATCGAGACCATCCTGGCTAAGACGGTGAAACCCCATCTCTACTAAAAAAAAAATACAAAAAACTAGCCGGGCGAGGTGGCGGGCGCCTGTAGTCCCAGCTACTCAGGAGACTGAGGCAGGAGAATGGCGTGAACCCAGGAGGCGGAGCTTGCAGTGAGCCGAGATCCGGCCACTGTACTCCAGCCTGGGTGACAGAGCGAGACTCTGTCTCAAAAAACAAACAAACAAAAAAAGTGAACAGATAAACTGATACAGCCATAAAATGGAATATTATTCAGGATAAACAGAAATGAGCTATCAAGCCACAAAATGATATGGAGGAAACTTAAATGTTTATTGCTTTGGGAAAGAAACCAGACTGAACGGGCTACATCCTGTATGATTCCAACTATATGACTTCCTGGAAAAGGCAAAACTACAGAAACAGCAAAAAGATGAGTGGTGCTGCGTTTTTGAAGAGTGTCCACATGTGTGACTCCTCCAAAGCATTCACGAGCCCTGCTGATAAGAGAGTCTACAGTAAAGCAGAGATGAGAAATTGAGACTTCTGCATTTGTGGAGGGCAATTGTGGCCCCAGAGGGCTGCTCCTGTCTCTGCTTAGGAGCATGCCCAAATATTGTTGCAGAACTTAAAAGGTGATGAGAAGTCATCTAGCTCAGAGGCTCTCAGCCCTAGCTGTAAATCAGAATCACCCAGGATGCTTTTGTAACTTTCCATGCCCCACCCCAGAGATTCTGTTTTAATTGGTCTGAGGTGGAGCCCAGACATCTGTCCTTTTTTTTTTTTTTTTCTCCTTTTTTTAACTTAAGAGATGGGGTCTTGCTTTGTTGCGCTGGCTGGAGTGCAGTGGCCTTCACAGGCGCTCCCGCTACTAAACAGCATGGGAGTTTTGTCCTCCGTTTCTGACCTGGGCTGGCATCCATTGTTTTAAATCATCCCAGGTTCATTTTTAATATGCAGCCAGAGCTGAGAACCACTGATCTAGCTCTTTCTCCACATTGTACAGATAGGGACCATGAGTTTCAAAGAGGGGCAGGAAAAGGGATGGTGTTGCCTGAGGCCCCCTAGTGAATTAGAACCAAAGCCAGGACTGGATTCCTGATCCCTAATTCCTAGTCCTTTTTTTTTTTTTTTTTTTTTTTGAGATGAAGTCTCACTCTGTGACCCAGGCTGGAGTGCAGGGCGCAAATTTGTTTTGGCTCACTGCAACCTCCGCCACCCAGCTTCAAGCAGTTCTCCTACCTCAGCCTCCCGAGTAGCTGGGATTACAGGCATGTGCCACCATGCCCAGCTAATTTTTGTATTTTTAGTAGAGATAGAGTTTTGGCATGTTGGCCAGGCTGGTCTCAAACTCCTGACCTCAGGTGATCCGCCTGCCTCAGCTTCCCAAAGTGCTGGGATTACAGGCATGAGCCATCACGCCTGGCCTAGTACAATTCTTTATAAACCATTTTCTTATAATGTAATAGGTCACAATACTTTTTTTTGAGATGGAGTCTCGCTCTGTCACCCAGGCTGGAGTGCAGTGGCGCAATCTCGGCTCACTGCAAGCTCCGCCTCCCTGGTTTATGCCATTCTGCCTCAGCCTCCCGAGTAGCTGGGACCACAGGTGCCCGCCACCATGCCTGGCTAATTTTTTGTATTTTTAGTAGAGACAGGGTTTCACCATGTTAGCCAGGATGGTCTTGATCTCCTGACCTCGTGATCCGCCTGCCTCGGCCTCCCAGAGTGCTGGGATTACAGGTGTGAGCCACCGCGCCCGGGTTTTTTTTTCTTTAAATAGAGACAGGGTCTTGCCATATTGCCCAGGCAGGTCTCAAACTCCTGGGCTCAAGTGAACCTCCCGCCTCAGCTTCCCTAAATGCTGGTATTACAGGTGTGAGCCACCATGCCCGGCCCATGATACTTTTGAACTCCTACTCTGTGTCTGGCATTGGGCTAGGCACTGGCATAACAAAATTGTACACAACATATTTCTTGCCTTCCTGGGGCCTCCAGATTATCTGGAGGAGTAGCAAATACAGGGATTGTGCATGGTTGCTGAACACTGGATTTTACTGTGAAATGTGAGTCCTCCCCAGTATATTCTGCCATCATTCAGTGCCCCACACGTGCCAGGTTCTTTGTCAGGTCTAGGGATATTAACATGTCTGGCAGGGGTGGTGGCCTGAAGAAGGAATGTCCCACTTGGTTGCTCGGCCTCCTGCTCCCACTCAATTCTTTTTTACATATAAAATAAGGTCCTGATCCTAATGAGGCCATAGTTTACCCCTATTTTACAGTGATTTAGAGACTCTCACACTGGTCTCCCCTCATCACTCTAGTAAGCCCTAAAAGGGGTCGTCACCAGGCCAAATGTAGTGGCTCATGCCTGTAATCCCAGCACTTTGGGAGGCTGAGGCAGGAGGATCACTTGAGGCCAGGAGTTCAACACCAGCCTGCTCAACATGGTGAAGCCCCATCTCTACTAAAAATACAAAAATTATCCGGGCATGGTAGTGTGCGCCTGTAATCCCAGCTACTTGGGAGGCTGAGGCATGAGAATCAATTGAACTCAGGAGGCAGAGGTTGCAGTGAGCTGAGATCGTGCCACTGCACTCCAGCCTAGGTGACAGAACAAGACTTTGTCTCAAAAAAAATAATAAGAACTTAGGAACACAAAGGAGACAACACTGGGGTCTACTGGAGGGTGGAGGGTGGGAGGAGGGAGAGGAGCAGAAAAGATAACTATCAACATCCAGGCTTAATACCTGGATGATGAAATTAATAATGGCTCACTGGCTGGGCGTGGTGGCTCACGCCTGTAATCCCAGCACTTTGGGAGGCCGAGGTGGGTGATTACCTGAGGTCAGGAGTTCAAGACTAGCCTGACCAATATGATGAAACTCCATCTCTACTAAAATTACAAAAATTAGCCGGACATGGTGGCAAGCACCTGTAATCCCAGCTACTCGGGAGGCTGAGACAGGGAGAATCACTTGAACCTGGGAGGTGGAGGTTGCAGTGAGCCGAGATCACGCCATTGCACTCCAGCCTGGGTGAAACTCCGTCTGAAATAAATAAACAAACAAAAAAATAGCGGCTCACTGCGGCTCCTCCAGGCTCAAGCAATCCTCCCAAGTAGCTGGAATTACAGCAGGCATGTGCCACAATGCCCAGCTAATTTTTTTTTTTTTTTTTTTAGTAGAGATGAGGTCTTTCTGTGTTGCCCGGGCTGGTCTCAAACTCCTGAGCTCAAGCAATCCTCCCCTCTTGGCCTCCCAAAGTGTTGGGATTACAGGTGTGAACCACCATGCCTGGCCTATTTCTCATTTTAGAGAGAAGGAAACTGATGCCCTAACAGGTTCTGCTACTTTTCTAAGGTGCGACAGATACTGACAGAGCTGAAGTTCAAACACTGAGCTGCCTGACTCCTGAGTCCACATGTATAGCCATCATGCTTTACTGGGCACCCCAAAGTGGGAGACTTAGATCCTGGTCCTAGCTGTGCTTTCTATAACCTTGGGTAACTTAGCCCATCTATAAAATGGAATGGAGGCCGGGTTTGGTGGCTCACACCTGTAATCCCAGCACTTTAGGAGGCCGAAGTGGACAATCACTTGAGGTCAGGAGTTAAGGCCAGCCTGGCTAATATGGTGAAACCCCATCTCTAGTAAAAATACAAAAATTAGCTGGGGCCGGGCACAGTGGCTCACGCCTGTGATCCCAGCACTTCGGGAGGCCAAGGTGGGCAGATCACCTGAGGTCAGGGGTTCAAGACCAGCCTGGCTAACTCAGTGAAACCCCGTCTCTACAAAAAATAAAAAAATTTGTAGGTATGGTGGCACACACCTATAGTACCAACTACTCAGGAGGCTGAGGCAGGAGAATTGCTTAAACCTGGGAGGCAGAGGTTGCAGAGAGCCAAGATAGCGCCACTGCATTCCAGCCTGGGCAACAGAGCAAGATTCCATCTCAAAAAAAAAAAAAAAAAATTAGCTGGGCGTCATGGCAGGCACCTGTAATCCCAGCTACTCAGGAGGCTGAGGCAGGAGCATCACTTGAACCCATGAGGCAGAGGTTGCAGTGACCCAAGATGGCCCCACTGCACTCCAGCCAGGGCAACAAAGGGAGACTCCATTTCCAAATAAAACAAAAAATTGAATGGAAAAGGAAGTCGTTTTGTGAACTCTGATGTCTAAAGGGCCAGTGGGTTTGCTCTGAAATGGTTTCTTGCACTGAGTTGGTCCCCTTAATCTCCTCCCCACCATGGGAAGGCTTGGAGTCAGAATGGAGAGAGGCCCAGCTTCCAGGGGCCAGAGAGGGCTGAGCAGAAGAGAGGATGCTGCCCTCCCACATGCTGCGTACACTGCAGCATGCCCCTGGCTCAGGCTCTTTCCCTGGATTGAGGTGATTCTTCCCCAGAGCCCTTAAGGAGACCATCTACAGTCAACAAATAACTCCAGTGACATTACCTGAGCACTTCCTCTCTGCCAGTTGCCTGGTTGGATACAGGGACCAATAGATCCAGTTAGTCCCCTTCTCAAGGAGTTCACAGTCTCTTGGGAGCGACAGACATGTAAACAGCTAATGCTAATGCAAGTACACATGAATATTCAATAGGTGGAAACACAGCCTTCGTGCTCTGGGAGCAAAGAGGGAGCATTTGCCTGAAACCTTGAAAGTAGTGTAGAAGAGGAGAGGAAGGACGTCCCCGATGAGGGAACGGTGTGAGCAAACACACGAGGTATGAAGTGCAGGACTCATTCTGTGAAGGGCAAACAGGCCAGTGAGGCTAACTCCAGGCAAGTCCCAAAGGAGACTGTGAGAAATGAATCTGGAAAGAAAATTTGAGGGCATCATGAGGGGCCTTGAAAGCCAGTAGCGAGATAGCCTGAGAGAGGAGATTTGTGAGTCCTGGGGACTTATACATGGGGCCAATTGAGGGGGTGCTCTGACACCCACCAAGAGAGGAAATGCCCTAAGCTCACCCTTCAAATAAGCAGCATCTTACCCTCAAAGGTTTCCCAGCTTGACAGTTTCAGCTCTGGCATCCTTCCCTCCCCCAGCCAAACCCATAAGTGGATCCAGATGGTCATTCCTATTTTAGGTTGGGGTGTGTGTTGGGGGAGGGATAGCTCTGAAACCTATCAATCCTGTCCCAAGCTCAGCCATAACAGGAGCTTCCTCCAGGACCCTGCTGTGATCCTGTAAGCCTGGAAGGAAATATTAGTCTTTGATGGAGATTTCCCATCTGTTTATGGGTGATGAGGAAGCAACAGCAGAGGAGTCCAGGGCACAGGCCAGAGAGACTCTTACAATTGGGTGAGAGAACCAAGGTGTATATGTGAGAAGGAGCGTTCTGCAGGGATGAATCCATCATTTAAAAAAAAAAAAAAAAAAAAAAGGCTGGGCGTGGTGGCTCACGCCTGTAATCCCAGCACTTTGGGAGGCTGAGGCGGGTGGATCACAAGGTCAAAAGATCAAGACCATCCTGGCCAACATGGTGAAACCCCATCTCTACTAAAAATACAAAAATTAGCTGGGTGTGATGTCGCGCGCCTGTAGTCCCAGCTACTTGGGAGGCTGAGGCAGGAGAATCGCTTGAACCCAGGAGGCAAAGGTTGCAGTGAGCCGAGATCATGCCACTGCACTCCAGCCTGATGATAGAGACTGTCTCAAAAAAAAAAAAAAAAAAAATCTTGTGGATGGGTTGTGGTGGGGGGCAAGCCAAACCTGGGAGACAGGCCCCAGAGGATCTGGCTTCTATCTCCAGGTACCTGGCTCTCCTCATGCCCCTGTTTCTGCAGCTGCCTAGGCCAAGGGTAGGATGATGTGGACCTTAGGAAAGGAGCCAGGGCTCTGTGGTCTGACCCTCTGCCTGAGCACTGTGCCCACCAACCCAAGCCCATTAAAAAGACTTGAGACACCAAGAGGTAGCAGGTAACAAGCTAGGTTCCTGCGTTTCGACTGTAACCAGCATGTGATACCAAGCCTGTAAGTATTTGCTTTTCATTCAATTTAACAAATATTGATTAAACAAATACCATGTGCTAGGCACTATACTGGGCATTGGGTATACACATGTGAGCAAGACAAACGGAGTTTCCAGTCAAGTGGGGGAGGCAAATAGTATACAGCTACAAAGAAGCTATGAAGAAAAAGAACAGGCGATTAACAGAGGCTTTCTCATTTAGATTGGGAGGCCAGCGATGGGCTCTCTGAGAAAGTAGTATTTTATCTGAGACAGGAAGAATGAAAGCTAGCCACTTTAAGTGGGTAGGAGGAGTATTTCAGGCAGAGGGGAACAGTGTGTGCCAAGTCCCTGGAATATGAAGAAGTGCATGAGAGGAACTGAAAAAAAGGGCCAGGATGGCTGTAGTATAGTAAATAAGGAAGGGGCGTGGTCCAGATGGTGCAGGGCTTTGTGAGCCATGGTAAGATATTTGTGTTTCATACTAAGTGCAATGAGAAGCCATTGAAGGTTGGCAGATTAAATGTGGTACGTATATTAGTACTACCAAACTTATGGCAGGTCCTGAGAGACTTACTTTGGTTGGTTATTCATCAATACCTACAATAAATGTTTAAAGGGTACCCAGCAACCCTATGCTAGAATTATGGGTTGACAGTCATGGTAGAGAGATGTCTAAGGCACAGACTTTCCTCACAGCCTGTGGTCCAGAAAAGATTAGATAACTACAGTGATTGAATCAAGAAGTAATGTAATTTATTCTCAACAACTGTAAACTACACACCTAATCTATTCCAAACCCTGTGCTGGATGCTGGTTGTTGCCCTTCAAGGATCACACACTGCAGAGGGGTCAAGGAGAGGTACAAATGTGCTCAAAGAATTTAGAGTGGGTTATAATCACTTTCTAACCCACCATAATCATTATCACACCTGTGAATCTGTGAGGTCTTTATAAAACATCAATTTATTCAATCATTTAATAAATCAGTAAACATCTAGTGGGCATATGCTTTGCACCAGGAACTGTGCCAGCTACTGAAGTCAAGGACCTTAGAGTTCCATAGCAGAGGCAGACATCCCCCACAAAAAAAAACATGAAAATATTAGGTGCTACAAACAGGACAGCAAGCTCTCCACAGATCAGCATTGAGGGAGGGTAATTCAATGGAAGAAGGACCTTCCCCAAATGGGAAGCTCCTAACTTCCTGAGTGCATTTGTCCATACCTTTACCTGATTACTCTTTCTGTTCTTTTTTCTTTAAGCCTGATTTTTAGTGGCAGTCTTCCTTCTGACTTTGGACTCTCCCCCACTTCCCCTCCCCACCCCAGTAGACTTCATTTCCTTTGTCTGTCTTGGTATCCTTTAAAAAGCCAAAAGGCGGCCGGGCGCGGTGGCTCAAGCCTGTAATCCCAGCACTCTGGGAGGCCGAGGCGGGCGGATCACGAGGTCAGGAGATCGAGACCATCCTGGCTAACACGGTGAAACCCCGTCTCTACTAAAAAAAATACAAAAAACTAGCCGGGCGAGGTGGCGGGCGCCTGTAGTCCCAGCTATTCGGGAGGCTGAGGCAGGAGAATGGCGTAAACCCGGGAGGCGGAGCTTGCAGTGAGCTGAGATCCGGCCACTGCACTCCAGCCCAGGCGACAGAGCGAGACTCCGTCTCAAAAAAAAAAAAAAAAAAAAAAAAAGCCAAAAGGCTCCAACATTTGAGCCTGGCTTCTCTGTAAGTATGGTTGTGTGTGATCTCAAACAATTAACTTTCCTGAGCCCGTTTTCCCATTTGTACAATGAAGGGATTGGATCACATCTAAGGCTTATTAAGTATTCACACTCTTGTACATAGTGCTCTGCACGGCCTTCCTTTCTTTGCACCGCTGCACCCATACCCCCACTCCCGTGCCACATGGCAGACATCAAGACTCAATAATATCCTATCTTCTAGCAGGTCTTCCCTGTATATACAATAAAATACATACACACACACACACACACACGTGCGCACACACAATCGTAGTCTCTCATTACGCTACCACTACCTCGTGAGAGGACCACAGAATGAAAAGGGCAAGGGAGGTATAAGACTTGGGTTTGCGCCGGACGCGGTGGCTCACGCCTGTAATCCCAACACTTTGGGAGGCCAAGGTGGGCGGATCACAAGGTCAGAAGTTCGAGACCATCCTGGCTAACATGGTGAAACCCCACCTCTACTAAAAATACAAAACTTAGCCGGGCGTGGTAGCGCACGCCTGTAATCCCAGCTACTCGGGAGGCTGAGGCAGGAGGATCGCCTGCACCTGGGAGGTGGAGGTTGCAGTGAGCCGAGATCGTGCCATTGCATTCCAGCCTGGGCAACAAGAGCAAAAAATTCCGCCCCCCCCAAAAAAAAGACTTGGGTTTGAATCGTGGCCTCTCACCTCACCTCTTGAGCCTCAGTTTCTCACTTGTAACAGAAGGGAAATACCTAATTTGGATGTCTAATCAGTTTATGGGGATTAGAAACAATTCTTGTCAAGTGCTTGGCACCTAAGAAGTGCTCAATAAATAGCGACTGTACCACACCTCCTAAGAGCCCTCAGCGTACTGAATTACAGAGTTCTTTATAAGTCTCCGGCGCTAGACTGCGAACTGCCTGAGGGCATCCTTTCTGCAGCCGCGGGGCGTAAGCTGCAAAGACTCGGGGCTGGCAGGCCCAGACGGAGTGGGGCGGGGCTGGCCGGGCCCAGAAGGACGCGGCTCGGATTCCCGGGGGAAAGCAAAGCGGAGCGGACCCATCTCCCGGAAGTGACGCCACTAGAGCCGGGGCCAGTCGCAGCGGGGCGCGCGCAGCATGGCGGAAGCGGAAGGGGGTTCTCCGCTCTTGTTGCCGCCGCCGCCACCCCCGCCCAGGATGGCGGAAGTGGAGGCGCCGACGGCGGCCGAGACGGACATGAAGCAATATCACGGCTCCGGCGGCGTCGCCATGGACGTGGAACGGAGCCGTTTCCCCTACTGCGTGGTGTGGACGCCCATCCCGGTGCTCACGTGAGTCTCTTCCGGCATCCGCCTGGGGACGAGGAGGGCCCAGGGAGAACCGGAGTCCACTTGGTGTCCCTCGGCTGGCCCGGGCTAGCCTCCGGCCCCGACGCGCAGCAAGCCTTTTCCTCTGGTCTGGCCCGCACGTCTCGCCCAGTCACCAGAACCCCGCCGTCCATGCAGTGCCAATTTGTGCACACCGTTGGGACACGCTCCCTGCTCTCAATACACCTAGTGTAGCCGGGTAGAGAGTTGTAGGCCAGCAGGAAAGGGCAAGTGGCTGGGAGACTCGAGCTGTGAGTGTGTAGAAGAGGGAGTCCCTCATCGGATCTGAGGAGACATTTTTATTAATTCACTGGTTTATTCACTCATTGAGCAAATGCTTACTGGTCGCTTACCGTATTCGACATCCTGCTGGGTCTGGGAGCAGGAGTGGGAGTTTGGTTGGGACCACACAAGATCCTGGGATGTCAACATTGGAAGGGCCCCCAGAGATCTGGAAGTCCAACCCTTTGTCTCACGTGCCATCTCAGTTGCAAAGCGGGTTTAGATCCCAGGTTGTCTGCCTCACAGACCAAAGTTCTTTCTATAACGTCAGCCTTTGTCAGGGGAGAAGCAGGTGTTCTGGTACCGCTTGCCGCCTTTTGGGAGGAGCTCTCATAAGGGGAGAGGTGGTTTGCCCTCCTGCTTCAGCCTTGACAGCTGATAAATATAACCTCTCCTCACCGTGCTGGACAGTTTGCCAAGCTCTTAAACATCCATTTTCTCAGAATTAAACATCCATTTTCTAAGGTGGGTTATCTTCTCAGATGGTGAAGCTGAGCTGCTTGTAGCATTAAGTGTCTTGATCAGGTTCGCACCCCAATAAGCAAAGGCATTAAGAACTCAGTTTTCTGATCTAACTTGCTCTTTGCCCTATGTTTTATCCACTCTCACCTGATGGGATAACTTGTTCCCCTGATATCAGTAACAGCCAAGTGGTGATGTGGAGAAGGGATCATTTGGGGCCTTAGGTGTTGCTGATTCTAAAAAGATCGTAGTTTTTGAATTATGTTAAAATACTTGAATTATTTTGTGTTTTCAAATACTTATGCACATAAGAGCATCCAACTGTTCTTTAAAAATAAAATCTTGGGCCAGGCGCCGTGGCTCATGCCTGTAATCCCAGCACTTTGGGAGGCCAAGGCAGGTGGATCGGGAGTTTGAGACCAGCCTGGCCAACGTGGTGATAAATTAGCTGGGCATAGTGGCACGTGCCTATAATCCCAGCTACTCTGGAAGCTAAGGCAGGAGAATTGCCTGAACCCGGCAAATGGAGTTTGCAGTGAGCCGAGATTGCACCCCTGCACTCCAGCGTGGGCAACACAGTGAAACTCCGTCTCAAATAATGAAATAAAATCTTAGGAAAATGTGTACATTAATTCATTCAGTGTTCTTTTAACACATGTGCTAAGTGACCCCTGTGTTCCCAGATAGTTCTAGGTGATGTGAATATACAGTGATGAATAAAGGAGATATGGTCTTTACACCTTTGAGAGTTTAAGTCATAGTGGAAGGAGATAGACAGTAAATAAGTAAGCTAATAAAAGAGCACCTGATAGTGATTAGTGATGTGAAGAAAATAAAATATTAGTGTGAAAATAACAGGGAGGGGCCGGGTGTGGTGGCTCACGCCTGTAATCCCAGCACTTTGGGAGGCCAAGGCAGGCGAATCACCTGAGGTCGGGAGTTCAAGACCAGCCTGACCAACATGGAGAAACCCCATCTCTACTAAAAATACAAAATTAGCCGGGGTGGTGGCGCATGCCTGGAATCTCAGCTACTCAGGAGGCTGAGGCAGGAGAATCGCTTGATCCCAGGAGGTGGAGGTTGCGGTGAGCCAAAATTGTGCCTTTGCACTCCAGCCTGGGCAACAAGAGCAAAACTCCGTCTCAAAAAAAAAAAAAAAAAAAAAAAAAAAAAAAGAAAGAAAATAACAGGGAGGGATACTCAGGAAATGTATTGATTTTCTTAAAACTGTCTTGTGATCCTAAACTCTCTTTAGCCTTTCTTATTCTCAAAAACACCATTTGTGGCATGGTCCTCCACAGAGGGTGGTAGCAGCGTGAGGTGGAGGCACCACAATGCCTGATCATCTGGGCCAAAAGCAGCTCATAGCCCATTTCTGTTCAGATCTGTGTACAGGTGTTCATAAGACAAGATGAATAAGATGCTCTGTTCCTGTCAAACGGTTCATGTTCCCTTCTGTGTTAGTCCATTCTTGCACTAATACTTGAGACTGGATAATTTGTAAAGATAAGAGGTTTGATTGATTCATGCTTCTGCAGGCTATATGGGAAGCATAGCAGCTTCTGCTTCTGGGGAGACCTCAGGAAGCTTCCAGTCATGGTGTAAAGCAGAGGGGGAGCGAGGCATCTCACATGGCAGGATTAGGAGCAAGAGGGAGTGAGGGGGGAGATACTATACACTTTGAAACAACCAGATCTTGGGAAAACTCACTACCACGAGAACAGCACCAAAGGGATGGTGCTGAACCATTTATGAGAAAGCTAGCCTCATGATCCCACCACCAGGCCCCACCTCCAACATGGGGACTGCAGTTTGACAGGAGATTTGGTGGGGACAGATCCAAACCATGTCACCTTCAAAGGACTTACCTCCAGCAGGAGGGAGGTAAAGGTCAATTAGCCATTGTAGTATTAGTGTATAGTGATGATTGCAGAGCTAGGCATAGATGTGACACAAGGAACTCTCACCTGTCTTGAGGAGAGATCAGAGGAGGAAATGGAACCCAAAGATCTGTCTACCCTCTCAGAGATGTTGGTAATTCTGCTTGAAAAACCAGTTTAGTGCTCGCCTCGGCAGCACGTATACTAAAATTGGAACAATACAGAGAAGATTTGCATGGCCCCTGTGCCAGGATGACACGCAGATTCGTGAAGCATTCCATATTTTTGTCACCCTGGACTTCGAGCAGGAGATGGCCACTGCTGCATCCTCCTCCCTGAAGAAGAGCTACGAGCTGCCCGATGGCCAGGTCATCACCATCGGCAACAAGCGGTTCCAGTGTCTGGAGGCGCTGTTCCAGCCTTCCTTCCTGGGTATGGAATCTTGCGGAATCCACGAGACCACGTTCAGCTCCATCATGAAGTGTGACGTGGACATCCGCAAAGACCTGTACACCAACGTGGTGCTGTCCGGCGGCACCACCATGTATCCGGGCATCACCGACAGGATACAGAAAGAGATCAATGCCATGGCACCCAGCACCATGAAGATGAAGCTCATAGTGCAAGTACTCGATGTGGATCAGCGGCTCCATCCTGGCCTCACTGTCCACCTTCTAGCAGATGTGGATTAGCAAGCAGGAGTACAAGTCAGACCCCTCTGTCGTCCACTGCAAATGCTTCTAAATGGACTGCGAGCAGATGCATAGCATTTGCTGCATGGGTTAATTCAGAAGTGTAAATTTGCCCCTGGCAAATGCATACACCTCATGCTAGCCTCACGAAACTGTAATAAGCCTTCGAAAAGAAATTGTCCTTGAAGCTTGTATCTGATATCAGCACGGGATTGTAGAACTTGTTGCTGATTTTGACCTTGTATTCAAGTTAACTGTTCCCCTTGGTATTTGTTTAATACCCTGTACGCATCTTTGCTTTCAACCCTTAGTACATGTGGCTTGGTCACTGCATGGTAAGGTCAGAACGTGCTTGTGGAAGACAAGCCTGTGGCTTGGTGAGTCTGCGTGGCCAGCAGTCTCCAATCTGTGCAGGGTATTAATATATCATGGCTGAGTGTTCTGGGATTTCTCTGGAGGCTGGCAAGGGCTCCTGAACCAGTTGTTTCTGTCCTGCGGGTCTGTCAGGGTTGGCAAGTCAAAGCCATAGGACCCAGTTTCCTTTCTTAGCTGATGTTTTCCTGCCAGAACACTGTGGGCCGTTACTTGCCTTGAGTTGGAAGCGGTTTGCATTTACACCTGTAAATATATTCATGGTTCTAATTTATGTAAGGTTTTTTGTATGCAGTTCTCAATTCTTTAAAGAGATGAGAACAGATTTTGTTTTTCTACTGTTACGTGAGAACATTAGGCCCCAGCAGCACGTCATTGTGAAGGAAAAATAAAAGTGCTGCAGTAACCAAAAAAAAAAAAAAAAAGAAATAAAAACCAGTTTAATGGCTGCTGCTACTAAAAAAACAGCTAGATTAGATGCTTCCTCTGTCCTAAACATTGTATGTTCACTCATTCAATCCTTATGTCAACCTATGAAAATAGATACTGTTGTCCCCATTTTATAGATGAGGAAGTAAGGCTTAGAAGCCAGTGTGGGGCTTTTTTGCTGAGTTAGCCTACCTTCCCAGATTGAGCTCCAGGGTGAGTGAGTCATTTATTCATTCATTAAATCTTTATAAAGCACCTATTATATACTAGATCCTGAATAGAAGTTAGTCCACAAGGCGGCTCTGGACCTGCCTTCCTGGAGCTTCCAGGCTGACAAACCACTTTGAGGGTTTCTTCTCTGGGGCTTCCAGCCTTTACTCTGATTTCCATCAGCTGCTGCCAGCACAGCTGTGGCGTGTGGAATCCTGGTTGGACCCAGACTTCCTCCCAAGCAGATGAAAGGAATGGGGGCAGAGATGGGGGTGGAGGGCAGTCCTGAGATCAGGATGAGCTACTTTCCCATAATCCTGAGTGTTCATCCTGTGGCCTATGGATCTTCTGCAACTTATTCTATGTTAGTGCAGTCAGTCAGATAGTGCTTATGTATTGAATACCTCGAGATGACAACACTGAGCAGCTGCCAAGCAGAAAGCAGGGTCCTAGGCACTGTGTAAATGGATAAGTCTAGCCATTTAATCCTCACAGTAGCTCCTCATTAAGGTAATTTTTACTATCCACAGAGAGATGAGAATGAGTAACTTGCCCAGAACAAAGTCAAGCCTCAACCCAGATGATATCTGAGCATGACTTCACTCTTGGTGTGTGTTTGTTGTTTTTAATTTTTTATTTGTTTGTTTATTTATTTATTCATTTATTTAGAGACAGAGTCTTGCTCTGTCACCCAGGCTGGAGTGCAGTGGCGTGATCTCAGCTCACTGCAACCTCCGCCTCTGGGGTTCAAGTGATTCTCGTGCCTCAGCCTCTCGAGTAACTGGGACTACAGGCACACGTCACCATGCCCAGCTAATTTTTGTATTTTTAATATAGGCAGGGTTTCCCCATGTTTGCCAGGCTGGTCTTGAACTCCTGACCTCAAGTCATCCACCGGCCTCTGCCTCCCAAAGTGCTGGGATTACAGGCGTGAGCCACTGAGCCTGGCCTTGGCTTACTGCAACCTCAACTTCCTGGAATCAAGCGATCCTCCAGCTAATTTTTAGATATTTTTTTAGATACAGGGTCTCACTGTGTTGCCCAGGCTGGCCTCAAATTCCTGGGCTCAAGCAATCCAACTGCCTTGGCCTTCCAAAGTGCTAGGATTACAGGCGTGAGCCACAGCACCCAGACCCTGACTCCACTCTTAAATGCAGGATGTTCATTCATTATTTAGTCAACAAATATTTAGTGAGTTGCAGCTATATGCAGGCACTGCCGTAATAAACAAGACAAAATCCTTGCTGTCTCCAAGCTTATGTGCTAGTGGAGAGACAGCATGTAAATAACTGAGATAATTTTGGATAGTAGTAGATACTATGAGGGAAGTAAAGCATTGTAGTGGAATCTGGGATTGGGTGGCTGTGCAGGAAGACACCGTTCAGGCAAGACCTCCGAAGCTGACAGTGAGGCTGAGGCCTAATCAGTGAGGAGTTAGCTGTGCCATGCTCTTGGGGAAGAGTGTTGCAGACGGTGGAGAGGGCAGATACAGAGAAAGCATGGGGTGGGAGGATTCGGCATGTTTGAGGAGCCACAAGCAGGCAGTGTAGCTAGAGAGGGGAGTGAGAAGAGGTTCGAGGGATAATTACCGCCACAGTGTTGGAAGAAGTTTGAAGTGTATTATAAGTGTAGTAGGAAGCCATTAATGGGCATTGAGCAGGGGAATGATGGAATCTGAATTCAGTTCTCAAAAGAACACTCTGTCCCCAACATCCTCTCAAGCGCTGAAGCTGTAGACCCGGAAGACCCCTGTCCTGTCAGTTGTAAACTCTCCAGTCTTCATTTGAAAGATCTTTTGAATCCATGTGCTTTTCACCACCCTGCCCGGAACCTCTAGTCAGGACCTCCGTCATCTCTTGCCAGTGGTACAGCAGTGGCCCCTGAGCTGACCTCTCCCCCTTTCATTCTTGCGGGCACATGCACCACTTTCTTGCTCTGCAGTGGTGTTTTCTGCCTGTCGATGTTCTGTCCTTTCACAGGTCAAGGTTAAAAGTCACCTCCTCTGTGAAATCTTTACTGACTCCACCCCAGTCCCCTGTAACTGCTTTTTTGAACTGCCTCTCTGGAGGCTTGGCCTCCACCCCTAGCCAGGTGCTTTGTGCTCGTGCCCAGACAGCATTGAGGCCAGGACCTGACCACTGGCCCTGTGAGTTCTCCTTAAACTGCATCAGTCTCTCCAGCACCCAGGTCCTGTAGGGCCATGGTTCTTAGAACGCAGACAGGTCTGGGGTTCCTATGTGTGGCATATTGGGGTGCATCTGGGATTTGTTGTTGTTTTTTAATGCCCATGTTTTTTTTTAAAAGGAACTTTTATTTCCTGGCATACACTATGCTTCTGTTCCAATTTCTACCCTTGCACATTCTGTTTCTTCGTTATTTTCTCAGGGAAGCCTTTCCTGAACTCCCCCACCCACATTGGTGTCATGTCCGCCCACCTTTTTTTTTTTTAACTTTCTTATTGAGGTATAACTTATGTACCGAACGGTGCACGAATCTCAGGTATACAGCTGAAAGAATTTTTGCATATCACACACTCATGTAACCACCACCCAGACAGAGGCTAGAAAGCATTGCCAACACCCACAGGACCCCCTTGTGCCCTCACAGTCAGTTCTACCACAGATTCCTCCCTGCTGTGGACCTCTAGCCATAGATCAGTTTTGCCTTTTCTTGGACTTCGTGTAAACAGAGTGCTGTGTTATGTACTCTGTGTAAGATTTCCTTCATTCACCCTTATGTCTGTGAAAGCCTATGTTGTGTGTATCAGAAGTTACACTCCAAAAAAAAAAGAAGTTACACTCTTTTTCATTATTATGGACTATTTCAATGTATAACTATACCACACTTACTCATTGTACTGTTGGACATTTGGATTCTTTATAGTTGTTTTTATCAATTTTATTGAATTATAGTTTATATACAATAAAATGTACACATTTTAAGAGTACAGTTCAGTGAGTTTTGGCAAATGTTATTTCCCAGGGGTGAGGGCAAAGAGGGCTCCAAAAGTGAAGCTGCTGAGGCATAGAGTATAGTGCCAAACTGTTTTCCCCAATGGTAGAAACAGTCCGGGCGCGGTGGCTCACGCCTGTAATTCCGGCACTTTGGGAGGCTGAGTCAGGCAGTTCACTTGAGGTTGGGAGTTCGAGACCAGCCTGGCCAACATGATGAAACCGCGTGTCTGCTAAAAATACAAAAATTAGCCAGGCATGCTGGCATGCACCTGTAGTCCTAGCTACTCAGGTGGCTGAGGCAGGAGAATTGCTTGAACCCGGGAGGTGGAGGTTGCAGTGAGCCAAGATTATGCCACTGTACTCCAGCCTGAGCGACAGAGTGAGACTCTGTTTAAAAATAAATAAATAAGTGGTAGAAACAGTTCATCCCTCCCACCAGCAATGAATGAGAGAGCGCTGGTTGTCCCTTGCCCTCACCTGCATCGGTGTTGCTGTCGTTTGAGTTACAGCTGTCCTGGTGGGATGCCGAGGTATCCCATTGTGCTGTCAGTTTGCAGTTGCCCTTGTCTGTGCTTCCCCAGCCCTCTGAATCACCCGAATGGCCATTCATCAACGAAACGTAATATTCACATGCTTCTGTGCGGTATGAAGCGTCCCCAGCATCTGTCTTAACTGGCTGAAAGATCCCCTAAGCTCTGTCCCTTCCCTGTCCTTTTCCTCACAGGTGGTTTTTCCCCATCATCGGCCACATGGGCATCTGCACATCCACAGGAGTCATTCGGGACTTCGCAGGCCCCTACTTTGTCTCGGTGAGTCCCCATTCTGCCCACCCTGGGGGGTCCAAGGTTTAAGTGGAAGGCTGTCCTGTCTTGCCTGCAGGCTTCCTGTCTCCCCAGACCCAGGAGAACACAGATAACCCGCAGTCCTGGCCCTGGCCCTGTACCCCTCACCAGTGTTTGACCCCTTTCCCCCTTCTCTTGCCTCCAGGACAGGCCGGGAGGGCAGTGTGGCCAGAAGGATTCTTAAGTAACTGACCCAGCCCTTTGCCCCCACCCCTGGGGTACCGAGACATGGGTAGGGATTAGAGGCAAGAGTGGAGAGTCAGACCATCCAGGAACCACATCTCTGGACCTTCAGAAGGTGGGAGTCAAGGTGGGGGGACAGGGGAGGCTGATACGGTTCCCTGGGTGTGGTCATGGAGAAGAGGGGGTGGGGCTTTAGAATGAACCAGCTGTGTTCTCAGGTCTGTTCCCTGGGGATGTGACCGAGACTGGTCCAGTGGGCCAGCAGCAGAGAAGCATGCATCATCCTGTCTCCAGGTGTCAGAGACTGGACTGAAGGGGTGTGGTGGCACCAACCTATTTATATTAATAGTTGTCATGATCATCTTAACACGACAAAGGTCTGTCACTTTGTACTTAAAAATACTTTCACATCCATTACTTTGTCATATATTTTTATGGTGATTAATCATTGGCCAGGTCTGTCAGCAGGGTCTCCCTGATCTGCACCCAGAGTCTGTCTCTGTGTAACTCCTGTACCCCAGGTCTAATGTGATGAGTCTAGGACTTCACTGCAGAGTCTCCCTCACAGGAAGTCCCTCTGGGCCCAGGGCCTGCGCCCTGCTATGAATGCAGTCAGACTGCTGGGTGCGGAAATGGGCTCCATGTGGGCCACCACTGCTGAGTCTGGAGGCCAGACCATGATGGAAACCTCAAAGATCAGAGAAGACTGACCAGAGAACTTGGAGACAATGAGGCCCAGAGAGGGCAAGAGAATTCCTGGGTGCCACACGAAGGGACAGTGGCAGTTGGAGCCCTAGGTCTTTATCTCTGATGCAGTGCTCTGTGCACTTGTGCCACACTGCCTTCTTCCTGCAGAACAGCCACTAGCTCTTCAGATGCCATGCCAGCCCCAAGGCAGGACCCAGGCACCACTTCTGGCCCCCCCACCCCAGACATACCCCCTTCTAAGTCACTGCGCTTCCACCACCTACCCAGGTTTGTCATCTGACCCCAATGTAAGTTCTTTACTGACCTCTGCTTTTGTCCCTCAACAGGAGGACAATATGGCCTTTGGAAAGCCTGCCAAGTAAGTGATGAACACCCATGTGACTGGCTCTAGAGGCAGGTTGCTCCTGCCCAGGTGGGCCAGGCCTTCTGGGGCACAGTAGGGGACAGCGCCCTGAGGATAGAGTATTTGGGGTGGAGGGGGAGTCAGCCAGGGTCCACCAGAGCATGGCAGCCCTGTACGGAGTGCCTACCGCACCAGCCCCTGGCTAGGGCCTTTACCTGTAGACCATCTGGGCCTTACCACAGCTCTTCAGGTTTGTATGTTCAACTCCATGGCAAGGGTGAGGAAAGGGAGGGGACTTGGTCAGGGTCACACAGGAAGTGGCAGAGCTGGGACCCACACCCAGATCTGTCTCCCTCGAGACTCACTCTCCCGCCCTTTGGGAACAAATGAGCTATGGAAGGTAGAAGAGAGGCATTGTTTGGAGCTCTGCTGGAAAGTTCTGGTTGGAGAGAATAAAAACTGTTCAGCCTTTTGGGAGCTATTGCTGGTTTGGTTTTGGGACATTTTGTCTTCATCTTTGCAGTCTTGGGTGCCCACCTCAGCTGCGGGCCTGGTGACAGTGCCTCAGTCATCAGTGTCCTCAGGTGACCTGTTGCCCAAGGCTGCACTGGGGGGAGGGACAGGGCCAAGGAGGAGTTGGTGTCCCACACAGCCGAGATGGCCTGGAGCAGGGCTTCCTGCTGCCTGCTCTGGCTTCCTCCGGCAGGCGGCAGTGTGGTCCAGGAGCCTCTGGGCCGCCAGGTATTCGCTGCCAGCTGCTCTTCAAGGACAGCTTTAAGGGCATCATTTTCCAAGCAGTAGCCCCTAAGCGGCCCCAGTCCAGGCCGTGGTCTCTAGACTCCTCCACCAAGCCATTCCCCTACACAACAGCCAGGGGGCACCCTGACCTCCTAGCTCTCCTTGGCCTGAGACCCACCAGGCACTCTGGTGCTTGGAGCCTCACCCACCTTGAGGTTTATGGGCTTTAGCACCATCAGCTTCCCTCCCACTCACCCTGGCAAGCTGCATGGGAGACAGGGAGAGTGCTTGCTGCTGGGTAAACTCCCCACATGATGTGGCCTCACCTGCATCTCCAGCCTTAGCTGCCAGCATTCCATCACCGTGTTCCTCCTTCCGCATCCTCCAGGAGGGCTCAGTCACTTCAGTTATGGGACACACTGCACAATTTTATGCCTCTCACTTAGCTTAAGCTGTTCCCTTGGCCTGGAATGCCCACCTCTTCTTTCTTTGCCTGGCTAACCCTCTTCCTTCAGACTGGACCCAGGTGTCACCTCCAGGAAGCCGCCTCACACCCCATCTTAGTCCTTCTGGCTGCCATAACAAAATCTCATCGATTGGGTATCTTAGAAACAGCAGAAATGTATTTCTCACAATTCTGAAGACTGGACAGTCCTGGGTGCAGGTGCTGGTAGAGTCAGTGTCTAGTGAGGACCTGAGGCGCCTTCCCACTGTGTCCCGCCGTGGTGGAGGGGTGAGGGGTCTCCCTCAGGGCTCTTTTATAAGGACATGGATCCCATTCATGAGAGCTAATCACCTCCCAAAGGCCCCACCTCCTCATACCATCACCTTGGGGGTTAAGATTTCAACATATGAATTTAGTGGGGACACAGACTCTCAGAGCATAGCACCCCTAACTTCATTCCATATCCCCCCAGGATCCCCCATGACACCGGCCACCTCACCCTATGTCACAGTTGACTGCCACGTGACACCCCAGATGTGGTTCACTGCACACCTTGGCACCCAGCTCAGGCCCGGGCACAGGGCAGGCCTCAGACGACATGCGTAGAGCTGAGGGCACAAAGGAGCCAAGTCAGTTTCCAGAGCCCTTCTCTCCCACCAGGTACTGGAAGTTGGACCCTGCTCAGGTCTATGCTAGCGGGCCCAACGCGTGGGACACGGCTGTGCATGATGCCTCTGAGGAGTACAAGCACCGCATGGTAGGTGGGCCAGGGCGGCACCAGCACTCCCCAGGCTGGGACCAGGGGGGAGACTCCCTTGCAGCCTGTCCTGACCAGCCCTTCCGGTGCCTCCAGCACAATCTCTGCTGTGACAACTGCCACTCGCACGTGGCATTGGCCCTGAATCTGATGCGCTACAACAACAGCACCAACTGGAATATGGTGACGCTCTGCTTCTTCTGCCTGCTCTATGGGAAGTACGTCAGGTGAGCTGCCCTCTTGCCCGCCCACCCACACGCTGCGCAGAGGCTGCTCTCCCAAGGATCCTAGAAAGACCATTCCTGGCGAACTTCAGTCAGCCGGGACAGTTGGAACATCTAGATGCCAGTTGGAGCCGTGGTGGTTCTAGAGTGACGAGCTAAGGGCCTGGTGGAGAGGGAGGTGGCTGTACTGGAGTCCAGCTCCACCTGGGCCCCAAATGCAGCTCTGGCACTTACCCGCTGTGAGACCATGGGCAACTGCCTTGGTCTCTCTGAGCCACAGCTGTCCTTGGTGAAATGCAGACAATGATTCCGGCGCCTCAGGGAGGCTTCTACAGATACCTGTGCTCCGGTAGAGTGAGCAGATAGATCCTCTCAGAATGACTGCCCCCACAGGTCCCTTCCCAGGCAGAGAGGTTGAGTGAGTCGCCCATGGTCCCCACAGCATGGCCACAGCAGAGCCCAGACTCGTGAGCCAGCATAGGCTAGTGCTGATCTGGCCGCCTCTCCAAGCTTTCCTCTTAGCCATGTTCATCATTAAGAGCTTCTGAAAAGCAGACTTTTAGGGATATTTTTAAGTACTGCATGGCTTTTAGAAGTCCCGTGAGAATAACTGTGGTCACACATAGGTTGAACTCAGGCCGCCGGCTCCCAGCTGCTTTGCTGCAGCCACAACACTGCTGACCCCTGCCAGCCCCAGACCTCCCAGCAGTCCCCATTATGAAGTCCGTGGGCAGAGGGCACATGTGGCTTCCATACCGAAACTGCAATTCCTGGTCCTCTTGCTGGAGACCTCACCCCAGAGGTGGGTGGCTATAGATGGAGCCAGTGAAGCCTAGAAAGGGGGAGCATGTCTCCTGTTCCCAACCATTGAGGTGTCCGTAAATCTCCACCAGGAGCGTGGAGCAGCCCCTGACCAGGACCATAGCTGGTGATCCCCCATAGTGAGCAACCAGGCCCACCCTGCTTCCTTGATTGACCGAGTTTGGGGTGAGGGGTTGGTTGTAGGGTTTTCCTTAGGGATGGCAGCACCATCAGGGTCTGTGGGTGCACAGGGCTGTGGGCCGCATACCTGTTCACCAGGCCCTGCCCACCTATGCTCTCTCCTTTCTCTCTGTCAGTGTTGGGGCCTTCGTGAAGACCTGGCTGCCGTTCATCCTTCTCCTGGGCATCATCCTCACCGTCAGCTTGGTCTTTAACCTCCGGTGATGGCTGCTCTGTGGCCCCGCACCCACCAGGGTCCCGAGGAAACAGCCGCCATCCCTTTTGGTTCCAGATTTTTTTCTCCTCACCCCAAAAGGCACGGTTGGGCCTGCTGTTGTGGACCGGGGATCGGGGCTGGCAGGATGGAAGGGCTGAGGACCAGCATGAGGCGGGGGTTTGTTGTCTCCCTGCCTCTCAGAAGCACCCTGTTCCCTCCTCCCCAGGCCTGTGACTCCGGCCCTGGAAGCCCCTTTGTTCTTCTGTTGAAAGGCCTTGTTTTCCCTCTGTAAAGCTGCTCCCGTCACTGCCTGCTGGGGTCCTGCCTCAGCCCAGCCCAGAACGGGGAGAGGAGGACATTTGGGCTCACCTGTCAAGGTGGCCTTGGGACCAGAGCTGGATTGGGAGCCTGTCCTGCATTAGCTCTGGTCCCAGCATGGGGTGGGGTACACTTAGTAGTCTCTATAAGCCAAGCTGCCCTAGGACCTTCACCAGTGACCTCTAGAATGGTCCGGAGGGGCTGGCTGGTCCCTTTGTCAGACTTCTGCCGGCAACTGCCCTGGGGGACGTGTGTGCCCACCTGGCATCCTCCAGCCCATGCAGTCCTCTCTTCACTGTCCCACGGCCTCCCAGTGCCTCCCAGCATTGGACCCATCTACCCCTGCAGTTTGGGGCGAGAGAGGTGAGTGGACCTGACAAGTGCCAGAGTGACTGTGTAGACAGAGCATTGTAGACAGCACTCAGCCCCAGCCCCAGGTGTGGACGTCACGCTGGTGATGGCTCCCCTGGGTGGCCTGCCAGCACAGCCAGTGCCATCAGGGAACTGAAGGGGCTGTCCACCGCCTAACTCCAGCTCCCCCTTTCTTCACATCACCAAGGCCCTGTGCCGCCCGCCTCACCCCTCTGCTCTGTGGATTCCTTTGGGAAGGGTTCCGGGGCAGGACAATAAAGACTTTTGACTCCAGTTGGTGCCCTGTCATTGTTTTCTCCCTCTCTGGGGCCCCCTCGCCCCTCAGCTCATAGCGTCTTGGTATTCTTGGGACCCTCTTACCCTTGACAAGGGTCTGGTTGCCAGCACCATGGTTGAGTCTATGTCCAATGCCTGGAGCCATCAGCACCCCTCAGGTATATCCCGCCCCTGCAGTTTGGGAATTCCCTGCCATTCTACATTCCCTTCCAAAGCTTTCCTCTTGAGGCAGGTGAGCATTGAAACCCCTTCCATTGTCCCTGTTGGGAAGGACTTGTAGGATTGGGGTTAGGGCTGAGTAGGGCCTCCACTGCTGTCCCCACCGCCCCCAGGGGTGCAGAGTTGGGGATGAGCTAAGAGCACTGCCAGCCTCTGGCCCCTGTATCCATCCAGCCCTCGCCTACCTCTGATCCTTTGCTCTCCACCGTCCCTCTCATGGCGGCCCTGCCTAACCAAGGCCCAGCTTAAAAGCTGCTTCCTCCCTGAAGCCTTTCCCAATCCTGTCCATGCATCACTTAAGTTGAACTAGCCAAGGATTTGGTCTCGGAGGTGACCTTGAGGACATGCTCTAGCAGCTGACCATGGAGTCCCTGGTCAGGCATCTGCCAGCTCACCCCAGACCCTGTAGTGCTGTGGTCTCCAAGCCTGAGACTTCTCCAGGGCAAGGCAGAGGTGCCCTCTCCCCACTTCAGAGCAATTCCATTTACTTTTCTTTTTTCTCCTTTTTCTTTCTTTATTTTTTGGGAGACAGAATCTCACTCCGTTGCCCAAGCTGGAGTGCAATGGTGCGTTCTCAGCTCACTGCAACGCCTGCCTCCTGAGTTCAAGTAATTCTCATGCCTCAGCTTCCCAAATAGCTGGGATTACAGGTGCCTACCATACAAATATTAATTTGTATTTTTAGGAGAGGCAGGGTTTTACCATGTTGGCCAGGCTGATCTCAAACTCCTCAGGTGACCCGCCTGCCTCAGCCTCCCAAAATGCTGAGATTATAGGCAGAAGCCATTATTTTCAGTAGAGACAGGGTTTCACCATGTTGGCCAGGCTGGTCTCAAACTCCTGACCTCGTGATCTGCCTGCTTCGGCCTCCCAATGTGCTGGAATTACAGGTGTGAGTTACCGTGCCCGGCCTAAGTCCCTGTCTCTCAAAAAAAAAAAAAGTCACCAACAGCGAGTGCTTACTCTGTGTTAGGCCTTGTGATGAAATATCGTCTTAGCCTCACAACAGCCCCACAACAAGGTAGATGCCACCATCCCATTTTACAGATGAAGAAGTAAGCAGAGAAGTGATTTGCTCCAGGTCACAGAGGTAGGAAAAGTGGAACCATGGTTCAAACCCAGCAGCTGGGCTCCAGCGCCCCCACTCAGAGCCACCCTGTGCGATGCCCTCACTGGAGCACAGGAGTGGAAATGAGAGGTGCTGTGATGCAAAAGGAGAATGACCGCGGAGGTGAAAAGCTCTCCTGGCGGCAGCAGGCCTGTGAGATGGCTATTGTCCCCGCTTCATAAAGGAAGAGAGTGAGGCTTACAGGGATTGTCATTGATCCCAGGCCACAAGGGAACCATGCGGCAGAGCCAGATTTTAACCCAGATCTGCTGGCCTCTAGCACCCTGCCTCTTAACAGAGGGACGTTGCCTAGAGACTGGCTGCAGTGCAGGGGCACTGAACTCGAGGAGGCTGAGCGAGTCCTAGAGCTGGGGAAAAGTATTCCCACAGGGAGCACAGAAGGCCCAGGGGTGTTGAAGGACAGGAAATAGTCCGTAGCTAAGGCTCTATGGGTATAGGTGATGAAGGGGAGAAAGCCAGAGTAAGGGCAGCAATCCTGAGGGTCAGGCTGAGGGCCAGGCTGTCCTGGGAAGTGGTGAGGCTTCCATCTCAGGACGTGTCTAAATGGGACTGGACTGGTTTGGAAATGTGTGAATGGGCCCGAGGGATGGCCTGGCTGTCTGCTGGCACGTTCCAAACCAGAGGATGACAAAGAAAAGTATGTTCGAAAGCTGTGCAACAAAGGGCCAGAGGGGCCTCGTGTGGCCACAGGGAGGCAGGAGAAGAGGAGGCTTCCAGAAGAGGCTGAGCGAGGACTGAGACCTGGGCAGGGGGAGGACAGTGGAGACAGACAGATGGGAGGGCACCTGGAGTGAAGTGTGGACAGCACCCGGAGGTGGCAGGAAGCAGCAGGAGGCCAGGGGCCAGGATGATGGGGGCTGGTTAGAGGTGGAAACTTGGAAATAGGTTTCAAGTGGTGAAGAGGCCAGATGAATGCAGGTTGAAACACAGCAGGAGAGATGGCTGGAAGTATCAGCGTCAGGGAGTCACAGCTATAGGAAGGACAGGAGAACAGAGAAAGGAAGGGAAATTTAGAAACCCGAAGACCAGATAATGAAGTTTCATGCCTTCCAGGAGGGAGGGCTGCTGAGAGGTGAGAAGGGGGCAGAGAAACATCATTGCAGGCACCGGGACCAGGATGGCAGGAAGGCGTGAGGATACTGTTGGCCACTCTCCTTCCATTTTGAGGGCCTTAATGGAGGAGGCAGCATCACAGTAATGGTCCCACAGCAGCTGCTCAATGGGTATTGCATGTGTGGGTGCATAAATGCATTAATCAAGAGTCTACTGGGGACTGGGCAAGGTGGCTCACTCCTGTAATCCTAGCACTTTGGGAGGCTGAGGCAGGTGGATCACCTGAGGCCAGGAGTTCAAGACCAGCCTGGCAACATGGTAAAACCCCATCTCTACTCAAAATACAAAAATTAGCCGGGCATGGTGGTGGGCACCTGTAGTTCCAGCTACTCGAGAGGCTGAGGCATGAGAATCACTTGAACCCAGGAGGTGGAGGCTGCAGTGAGCCAAGAACGTGCCACTGCACTCCAGCCTGGGCAACACAGCGAGACTCCATCTCAAAACAAACAAACAAATAAATAAAGTCTTCAAGGATCTCACTGAATTTTAGTGAAAATCCTGAGGAGGGATTATTACCCCCATTTAACAGATGAGAAAAATAAGATTAACTTGCAAAAAATAAGTAGGGAAGCCTCAACTGTGGGCTGAGATGGAGGAGGGGCCCTCTGTCTCTCAGTGGTGGTGGGAGCCAGTTCTGATGACGGGGAGGAAGAGTGGGTTTTTTGTTTGCTTTTCTGAGACGGAGTCTCGCTGTGTTGCCCAGGCTGGAGGGCAGTGGCAAGATCTCAGCTCACTACAACCGCCGCCTCCTGGGTTCCAGCGATTCTCCTGCCTCAGCCTCCCGAGTAGCTGGGACTGCAAGCACTCGCCACCATGCCCAGTTAATTTTTGTTATTTTGAGTAGAGATGGGGTTTCACCATGTTGGCCAGACTGGTCTCAAACTCCTGTCCTAGAGTGATCCGCCCACCTCGACCTCCCAAAGTACTGGGATTACAAGCATGAGTAACCGTGCCCAGACCGGTTTTGTTTATAAACCACCCCTTGCCCTACCTCTCCCAGGGGTCTATGAGGAGCCCTCTAATCTTTAATCCATGGCCCTAGGTTCAGGGGAGGGGGTCGGGCCAGGGCAGGCCATGGAAAGTGAAGTGGACTTGGGGGGAGTCAGAAAGCTTTGGTGTGGCCTCTTGTGCCCAAGACAACCCAGGAGGTTCAGGGTCCTGAAGCCAATGTAATCTAGGGCCTAAACCTTCTAATCTCAGGGTGGGCAGAAGCTGGGTGTAGAATGGGGTGCTCAGAGGGGCTCAGGGGTGTTCAGGGTGCCAGTGTGGGACCCTCACCTTGGCACTGGAAGATTTCAGGCCTCCTCAAACAGATGGGGCCCAGGACAGCAGAGCGGACAGAGAGGGCTGCTCTGCTGTGGCCAGCATGTCCCAGAGGTACATGTGGATACAGAGGGCAGCAGCTGCTGAAATGGCCATGGGCATTGGACTATGCTGGAGTGGGGACACCTCACCCCGACTCTGCCAGCTCACACCGGGCACTTTCACTTCCCTTAGAATAGGCCCCTTGCACACTGCTACCCACAGTTTGCATCAGAAGAAATGGAAGAGACCTGCTTAAGGTCACACACCCAGTGGCAGAGCAGGGACTCTGCGCAGGGTGGCCTAACTGGGGAGCTGGGGCCAAGCCCGGCCTCTCCAGTCAGCTGCGGGGGCGCACCCCGGGGCGCTGGGAGTCCAGGCCCGGTTTTGCATCAGGCCCTGCCGAGGTGTTTCCTCCTCCTCAGTGTGGGGCAGCTGCTGGCTGGGCTGCCTGTTGAGTCAGCCTTCTTCCCTCACGGCTCTTCTCCCAGTCCCTGAAACTCGGCTGCCAGGGGAGCTGGAGTCACCTGCGAAGGTGTCCTCCCATACTGGACCCCTACAGGTAACACATGTCGGTGCCAGGGTCCCCTGCCAGGGTCCAGAGACGCAGGCACTGCCACCTGGTATCCTGAGCACCCTCCAGCACCTTGGGGTTGGGGGAGGTGGGCGCATGTCTGGAACTGGAACAGCCGGACAGATGGACAGACCCTCCTCTTGACCAATGGGTCTGTCCCACAGTGTCAAAACAGCAGGGAAGACCAAACACTTGATTCTGCCTCTGGTAGGAGAGGGGACTTCAGGGAGGGGAACTGCTGAGGAGGCTGGGCTGATGCCCATGGCCCAGCTCAGGCAGGCCTGCAGGACAGAAATAGGCCCAGTTCTGCCAAATGTCCTCTCCCACCTCCATCCACACTCAGACACACATACCTGGTGGCCCCCAAGGCACCAGGGGACACCCCACAGCACACAGCCCAGTCACACGTACAGCACAGGAGGAAACGCACAATGCATACTGCACACACCCCACATGGCGCTGTCACCTAGAACGTCACTGAACACACCGCACAGACAATATAGTCACCATGCAGCATCACACCGCAGCAGGACACAAAGACACACTCACACAGCAACTACACAGCTCACAGACCCACACTACGCAGACATGCCCACCAGACTCGGACCAGGGCACAGAGAGGGACATGGGTTCACACACCAATCCACGGGGGAGCCCAAACTGTGCGTTTGCAAGACCCACACCTTGGCCATAGAAGTTCAGGGACACTGCTGTTGTGGAGCACACAGGTATCCACAGAGCGAATGCACACCGGGCAGCCAGGCCGAGGCCTTCAGCTCCTGAGGGTGTCAGGAGGGATCGCTGGGACTCGGCCACTGACTCAGCTGGGAGGGGACAGAACATAGCAGGCGGTGGACACAAGCCAGGACCTGCCTGCCAAGCTGCCTCCACCGGTCCCGGCCCCACCTGGAGCCCTGGCATGGAAGGGGCGGGGAAGAGAGGAGAGGCCGCCCAGTGGGCTCAGGACACAGCCCTGACCAAGTCATGGGCCCCTTGCCACGTCTACATGCCCCTCAGCGCTGGGCAAATGTTTTCTTTCCGGAGTCACTGTGGTACCTGAGCATGGGCTGCTGTGCCAGCTTAGGCCTCCACCGCCGGGACCCCACCCTGGTCTTGGGAGAACCGTGTGGCCAGAGCAGAGGGGCCCGGTGGCTCCAGGCAAGAGGGCAGGGCTGGCGGCGGGGGCATCCCTGGGTTGGAGGCCTCGGTGGGAGTGTGTGCGGCAGTTACCTCAGGGGAGGAAGTTGGGGGTGTGGGCTGAGGAGGAGGTTGCCTCAGACAGGAAGGCCAAGTGGGCCAGGGCAGGGTGGAGGTGAAGGGTGGCGGGAGGGGACCCAGGCTGTGAGGTTCCTGGCCCAGGGGAGTGAGCATGTGTGTGTGTGTGCATGTGTGTGTGTGCACGTACGTGTGTGTGCGCGTGCATGTGTGTGTGTATGCGCGTGTGTGTCTGTCTAGGTGGGTGGTTGTATGTGTGCATTCCCATGTATGTGCAGGTATATTTCTGCATTTAATTAATCAAAATTTTACCAACCATCTGTTGTGTGCAAAGTACTGGCTTTGAGGGTCACTCCCTCTCCCTGCCTCCAAGGAGCTCACAACTCAGATAGCTGGACAATGTGTGTGTGCCAGAGTCTGTGTGATTTTTATGTATATCTTTATTGAGGGACACATTTGTCCCCAGACTTGTTCTTGTCTAGGTGAACCCATCCGGGTGGGCCCATCCCTGTTGGTGTGCATATGCTGTGTGCAGGTTTTTTTGCTTGTTTTTGTTTTGAGACAGAGTCTCACTCTGTTGCCCAGGCTGGAGTGCAGTGGCACCATCGCAGCTCACTGAAACCTCCACCTCTCGGGTTCAAGAGATTCTCCTGCCTCAGCTTCCCAAGTAGCTGGAATTACAGGCATGAGCCACCAAGCCCAGCTAATTTTTCTTTTCTTTCTTTTTTTTTTTTTTTTGGAGACGGAGTTTCGCTCTTTTTGCCCAGGCTAGAGTGCGATGGTGTGATCTTGGCTCACCGTAATCTCTGCCTCCCAGGTTCTAGCAATTCTCCCACCTCAGCTTCCCAAGTAGCTGGGATTACAGGTATGCACCACCACGCCCAGCTAATTTTATATTTTTAGTAGAGATGGGGTTTGTCCATGTTGGTCAGGCTGATCTCAAACTCCTGACCTCAGATGATCCACCCGCCTCGGCCTCCCAAAGTGCTGGGATTACAGGGGTGAACCACTGTACCCGGCCATAATTTTTGTATTTTTAGTAGAGATGGGGTTTCACCATGTTGGCCAGGCTGGTCTCAAACTCCTGACCTCAGGTGATCGGCCCACTTTGGCCTCCCAAAGTGTTGGGATTACAGGTGTGAGCTACCACGCCTGGCCACTGTGTGCAGATTTAAGAACATGTGTAGGGCTGGGCGTGGTGGCTCACATCTGTAATCCCAGCACCTTGGGAGGCCGAGGCGGGCGGATCACAAGATCAGGAGTTCCAGGCCAGCCTAGTCAACATGGTCAAACCCCGTCTCTACTAAAAATACAAAAATTAGCTGGGCGTGATGGTGTGTGCCTATAATTCCAGCTACTCAGGAGGCTGAGGCAGAATTGTTTGAACCCGTTGGGTGGAGGTTGCAGTGAGATGAGATCGCGCCACTGTACTCCAGCCTGGGAAAAAAAGAGCAAAGCTCCTTCTCAAAAAAAAAAAAAAAAAAAAAAAGAATGTGTGTGCATGTCTCTCGTGGGCACGGGTCCAGGTCTGTGTCTGTAGAGGGCCCTTTCTGGGGGAACAGCTGTACATGCGCCTGTCTTTATGCAGGTGTCTATGTGCATGTGCGGCCATATCTATGCCTACGTGGATCCGCGTGTGCACGTGTGTCTGTGTGTTCCATCGCTGCAGTTCTGTGTGGCCCTACCTCAGGGTGTGTGCATGTGTGTCTCTTGCGTCTTCCACTGTGTCCCTGAGTGCGTTCAAGGGCCAGTGTATGCATGTGTGCATGAGTGCCTGGCACCCCACCTTGAGCTCAGCCGTCCTGGGGTGGCACCCTACCCATACCTGGCCAAGTGTTTGGGGAGAAAAGGGCTGTTGGTTCCAGGATGTGCCAAGCATTTGTGCAGGGCTTGACCTGACCCTTGGTCTGCCCCCAGGAAGCTACGTGTGCCCAGCTGGGGCACAGCCCCAGCTGATGCCCCAGAGGGGCCACCCATCTCAAGAGGGGCTTTGGGCTCTGCCCTCCCTCCCCATGGCGCATGGGCCAAAGCCTGAGACTGAAGGACTATTGGACCTCAGCTTCCTGACAGAGGAGGAGCAGGAGGCCATTGCTGGTGTCCTCCAACGAGATGCCCGCCTGCGCCAGCTGGAGGCAGGGCGGGTCAGGTAAGGCAGGGCAGACCCTGGCCAGGGAGCATTGAGAGGCTTGAGTGGCCCCCACCCTGCTCCCTACTGACACCACTGCCGTCAGATGTCTGCGTGGTTCTTGGTTTCGCCCTTTAGTCTCCTCTGGCCTTGGCCAGCTCACAGCTTATCACTTCTCCAGGGTGACTGCACCAGCTTTCTCGCCAGCCTCTCTGCCTCCAGGCTTGCCTCTTGGGCCCACCTCCTGCAGCTGATGCTCCCCAGATCTGTCCTTTTTTAATTTTAATTTTAATTTTTTTTTGAGACAGAGTTTCATTTTTTTGCCCAGGCTGGAGTGAAGTGGCACAATCTTGGCTCACTGCAACCTCCGCCCCTCCGGGTTCAAGCAATTCTCCTGCCACAGTCTCCCAAGTAGCTGGGATTATAGGTACATGCCACCACGCCCAGCTAATTTTTTGTATTTTCGGTAGAGATGAGGTTTCACCATGTTGGCCAGGCTGGTCTCAAACCCCTGACC
Organism: Macaca mulatta; assembly: GCF_049350105.2. Lineage (NCBI taxonomy): Eukaryota > Metazoa > Chordata > Mammalia > Primates > Cercopithecidae > Macaca > Macaca mulatta. Next base: position 213,611,273 of record NC_133406.1, on the reverse strand, counting down.
TCAGATGATCCACCCGCCTCGGCCTCCCAAAGTGCTGGGATTACAGATGCGAGCCACCGTGCCTGGCCAGATCTGTCCTTAATGTCCCCGCTGAAACTTCTCCTGGCTCCCCAGTGTCAAGGACAAGCTCCTAGGCATGGTCCACTGGGCCTCCCTGGTCGGTCCTTGCCAGCCCCCACCATCTCCTCTTCCACCATAACCCCCACCCAACACACAGACACAAAGTGACCCCTCCAGCCACTCAGGTGCTCCCCAGTCCCTGAACCCACACTTCACTTCTATGCCTATGCTGGTACTGGAAGAGCACGGTGGTAGAAGAGCATGGGTGTTACAAGCAATGTTTGGGGACAGATACTTCCTAGATTTGTAACCTTGGCAACTCACCTGACCTCCTTGAGCACCACGCTCCTTGTCTATAAAATGGGGCTAAGGAGTCCTACTTCACTGATTTAAGAGGAATTGGCCAGGGATAGTGGCGACTCCTGTAATCCCAGCACTTTGAGAGGCTGAGACGGGAGGATTGCTTGAGCCCAGGAATTCAAGACCAGCCTGGACAACACAGTGAGACCCTATTTCTACAAAATATAAAAAAATTAGCCTGGCGTGGTGGTATGTGCCTGTAGTCCCAACTATTTAGGCAGCTGAGGTGAGAGGATTGCTTGAACCCAGGAGGTCAGGCTGCAATGAGCCATGATCATGCCACTGCACTCCAGCCAGGGCAACAGAGCAAGACCCTATCTCAAAAAATAATAATAAAATAAAAAGTGTAATAACTATTATCCTTCTCTACCTGGAGAACTCCAATTTGTCTTTTAAGAAGAAATTCAAGACTGGGCACAGTGGTTTACAACATTTTGGGAGGCTGAGGCAGGTGGATTGCTTGAGTCCAGGAGTTAGAGACTAGCCTGGGCAACATTGAAAAGCCCCGTCTCTACAAAACAAAATAAAAAAAATTAGCTGAGCAAGGTGGCACGCGCCTGTAGTCCCAGCTACTCGGGAGGCTGAAGTGGGAGGATCACTTGAGCCTGGGAGGTGAAGGTTGCAGTGAGCTGAGATTGCGCCACAGCACTCCAGCCTGGGCATAGAGGGAGACCCCATCTCAAAATAATTAAGTAAATAAATAAATAAAGGCAATTCGAATGTCACCTCCTCTGGGAAACCCTCCCGGATTCTCCCAGGCAGAGCTGGCTCTTCTTATTTCTATCACATCATCCGGTTCACTATAGTGTACTTGTCTCTTCTGGACTCGGTCTCCCCAGCAGCCCGAGCTCCTCCACAGCACAGATCAAGTCTGATTTGCTGTTGGGTCCCTGGCCCCCGGTCCCAAGCCTGGTACCATGTGGGTGGTGGAATGTTGCTTGAGTGAGTCATGACAGCCACACCTTCCCCCTTCCTCCAGCAAGCTCCGGGCCTCACTGGCAGACCCTGGGCAGCTGAAGATCCTGACAGGGGACTGGTTCCAGGAAGCACGCTCCCAGCGGCACCACAATGCCCACTTCGGCTCTGACCTTGTCCGAGCCTCTATGCGCAGGAAGAAGAGCGCCAGGGGTGAGAGATCTTCGGGGCAGGGCAAGCCATGTGCCGTCCAGGGCGCTGTCTGTATGTGGACAGGGAGAGAGGACCACCGGGGCTCCAGTCCTGACTGCCCTTGGTACTGTGTGTCTTTGAGTGGGCAATGCTCCTCTGTGGGCGTGGGGCGGGTGGGCATCTCCCAGGGCCTCTCTCGAGTCACAGCCAGGCTTCCTGAGCATGGGGGCTCACAGAACTTCTCACCTGCGCCCAGGAGACCAGGCTCCAGGCAGCGACGGGGAGGCTGAGGCTGCTGTGAAAGAGAAGGAAGAGGGGCCAGAACCCAGGTGAGGAGGGGTCTCGGGAAGAGGGAGATGGTGCCCACCAGTAACCAGGGTCCCTCCCTCTGAGAGCGTCCTCTTCCTACTCCTAGGCTCACCATTGATGAGGCCCCTCAGGAGAGGCTCAGGGAGACTGAGGTAAGAGTGAATGAACCAGCAAGTCAGTACAGTGTCCCTGGAGGGAAGGTGGAATGTGGGGGGGGGCAGGGGGGAAAAGAGCCCCAGCCTGGGAATGGGGAGACCCTGGACATGTCCCTTGCCGTGTCTGCACCTCATCATCTCCTGGGTGGAACAGTGGTGAACAGTGGTATGGATCCAGCCTCTAAGGGAACTTCTGAATCTGGCTATTAAGGGGTGAAGTGGGGCCAGGCGCAGTGGCTCATGCCTGTAATCCCAGCATTTTGGGAGGCTGATGCAGGAGGATCGCTTGAGCTGAGGAGTTCAAGGCCAGCCTGGGCAACATAGCAAAATGCCCCCCATCTCTATAAAAAATAAAATTAAAAAAAAAAAAAGGGCCGGGTGCGGTGGCTCAAGCCTGTAACCCCAGCACTTTGGGAGGCTGAGACGGGCGGATCACAAGGTCAGGAGATCGAGATCGAGACCATCCTGGCTAACACGGTGAAACCCCGTCTCTACTAAAAAATACAAAAACTAGCCGGGCGAGGTGGTGGGCGCCTGTAGACCCAGCTACTTTGGAGGCTGAGGCAGGAGAATGGCGGAAACCCGGGAGGCGGAGCTTGCAGTGAGCTGAGATCCAGCCACTGCACTCCAGCCTGGGTGACAGAGCGAGATTCCGTCTCAAAAAAAGGCCGGGCACAGTGGCTCACGTCTGTAGGGGAGGCTGAGACGGGTGGATCACCTGAGGTCGGGAGCTCGAGACCAGCCTGACTAACATGGAGAAACCCCGTCTCTACTAAAAATACAAAATTAGCCGTGCATGGTGGTGCATAACCTGCAATCCCAGCTACTCAGGAGGCTGAAGCAGGAGAATCGCTTGAACCTGGGAGGTGGAGGTTGCGGTGAGCCAAGATCGCGCCATTGCACTTCAGGCTGAGCAACAAGAGTGAAACTCCCTCTCAATTAAAAAAAAAAAAAAAAAAAAAAGGAGTGTGGAGGGACTGGGACTGGCCTGGCCTGGCAGAGGTGCAGGACTCAGGTACCAATGCTCTCACCAATGGGAGCAGGGAGTCAGGCGGCACAAGCCCTGCGGGGTGGGCTGTGAAGCCCCGGTCCCACCGCTCCTGCAGCTTGCTGCCAGCCCTGCCCCGTGGGCTGCCCTAAACCTGAAACTGGGGTAGCTGGCTGGAGTCTGTGACCTCTGACCCCAATATGACCTTTGACTCCTTCTTCACCAGCCCCCACACTGTGACCTCTATCCCTTCCTTCCTTCAGGAACCTGATTTCCCATCGCCTTCTGTCCCGCTAAAGGGTTCAGATCCTGAGGAGGCGTCCCAGGCCCAGGAAGGTGAGTGGGAGCGCCTGTTGGGGAGCACAGAGAGGTTTCAGGGGTCAGAGGCAGCTCTAAAGGGCCCCAACCACCTGCGTTCACCCTCCTCACCCCCACTCCCACCCTGCCTCGGAGGTGGGGACGATCCCAGGGCAGCACCGGGGCCTGAATCTGCAGCTCGCTGGGGTTGTAAACCAGTTCCTCCAAATTCGTTCAGGGGCGGGCAGGAGAGGGCTCGCTTAGCGTCTCATGCCCCACCCCAGACCCTGGCCAAGGAGACCTGCTGGTCTGTGCCGAGAAGGCGGACCCGGAGCTGGAGCCCGCGTCGAGGGGAGGGCAGGAGCCGCGGCCCCCGCAAGCCCAGGTAGGCGGGAGTGGCCCGCGGCTGCTCTCAAGATCCGGAGCGGATTCCGGGCGGGGAGCGCTCCTGCCCAGGGCTGCGAGCCGCCCGCGACCCAGGGCGCTCGAGGCAGGGGCGGGGAAAGAAGGGGCGCCCCGTCACTTGCCCCCTCTGCAGACCAAGGCCGAGTCCCAGATCCTGGAGAACGGGGAGGAGGCCCCGGGGCCGGACCCCTCACTCGACCGCATGCTCAGTAGCAGCTCCTCGGTGTCCAGCCTTAACTCCTCCACGGTGAGGCGGGAGGGAGGGGACCCGGGCGGCCGGGGAGGTGGACACGTTCCGACGCGTAGCCCCTGCCTGCCCCTCCCTCGCCGCGGGACCCAACGCTGCAGCCCCCTGGCCTACCACCCATAACTCCGGTCTGAAGCCTCCGCGCTGCCCCCGGCCCCGACGTGAGCCCTGCGAGCGGCCCTGACTCCCACCCAATCCCGTCCGCAGCTGAGCGGCAGCCAGATGAGCCTGTCCGGCGAGGCGGAGGCGGTGCAGGTCCGCGGCTCCGTGCACTTCGCGCTGCACTACGAGCCGGGTGCCTCCGAGCTGCGCGTGCACGTGATCCAGTGCCAGGGCCTGGCCGCCGCCCGACGCCGCCGCTCAGACCCGTGAGTGCCCGGTCGGCCAAGCGGGGCGCGGCTGTCACAGCCCAGCCCACCATTCACAGGGTCTCGGCCGGCCTCCTCGTTCTCATGTTCAAAATGGGAACAACAGCGTTATTGGGAGGTGTGGGATTGAGACAATCCCTGTAAAGCGCTTAGCACGAGGCCTGGCATGTGTTCAGGGTGGTGGCTGGGGGAGCCCACAGGCAGGGGAGAAGACTCTGGGAGGGCCCCTCCTCACCTCGGGTTCTCACCTTCCCAGCTACGTCAAAAGCTACCTCCTCCCGGATAAGCAGAGCAAGCGCAAGACGGCAGTGAAGAAACGGAATCTGAATCCGGTTTTCAACGAGACTCTCCGGGTAAGGCTGGGACCACGGTGAGGTTCCCCGTTAATGAACAGGACGCCCCTTCCTGCGGGGCGAGGTGGCAAGGGCAGCCTGGAGGATCGGCGGGGGGGCTATTAACTCGTTCTCCAGTGTGTCAGCCTTGTGGTGGGCGTGGTGATAGTCCAGGCCCCCATTAATGCCCTTCGGGGCTCCCCAGAATTCCTTCACGGTAGGAACGCGGTAGGACCCGCCCCAGCCAACTCGCGCAGCATCTACGCGGGCCACCAGCAGTGCTCCGCTAAAGTGCACCTCCTGTCCCCAGTACTCCGTCCCGCAGGCCGAGCTGCAGGGCCGCGTGCTGAGCCTGTCCGTGTGGCACCGCGAAAGCCTGGGTCGCAACATCTTTCTGGGTGAAGCTGAAGTGCCCTTGGACACGTGGGACTGGGGCTCTGAGCCCACCTGGCTCCCCCTGCAGCCCCGGGTGAGGCAGCCAGGCCGCGTGGGGAGACCTGCGGCTCGGGTCTCCTGCATTTACCCCACCAGGCTCTCCCGCAGCCCCCTCAGACCCCTCCTTCGACAGAGCCTCCCCTCAACCTCTTAACCTCACGGCCCCAGGTGGAGCCGGCCTGCCACGGCCCCTTCCATGAGGGCACTGGGACCCCTAGGTTCCGCCCTGCAGGCCCCGCCGTTTCTGCTAACCGCACCCCTTCCGGGTCTGCAGACCCCACCCTCCTGAGACCCCTTTCCATTAGCCCCTGCTCCACGACAAGCCCACCTCTCGCAGGTCCCACTCTCTCCCGACGACCTTCCGAGCCGCGGGCTACTCGCCCTGTCCCTCAAGTACGTCCCCGCCGGCTCCGAGGGTGAGTGATAGCCGGAGAGGCCAAGCTGGACACGCCCTGAAAAGCGGGAGACTCCTGTCCCTGGGTTTAGGGGTGGTGGACTTGCGGGCCTGAGCCGAGCCTCTCCGCAGGCGCTGGACTGCCCCCGAGCGGGGAGCTGCACTTCTGGGTGAAGGAGGCTCGGGACCTCCTGCCACTGCGGGCAGGATCCCTGGACACTTACGTACAATGGTGAGGAGTGCTGGCCCTCGGGGCTTCCCTTTCTTTTGACTGCAGTGGAGTGCCCAACCTCGACAAACCCCTACTAATCAACCCTTGATCACGCAGCCATGGCTTTCCCCACTGAGCAGGGGTGAAGGGGATGGTTTGAGCAAAGGCCTGGAGTCAGGAAAGTTGAGGACACCTTTGAGGAGCTGCATTTCAGTGTGACTGCCGCCTGTAGGACTTGTTGAAAAGCTGAGGCTGAGGGCTGCAGGGGTCCTTCCACAGAGAACCTGAGAGGTCAGGCTGTGGGGCTTGGCCTGGAACTTACAGTTCAGTGGTCTTCAAAGTAAGCTTCCAGGGGACTTCTAGGGGTGCCTCCAGGTGCTGCCCCCACCCTTAGAGAGTGAAATGGCCGTGGGCAGATCACTTCTGGGTGTCCACCCTGATGCAGCCAGAGGCGTTCTTTCTTTCAGGTATTGTACTTCTGAGCAACACTGTATTTTGAAGAGGGGGTTCCCGGGCTTTGAAAACCTTGGAAACAGGCCAGGCATGGTGGCTCACACCTGTAATCCCAGCACTCTGAGAGGCTGAGGCAGGTGGATCACTTGAGGTCAGGATTTCTAGAACAGCCTGACCAACATGGTGACACCCCATCTCTACTAAAAGTACAAAAAATTAGCCAGGCGTGGTGGCAGGCACCTGTAATCCCAGCTACTTGAGAGACTGAGGCGAGAGAATCACTGGAACCTGGAAGGCTGCAGTAAGCCAAGACCATGCCACTGCACCCCAGCCTGGGCAAAACAGAGCGAGACTCTGTCTCAAAAAAACAAGAAAGGAAGAAAGAAAGAAAAACCTTGGAAACTGCTTGAGGAGGGGTGGTGGTGGAGCAACAGGGAGATAATGAAAGTCACTGAGCCAGCGAGAGTAGCAGAATTGCATTTCAGAGACATCGCTCGGCAGCCCTGTGAATAGGAGTTGTAATTTTTTCTTTAGTATTATTTTTTTTAAGACGCAGTCTCGCTCTGTTGCCTAGGCTGGAGTGCAGTGGCACGATCTCAGCTCACTGCAGCCTCAGTTTCCTGGGCTCAAGCGATTCTCCTGCCTCAGCCTCCCGAGTAGGTGGGATTACAGGTGCACGCCAACGTACCCAGCTAATTTTTGTGTTTTTAGTAGAGATGGGGTTTCACCATGTTGACCAGGCTGGTCTCGAACTTCTGACCTCAGGTGATCCACCCACCTCAGCCTCCCAAAGTGCTGGGATTATAGGTGTGAGCCACTGTGCCCAGCCAGGAGTTGTAACTTTTAAAGCCAGGAGACCTGAGAGGAGGCTGCTGCAAAGGTCCCAGGGCAGTGAGGGTCTGAGGTCAGGCAGGCAGGAGCCAGGGGACATGGACATATGTGAGGGAGAATGAGTGGGACATGGTGACTGGATGACTCTAGGGAGTGTGAGGGGTGGTCACCTGATGCCAGGCCACCTCCCGCACAGCTTCGTACTGCCTGATGACAGCCGGGCCAGCCGCCAGCGTACAAGGGTTGTGCGACGCAGCCTCAGACCTGTGTTCAACCACACCATGGTGTACGATGGCTTTGGGCCTGCCGACCTGCGCCAGGCTTGTGCCGAGCTCTCCCTCTGGGACCATGGGGCCCTGGCCAGCCGCCAGCTGGGGGGCACACGCCTCAGCCTGGGCACCGGTAAGTGGGGTAGCTCCCTGAGACAGGCCCTGGGAGATGGGGGCTCAGCGTGTGGCCCTGGATACCTCTCTGTCCTTTCCTGAGCTTTGATATCTACTGAGAACTGAGGGTGGTAATGGGGGACAGTGCATAATCTGGGACCAGGCAGATTATGTGTTTGGGGGCCCCAGGGTGTCCAATGTGATCATGCCCTCAACCCCTGCCCACCCACATCCAGGCAGCAGCTATGGGCTGCAGGTGCCCTGGATGGATTCCACACCGGAGGAGAAGCGGCTGTGGCAGGCCCTCCTGGAGCAGCCATGCGAGTGGGTGGATGGCCTTCTACCCCTCAGAACCAACCTGGCCCCCAGGACATAGCCTGACCAAGCCTCTCTCTCTGGACCCCCATCTCAGGGCCTGCCCTTGGCTAAAGTCAATAAAGTCTGCTCTAAGGGCAATAAAAGGCTGGTGTCTGCTGTGGCAGGGAGGAAGAAAAGTGATTGCAGGAAAGAGCCAGGGAAGTAAGAGGGGCCAGATTAAGGAACTTTAGACTCCGCCACAAAGACTTCAGAGAAGCTAGGCACAGTGTTTCACACCTGTAATCCCAATGCTTTGGGAGGCTGAGGCAGAAGCATCACTTGAGCCCAAGAGTTCAAGACCAGTCTCAGCAACATAACAAGACCACATCTCTACAAAATTTTAAAAATTAGCTGTAAGTGGTGGTGTCACATGCCTGTAGTCCCAGCTACTCAGGAGGCTGAGGCAGGCAGATTGCTTGTGCCCAGGAGTTTGAGGCTGCAGTGAGCTATGCCACAAAGCAAGATGTTATTTCTACAAAAAAAAGTTTAAAAATTAGCTGAGTGTGGTGGTGCACACCTGCGGTCCCAGCTACTCATGAGGCTGAGGAGAAAGGATCGCTTGAATCCAGAAGCTTGAGGCTGCAGTGAATATGACTATGCCACTGCACTCCAGCCTGGATGACAGAGTAAGACCTTGTCTCTAAAAAAAATTTTTTTTTTTTTTGAGATAAAGTCTTGCTCTGGAGTGCAATGGTGTGATCTCGGCTCACTGCAACCTCTGCCTCCTGGGTTCAAGCGATTCTCCTGTCTCAGCCTCCTGAGTAGCTGGGATTACAGGCACAAGCCACCACACCCAGCTAATTTTTGTATTTTTAGTAGAGACGGGGTTTCACCATGTTGGTCAGGCTGGTCTCGAACTCCTGACCTCGTGATCCACCCGCTTTGGCCTCTCAAAGTGCTGGGATTACAGGCGTGAGCCACCACACCCGGCCTAAAAAATTTTTTTTTAAAAGACCTAGGAGGCTCTTCCCAGGGTACCCCTCCCCCCATACACCTCCAAAATTGCCAGGACAAAGGTTCAAAAGTGTTCTGTTTAATACGTTTTGTCTGGTAGTGCTTGGGTGCCTGTGGTTGGTTTCTCTCACTGGAACCAGTCCTGGCCCCCACTCGCCTGGCTTCCTCCAGTCACCCCAGGTCCTGGGGCTGGTGTGTCAGAAGCTGCCTTTGTCCTCTCCATTCATCCATCCTTGGATCTGTCTGGCCTCTGATGCCCTCATTCAGCCTCTCGGGGTCCAGGGGTGACTGGCGTGGATCCTGCTCGCTGTGCCAAGATGGCCCTCCAGATGCGGCATACCATCCCTCCCCTGGGGGTAATGGACTCTGTGTGGCTCAGCCAGAAGGTGGCCCTGGACTCTCTCTTGCACCCACTGTCTGCCCAGTGCCCCCTCTGTCCTTAGGGGACCCAGGTGCCCCTTTGGTTTCCAGGAAGGAACCTAGGCAGGCCTGCAGTTGGCCAGGATGAGGCCACATGCATGGTTCACCCTTGGGGGACCCAGGACGTACCTGATGCGGGTATAGATGAGGTCATCTCGAGTGGCATAGGTGAGCAGGGTGTGGAGGGTGAAGCTATGGTTCAACAGCTGGATGTGGACAAAGACCCGCAGAAACAGGGAAATAAGAAATTACAGAAAGATGTGTCCAGAGACCCAGGTACTAGCTCTGCTCTGCTGCCAAAATACTGAGGCAGATCACACCCCCCTTCTGGGCCTCAGTTTTCTCATCCATACAATGGAAAGAGAATACTAAGTGTTCTTCCAGTATTGAGATTCTCTGCATCAGAGGGCACAGTGAGAAGAGCGGGCAGATGGACAGAGATGGAGGCTTTGGCTGGTGAGGTCAGAGATAGCCAAGCACTCCCCACCTCACCATTTGGATGGTGCCTGAATCCACATTCAGTTCCTGTAGCCATTGCACCAGGCCCTGGTCCGTTGAAAGAGCGGCTGTCAAGAAGCAGTCAGGTGATGAGCCCAAGAGTGCCTCCTGCTAGAAGCTGCCTCGAACCCACCAATAGTGTTCTCCAGCCAAGGCCCACTCACCTGGGGGCTCTGGGGCCAGGGCATAGGTCCGGACTTCCTCATTCAGCCGCTGTAGAGCCCGCTGCACCAGGGCCTGGTACTCCCGTTCCTTCTCCGCCAGGACTTCCCGCAGCCTGTGGGGCAGAGAAGAGTAGAATGGAGTGGTGAGTGGGGAGTGAGTTGAAGCCCGGCAGAGGCTATGAGCGATTCCAAGGGGCTTTACCGATCAGTCTCTGCCCTCAAGAGGCTCAGCTGCACCATCAGAGGAGCGGGGCCCTGCTCAGGCTCCACTGGAAGCAGGCTCTGCTGGCCTGGGCTCTGCTGTGGCCTCTGCTGGGAGTCCCCTTCTTTACTCAGCTCCTCTGACCTCAGTGAGACCGCCTCCTTCTCCACCTCTGCAGCCGGGTGCCGTGAACTCAGGCAAGGCTACAACGCCTGTTTGGGACCCCTAGACCCCAGCAAGGGAGTGCGGGGGTAGGGTGCCCAGCTCTGGGCAGGCCCCAGGCAGTGCCGGTATGGGAGATGGCCATTTAGTCACGCCCCCACCGGCGCCTGCCTGCCCCTGTCCCGCCTGGCCCCCACCGGCCCCATTCGATGTTCACCGCGCCCAGCAAGCACCACACCCTCGCTGGCAGGAGGCCCGTGGCACTCCCCTCCTACCCGGGCCCAGCACAGCCAGGGCTGCCCGCACAGCACGGCTGAGCAGTGAGTCCAGAACGAACATCCAGTGTGGACGGATCTGGCGCCTGCGGAGGATCTGCTTCACCTGCAGGGGGAGGGAGGGCGCCGCTGAGACAGCTGAGCCTCAACTAGAGGCAGGGCTTGAGTTGGAAAGGCCTAGAAAGTCTTCGGCGGGAGGCAAGTGGGATGGGCGGGCTTGAGGTCCAGGGAGGGGCTGGGAAGCTAGGACTGGGCAGACGGTTTTTTGCTGCAGGCCTGATCTTCAGGGAGGAGACAGGGAATCTTGGAACATCAAGTCCTGGCACCTCCCCAGGCACGGGGAGCTCACTACCTGTTGTTGGGCAGCTCTGACTACCAGAAGGCGCCCTCACCGCATCCGGGAAGGCAAAGAGCGGTCCGTGCAGAAGTGCAGGCCCAAGGCCCTGGGCCCTCAGCCGTCCTTGCAGAGCCCGCAGCTCCTGGGCCAGCTGCCGGCGGTTGGGAGTGTGGATGTGTGCCCCGAGGCATCGCAGCAGCTCTTCCACATAGTTTCTGCCCAGACGGGACCCCTGAGAAGGAAGAGAGGAGTGGTCAGCGAGTGTTCCAGCCAAATGAGACGCTGCCGCGGAGGTGGGGTGGTGGGGTGCGGGGACATCAACAGGTGTCCTGACCCCGTGCTACCACCAGGGGGCGCTAGGGTGGGCCGCCCACCTGCTCCTGCTCCTGCTCCTGCTCTTGCTCCTGCTCCTGGTGCAGATTCTCCGCCAGCGCTGGCAGCTCCTGCTCCAGCACCGCGGCCAGCATGGCCCGACGCTTGCTTTCCTGGTGTAGCAGGCTCAGCCCCGAACTCTCCTCCGGAGATGCAGGCTCCTCGGCCGCAGGCTCCTCGGGCACCCTGGGCACAAGGGCGAGCGGCTGATTGAAGACCGGCAGCAACCAGCCAGTCACCTCTGCTGCCGGGTTTGAATTCTGGCTCTCTTACTTTTATGCCTACCTCACAGGGATGGACATAGATAAATCCCGCACTGAGAGGACACAACAAGTCCAAGTTAGAGTTGCCAGAACAGGGCATGGGGAGGCACCAAATGCCACATTCACAAGTGGTCAAGGTGCCCAAGTCCCCAAGGAGGGCTTTTGTAGGAGGGGAGAAAAAGGCAAAACCAGGCAAAGGGAACCCATCCCAGGAGCCTAGGTCTCACCGGAGCTGGCTGATGCCCCCATAACTGAGGCAGCGCTTCGGGGGGCTGGGCGGGTGCTGAGACGGTGCCTGAGGGCGCGGGAATGTCTGAGACTGGGTGGTTGAGTCGGCTGAAGGAATGGGACTGGCGGAAGGGGCATCTGAGGGAGGGACAGAGCTGTCAGCAGGGCCCTCTTCCCCCCTCACAGCTCCACAACTCCTCTGCCCTCCAGTGTGTCCATCCTGCCACCTCCAAGCACCTGAGGGCCGTGGAACATGTTGGGGGGAGCTGGGGCTGCGGCTCCTTTTCCCAGGCTGCAGGAAGGGGTCCCCCAGCAGTGCCTGGGCGCTGGCTCGGAGGCGGGGGTCTGGCTCAAAAGTTCGAAGGAGAAAGGCTTGGGCCTCAGCCGACAGAGAGCTGGGCATTGGTGGATGGACCTTGTACATACCCACCTGTTGGGGGAGGGTGAACAAGGGTGACATTCAGAGGTGTCCAAGGCCCAGCCTGGCCCTATGCCACTTCCATGTGCCAGGCCCAAAGGGGTCTTACCTGAAACATGGCAGCCTGTGGGCTCCCTAGCTCATGGAAGGGGGGGCGACCCGTGGCCATCTCAATGACAGTGCAGCCCAGTGACCAGATGTCAGCTGCTTTCCCATACCCGCGTGGGCCCTGGTCAATGATTTCTGGGGCCATATACTGCAGAGTTCCTAGGACAGAAGCAGGAGCACTGATGCCCATCTAGGCTTTTTTTTTTTTTTTTTTTTTGAGACGGAGTCTTGCTCTGTCGCCCAGGCTGGAGTGCAGTGGCCGGATCTCGGCTCACTGCAAGCTCCGCCTCCCGGGTTCACGCCATTCTCCTGCCTCAGCCTCCCGAGTAGCTGGGACTACAGGCGCCCGCCACCTCGCCCGGCTAGTTTTTTGTATTTTTTAGTAGAGACGGGGTTTCACCGTGTTAGCCAGGATGGTCTCGATCTCCTGACCTCGTGATCCGCCCGTCTCGGCCTCCCAAAGTGCTGGGATTACAGGCTTGAGCCACCGTGCCTGGCCCCATCTAGGCTTTAACATGGGGTTGGAGAGGGGAGGGGAATGCCATCATCCTCAGGCCGACTGCACCCATACTGAACCTATCATCCAAAACGTACCTCAACACCTATCCTGGTCATCAAACATCTATCCTGAGTTCCATCACCACCCGAGGCTCCATCACCTGCCAAGGCTTCCATCATTCACCCTGGGCTCCACCACATTCGCAGACTCCATCACCCACAGTAGCGCTCCAGCGCACATCCTGGATTGCATCGTCCCCCTGAACTCCATCACCAGCTTTTTCCTCCAACTCCCACCTTGGCCTACATCGACACTCCTCAAGTGCTAAAGTCAGTTTCATCACTTATCCAAGCTCCAGTTCTAGATGCCATCACCTCAGCCCTGGCCCAATCACTCACCCTGGGTTTCATTCCCCATTAGGACTCTAACTCCATGCCTAGGAGCAATCCCATTCCCTGGAAAGTTCCAAGACATCTTCTGCCCCAGGTCAGCATCCCCACTCAGCACCCCCACACCTTGTTACCTGTGAAGGTCTCAGTGCAAGGTGTGATTCCTGCCAGTCGCTTGGAGGTGCCAAAGTCAGAAATCTTGAGCAGCCCACTGAAGGTGTTGATCAGCACATTGTCCCCCTGGTCAATAGTCATTAGTGGACACTGGGCTGGGCCCCTGCCAGCAGAACTAGACCCTCTTTCTGGGATCCCATCTCCTGGAGATCCCAGCCTGGTCCTGCCTCTGTCAACACTCTCCCCTTGCCATCCCACTTACATGGCCCTCTGGGGCTGGGAGCTGACAATTGGTTTGGCTTCAGAGCTGAACTTCTCCCCTCCTTCTCTAAAGAGCCTCCCTGATTAATTTCCTACCCTTTGCAACAGGTCTGCTCACTTAATCTGCCAGCCTGCGTCTGAGACCATGTCCTCCCCTGCCACCCCCAGCAGATGAGGGCGGGCCAGCCCCAGGGCTTACCTTAATGTCCCTGTGTACGATGTGGTTGTCGTGCAAATAGCCAAGTCCCTGCAGGATCTGGCGGGTGTAGAAACTGATGGTGCTCTCGTTGTCCTTCAGGGGTCCCCACACTGACCGCAGCAAGGATGACAGGCTGCCTGGGTGGGGACAGTCCAAATTCATTGTTCCCACCCACTGGCTCCAGCCCACATCTCTGCTCAAGGCCCAGACACACCCATGTCGTAGCCCCAACTCCATCACCCAGCGCCACTCCTCAGCTAATTCTAGGCTACACCACCCACACGCACTAGGGTGCATTTCCCCCTGGGCTCTCCAACCCTGCCTGCCTCGGTACCATGCCCCACACCTCGGTTTCATTCCCATCCCACACAGGGCAGGCACCTCCAGGCACTTCCTCCATAAAGATCTTAAGGTAGCCGCCCTGGCTAGCTGAGCCCAGATAGCGCACTATGTTCTTGTGGCGCAGGCGTTTGTGAAGAGCGATTTCTTCATGCAGGGGCTGAGAAAACCTGGGGGGTGGTAGGGGAGAGAGGAAAGGGACCGATGTGGGCAAAGAAGCCCAGCCCATCCCGCCCCAGCCTGGCCCCGCCCCAAGGACCTGCCCCGCCCACAAGCCCTCTCCCAACCTCCGCACCCTTACTACCCTGCCCGTAGGACCCTCCAGACCTCAATCCCGCCCGCACGGTCCTGGCTGTTCCGCCCACGGGCCCAGTCCACAGGGCTCGAACTCTCAGGTCCTACGAGCCCGCCCACTAGGCCCCGCCCACAGGAGCCACTCAGCCCTCACAAGCCCTCAGCCCCGCCCACGCGGCCACGCACCGCACCTGCTGTCCCGCTCCGGGATCTCCTTGATGGCGATGCGCACCCTCGTGTGGCGATCACGGCCCGCGTACACCACCCCATACGTGCCCTTGCCCAGCACCAGCCGCTCGCCCGTCTCCGTGTACTCATAATCAAACTGCCGGGCACGGAGTGAGATGGGGTTCAGCAGGGCGCGCGGCCCCTCGCCCTCCGCGAGCTCCCAGTCCCGCGTCCTCACCTCCAACACCTCCCCCACGCCCTCTGCCTCCTCCGCGGGCGCCGTGGAATCCGGGTTCGTCACCAAGGCCTGGATCAGGCCGCAGAACCTGAAGGTGGGGGAGGTAAGACTCACGGGAGGGGCATCTTGGTCCCTACATAACCCGGGGCACCCGAGGGACGTCGTCCCTTTCTTTCCCCCACTCCCCCGGGCATCCTGGTCCTCAGAGTACCCTGACCATGAAAGACTGCGCACCACTGGCAATGCCCTACGCTGGGGAAGCACAGCTGGACGTCCTGAGCTGGGGGCAGTGCATAGAGGAAGCAGCAGCGCTCGTCGCGCTTGGAGGCGCTGGGAAGGGATGAAGAACCCAGTGAGTGTCAGGCTGGGTGGCAGCGACCCTCACCTCCCGTCTTTCCAGTGGCCCCAGGTCCCGCCTATCACCTGACTCCACATATGGAGGCGACTGGGAAGGTCCAGCTGGAGGGAATGTCCTGCAAGAAGAAATGGGGTGTGATCAGGGGTGCTGGGGACAGGAGAAGGGTCTGAGAATGGGAGAAAGGCTCCACAGAAAAGGTCCCAGCAGAGGTGAGTGAGGGGCCTCAGCAGCGACTTCACCTGGGTCTCAGGCTCCAGCAAGCTCAGGGTCACTGTGCTCACTGGGTCAGTACCCCGAACCTCGAGATTTGCAGGCAGCAGCACCTTGTTCATCTCCAGGACCAGCACCTGCAGGCAGTGGGAGAGTAGGGTCGGTCAGAAGGGGCTTACCCCTTTCCCAGGTCCACCACCCCTACAAGCCTCACCAAGCACTGGTCACCCTGGGGACAGGCCATCTTGAATGGTTGGCAGGACTGTAGCAAGAAGTGGAGCCAGAAGTGGGCACGGCGTGGTGGCCCTCCACGGGGCTCTGCTGGCATGGGCCTAAAGTGCTGGTAGAGCAGGAAGGTCTCCATCACGGACACCAGGTACCTGCATGCAAAGCCGCATCCTCAGTTCAGCGCAGGCACCAACCAGCACTGCCAGGGAGAGGAAACTGGCCTGGATATAGCTAGAACGTTGGCATGGGGTGCCACGGGCACTGGTCTAAAAGTAGCCAGGTCATTGCCTCAGGGTTCAGTCTAGCATGCCAACAGACATAGGTGCAGGAGCTGACAGCCCAGGTCAGGCCAAGAATGCAGAGGGGGCCACCTACCATATGGGGGCATTGAGCTTATACAGCTGCTCTGCAGCCAGCACCACCTGGGTGGGGTCATTGGCGAGGATCTGGGCTCCCAGGTAGAAACCCACATCCCAGTAATACTGCATCTTCTCCACGCAGCCTTTGCGGGCCAGCAGGCAGCCCAGCTTCATGCCTGGGGGAGAGGGGCATGGGCTCCAGTGAGTGTGGGTGCAGGGGTGAGTGAGGCCCACCATTTTTGTGGGCCCGAGTGTGGACATGAACATAGATATGAGTAAACCATTGGGTGTGGCAAGATCTCGGGTGGGAACAGGAGTTCAGGCACAGGTATATGAACATGCAGATGTGTTAGGGAACATTTGTGGGTTTGAGGGCTCCTGAGGGCCCAGAACAGGTATTAGGAGCCAGGTGTGGGTATGGGCAGGACAGTCCAAATGGATGAACTCGTCCTAACTCTTACCTAGTGTGCTCTCTCCCTGCCCTCTTCCCAGGCCCCTCTGAACCCCTGTGGGTGACGAGACAAGAGCCAGGATCTGTGCTCACCTATTAGCCGGAGCTCCTTGGAATCCTCAAAGTGCTGCCCGGCAGCAATGAGGAGCACAGCTGCATTGATGCCCGAGTGGAGGCTGGGCTCTACATCAAAAGCCTTGCGATACCTGGGGTGGGGGTAGGGGGCACAAGGCTGGACCGATGCCCACAGCACCATCCCTCATCTCATAGCTCAGCCCACCAGCCACTCACTGTGCTCCTTACCAGTGATAGGCCTGCTCCCGGTGCCCGGCATCCTGGAAACCTGAACTGAAGAACATGTCCTTGTAGATACGGCCACACATGCAGTACAGATCAGGTGCCACGGAGCCCTCAAGCTGTACCAGTGGCAGCAGCACGGCCAGGGCCTTCGCCCGGTCCCCAGGCCTGTTCCTCCTAGGAAAAAGATGGGGTCAGGCCCTCCCTGATGGCCCTGGCCTACTCTGTTCAGGGACCTCCAGACACTGAACAGCAGGGACCCTTCCATGGGCCTGACAATAATGACCTCAAAATGATAGTGACCCTGGCCAGCACTGACCTCTCTAGGGGTAGTGACCTCAGATAGAAGTGATTCCTAGATGCAATGACCCTTAGGAGCAGTGATCTTGAACAGTGGTGACCATACCACAGGCAGCACCACTTCCCCCACCCCGACCAGGCAGCAGTAACTCAGAACAACAGGGACCTACTGACATCAGTGACCCTGGTCAGCCAATTCCCCGAACAGCAGTGATCCCAGACAGCAATGGCTTTGCACAGCAGAGACCCAGGTTTCGGAAACCTTTATGTGGCTATGACCTAACCCTTGCTCTGCCACTCACCGGTTGAGGGCAAAAGTGTAATGGAAGCAGACATTATGCTGCTCGGCCACATCACAGGTGGGCAAGGCCTGCAGCGTCTCCACCAGCTCAATGATGGCTGAGTAGTCCTGCATCAGGGAACGGCAAGTACTGGCATCATGGGCCTCCAGGCCCCGAGGAACCTTGGGCCAGGGTCCTTTCCCACACCTGACATCCCACCCAGCCACCATCTTCTGCATGCCTCCTCAGGCCCAGCAGACACCACACCTCACAGGGAGAACCTGCTGTATGCCCCATGTTGGGCATTCCCAACCCCACAACGGCCCCAGGAGGCAGCGACATGCTCATCCTGTCTAACAAATAAGGAAGCCAACACTCAGAGACGTTTGATCATTTGCCCAAAGCCACCAGTGAGCAAGTGGCCCAGCCAGGACCTGAACTTGGGTTTGTCTGACCTCAAATGCCAGCTGCCCTACTGCCTCTCTGAGCACCACGCACTTGCACATCGCGGTAGGAGAGCAGCAAGTTCATGATGATGTCGGGGCTCAGCAGCTCCACGCTGTCCAGTCTCCGCTGCAGCCGAGCCAGCTCCTGCCGCAGCTGCGGCCCACTGAACCGCTCCCGCGCCTGCCGGATGTCCTGCCGAATGGTCTCCCGGAAATAGCCACTGATGCCCAGGGCAGGGGAGGCAGGGAGAGAGAATGGTGGGGCCTGCACCTCAGCCCCAGCCCACTGTACCCTCACCAACCCCCTCCTGGAGCACCCTCCCTGGGGGCCCTCATTACCAAGAGTCTGTGGGTGTGGCCTCCAGCAGGCGGGCAAGCCGGCCCACCAGGGGAGTGAGCAGAGCCTCGGTCCCCACTCCAGCCTGTACCAGCCCATCAGCCAGGCCCCGCAGAAGGCCTGCATCGCCACACAGCACCCGACCAGTGGCCGTCACCACATAGGGGATCAGTGTGTAACTGCCAATGCAATCCTGGTGGGAGGGAGGCAGGAATCAGTGAGGTCAGAGGTCAGCACAGGGCTAGACAAGGGGAGTGAGAGCATCAAAGGTCAGCACCAGTGGGAATTGGAATCGCAGGAAAGGGGCACCCGTCATGAGAGGAGGCAACAGGAAACAGAGGAACACATGGGATGTCAGGGGGGCGTTAGGTGACTGAGGAAGCCAGGAGGATTAGTGGAGGTCAGAGGTCATAGTGGAAGTCAAAGGGCACTTTCGAGTGAGAGGTGGATTCTGCTCACCGAGTTCTTCTGGAAAACATCCTCCTGCAGGAGGCAGACAGTCAGATACTGGTGTTCTGTGTAGGCCTTACCCCAGCCCCGTGCCTGCCCCCACCAGCCCCAGGCCACCTACCCGCAGGGCCTGCAGGTCAGGGAGGTCGGCCTGGGAGCAGAGGAGCACGTTGTTGGTCATGCTGAAGCTCTCACGCACACCAAGGTGGTAGAACAGGGAGGGCTGTACCAGCGAGCTGCTCACCTCCAGCACCACCACGTCTGCAGGCACAGAGAGGGCGGCGCTGATCCCTGAAGCCCAGCTTGATGGGGAAGGAGCTGGGGTCCATCCTGGCTTGACCTGCCTTGCTGTGGGACTCCAGTAGGGTCTGTTTCTGCTTTGGGCTTCAGTCGGCCCTTTTTAGGGGCCCCCGGCACTTTCACAGAACTGATCTCTGTGGTGTTGCAGGAGAGGAGTTGGGATCACTGGGCTGGGACCCTCAGGCCACGGTTCAGAGCCTGTGAGCACCTGGCATGGGGGAAGGGAGGCTGTGGACCAATTGAGTCTGTTCCAGGACATTTGGGAGGTGGGAGTTGCGCAAACATAGAAGTCCCCTCCCTTTGGTCTTCAGCACAGTCTCTTGAAAGGGGCTACCATCAGTGTGCATGGACAACGCTGTGCCTAAATGTATGTATGTGTATATGTGTGACATGTACAGCTTACTATGTCTGACTGTACCTGTGTGTATGACAGCGTCTGCTAGGGCCTGCACGAGTCAACATGTATGCGATTTGTGTCTGTCGATAATTGTGTCTTTGTGTCCGAGTGGTCGTCGGGTCAGCCTTCATTTTAGGCTACGATTTCATGGACATCCAGGAAGCACAGCTACCGGACTCCAGCATGAGCAAGTAAGTATGGGGGCGGAGCATCCGGGCTGGTTGGAGGGAGGAGTGACCCGCGGGGGAATAGCCTCCTTCTGGCCCCGCCCCTGGCCCATCCTTCCCCGCCCACTTCCCCGCCCATTCTTTCTTGGCCGCTGAGGCCACTTAACCTAAGCTCCCTCACCCAGTATCCAGTCCCGTTGGGCCCCTTCGCTTCTCTGTTTACTTCTCCAGCCCGATCCTCGGAAACAGTATGCTAGGACTCCTCAACTCCAGCCTCCCGGGTACAGCCCCTTTCCCTAAGTCCAAGCTCCTCTCCCAGTAATTGTCCTCAAGAGATCCGCGTGACATCCTCCTGAGGCTGAGGCTGAGTCCAGCCCCGCGCCGCTCCCCGCCCCGCCCCAGAGTTCCAAAGCCCCGCCCCATCCTCGCCCGGCTCGCTGGGCACTGCTCCGACTGAAGGGTGCCTAAGCCCCAACCCCGAGCCCTGGAGCTGCGCCCAGATCCCTGTCTCGTCCCGAGCCTGGCCGCGCCCCAGATCCCCTAAATCCCACTTTTTTCACGGCCCTGTCCCAAGCCCTTCAGCTGCATCTCACTTTAAGTCCCCTAGACCCGGTAACCCTCTCGGTCCCTCCCTTGAGCCGTCGAGCCCGGCTGGGTCCCCTCCCAGGACCCTGAGTCCCGCCCGGATCCGGCCCCGCCCCCAGCGCGCTCACCCGCGTTGTAGAAGGCATCCAGCGCAGCGGTGTCGCCTAGTGCCAGCGTCCCGAAGGGCAGGCTGCGCAGCTGCGGGGGCGGCCGCGGCCGGGGGAGCTGCGCGCAAGCCTCGCGCAGGCAGCGCAGGGGCAGCGGCTCTGCCTCGGTTCCCTCTCCAGGCTCCAGCCCGGGCTGCGGCTCCCGGGTCAGCACATAGACCACGCTGAGCGGCCGGCTCCGCGCACAGCCCCGGCCCGGGGTCGCCGCGAGCGGCCGGCCCCGGCTCAGCGCCACGGCCAGCGGGTCCTGCCAGCAGCTGCCGGCGCGCTCCGCCCCGGACCGGGGACACTGCCCCGCCATGCGGGGGCGCTCAGGCGCTGGGCGCTGCGCACTGGGAACCCGGGGCGGGGCAGGAGCCTGGGCCGGCAGATCAGGAATCTTGGGACCTGGAATCCGGTCGGAATCGGAGAATCTCCCACGGGATCTAGGGATCCGGAATCCGGCCTGACGTCCCTTTCCAGAAATCTAAAGTCCAGGGAGAAATCCGAGCTCGGACTTGCAAGGTCCTGAGGTTCTGAAATCCGGGATTGGGTCCTAGGAATCTGGGGCATCCGATGGTCGGCAGCTCAGAGCCACTTGAGGGATCCTGGGAATCGGCTCGGAGGTGCCCGCCACCTGGACTCCTCAAGGGAGCGCCCGCCAACGCTGTCCTGCCTTCACTTGTAGGCTGAGCCCAGCCCTTTCCCGGCCGACCCAGAAAGCTCCACCCTCGGCCCTGGGGCAGCGCCGCTCCCTAGCGGCTTGAGACTCAGCCTCTCCCCTCCCTTCTCTCCCGCCAGAACTTTGGAGACTGGCGGCTTCCGGAACAGCCTGTGCCCCTGTGCACGCCAAAGATTGTGGACTGCTCACAGCAAGCGCACATAAAATGTGTGACGAGGCCGGGGCTATAGGGAAAAGGTTCGATCCTCAAGGCCTGCCCTGCAGGGATCTGTTGAATGAATGGCTCTCTAGAGACATTAGGGTGCTCAGAGCATGATGAACAGTGGGTGTCCTCCCGGGCCCAGTGAGTGCAGGCAGGGAGGGACTGGGATGGGGGAAACCTACACCTTAGGCTGCTTGTCCGAAAGCCTTCAATCCTGGAGTGGGACTTGGCATCTGAGCCTTTACTGTCGCTAGGGGGCTGCTTTCCCCAGGACCCAACCTGCTATGGACCCCCGCTGACCTTTGACTTCTATGCGAAAGGTGACCATTGGACCTGAGAAGCACTTCCCACTCTTAAACATTTCTTAAGCCACCCCTTGAAGGAGTCAACCCCAGCCCTTTGCACTACAAAGCTTCTCAGCTTCAAATCCCCAAGAATCCCCAACTTTCTTGGTGAGGCAGCAACCTGGTATAAGCCTCAGTGGACCCTGAAATCAAGAAATGGGTACTTAAGTTGAATAATTTCTCCAAGATCACTCAGCACATGACAGAGCAGGGTGCAAACCCAGGACCGCCTGTCAGGCTCTTAACTATTTAATTCTGCCACTTACTAGAACGTGGCTTTGGGCAAATAAACTGCTTAAATGCTACTCAATGGCTTTTTCATTGCCCTGTTGCCTTGTGGAAGAAAAATGTACCTTCCTTGGTTTGACCTTGGATTCGAACTAGCACCCAATGGGACAGGCAGGAAGTGGCAGAGTTTGAGAACTTGGCCTGCAACAGAGGCTGGAGTGGAAAACGGACAACTTACAAGGGACAAGCATGAGCAACTGACAGGCTGAGAAAGCTGTGCAATTCCAGGTGGCTCACACCTGGAATCCCACTTTGGGAGGCCAAGACGGGTGGATCACGAGGTCAGGAGTTCGAGATCAGCCTGGCCAACATGGTGAAACCCCGTCTCTACTAAAAATACAAAAAAAAGGAGCAGGGCGTGGTGGCATGTGCCTGTAATCCCAGCTACGTGGGAGGCTGAAGCAAGAGAATGGCTTAAACCCAGGAGCCAGAGGTTGAGGTGAGTGGAGATCGTGCCACTGCACTCCAACCTATGCAGGGCGACAGACCGAGACTCCACCTCAAAAAAAAAAAAAAAAAAAAAAAGAAGGCTGTGCAATTGTGCAATTCCTGCCACAAAGCCATCCACTTGCAGGACACAGAGGGCCTTGTCACAGAGGAAATTGTCAATGGATGCTTGAATCTCCTCCACTCCTTCCACCATATGCCCCTCTGGCCTTGTCTTGCACACCTCCAGAGAGAGAAGCCTCACTACTTTAGAGGCTGTCCTTTCCGTCTTCCTGACTGGAAGGAAATTCTTCCCTGAAAGGAGCTGAAACTTGTGTCCCTGCTCTGCCCTCTAGGGTTTTTCCCAGTAACTGAAAGAGTCTTGAAAGGGCTAAAATGATTTTATTTTTAAATGTGGACAGGCAAGCAGAGGTGGTTGGCAAAGGCAAGGTGGCTGAGGATCTGGAAGCTGCACAGGAGAGGTAAGGACAATGGCTGCCAGAGGGACCTATCGAAGCATCATCCGAACCCTGCGGTAGGGGTGGCCCACACCACGGCCTGAGGCCCAGTCAATGCCATATTTGTGAGCGGCAGCCTCAGACATTGCGTAGCGACCATTGAGATTTCATCGGTAACAGGATGCATACCACCAGGCGCCGTGGACAATCACAGCACAGTTGCTCCCGCTTGAATCGTGGTCAGCGTCATAGGTGGTGAAGGGCCTCCCACTGTGGAAGCTCAGGGAATCCCCTGGCAGGGAGGGGATGGAAAGCACCTTGGTGCCCAGCACCATGCCTGGCACCTTTGGAGATATAATCCCATGGGAGTCTCAAAGCAGCTACGAGTTGAATTTTATCAGTCCCCACAAGCAACACCAAGGGGCCAGGTTGTTTGCGCAGGGTCACTCAGCTAGTTGAAGCAGCAGCAGGACTTGAACTTGGGACTGTCTGGCTCCAAAACTCCCAGCTTTTCCTCCCGTCTTACCCCCTCCAGAATCCCCAGCCTCTCTCTAGCTCCTTTGTCTTCTCTCAGCTCCCATCCAGTCTGAGCAACTCTGCTAGGAAAAGCTGGGAGGAACCTCTTAGGTGCCTGGTCAGGAAAGGTGGTTCCCTGAGGCACTCCCTCATAACCACTTCCCTCTTTTAAATCTCTCCCCAACAGTCACTGTTTCTCTAAAAGAAGACTTCCCTGGTTCCTCTTCCAAAGCAGAGAGTGCTAACATTCAACAGAGCCTCAGGCGGTACCCAAAACCTCCTCCTTGCCTCCCTGCCTTTTTTTTTTTCTTTTTCTTTTTTTTGAGATGGAGTCTCATTCTGTTGCCCAGGCTGGAGTGCAGTGGTACTTTCTGGGCTCGCTGCAACCTCCGCCTCCCAGGTTTAAGCAATTCTCAGCCCTCAGCCTCCTGAGTAGCTGGGATTATAAGCACCTGCCACCACACCCGGCTAATTTTTTTTGTGTGTATTTTTAGTAGAGACAGGGTTTCACCATATTGGCCAGGTTGAGTTTGAACTCCTGACCTCGAGTGATCTGCCCGTCTCGGCCTCCCAGAGTGCTAGGGTTACAGGCATGAGCCACCACGCCCAGCCTCCCTGCCCATTTTATAGAGGAGGAAACTGAGGCTCAGTGGAGGGGTAGGACTTGCCCAAGGTCACATAGGTGCTACGTGGCAGAGATGGATTCAAACTCAGGTCTGTTTGCCTCCAGAGCCCAAATTCTTCACTGTTGCACCATCCTGTTTCATGATTGCCATTTCTCAGATGCAGAAACTAAGGCCCACAGAGGAGACAGGATTGCCCTGGGCATTCATGGGGGCAGTGGCAGCATTGGGAAAGGATCCGGCCTCCTTCCTCTGCTGCCCTTAGGCTCACTCACCTGCAGTGCCCTCTGAGAACTTGCCCAGCACCAGCTGGTAGTGGTCTACCTCACCGAGGAGGCGGAAGGTCGCATAGTGGGCAAAAGTACGGTTGCCATTAAAGTCTTCCAGCTCTACCCGCAGCTCCCAGGTACCTGGGAGGAAGAGGAGGCAAGGATGGAGGAACCCTCAGATCTTGGGAGTGGGGCAGGGATTCAGGATGGCAGACAGTAACCCCCAAACTCCAGGTCCCTGCTGGGAACTCACCCTGGAGAGTAAGCTGGTGCAAATTCTCATTTCCCAGCCAGAATTCAGACTCCTGGTTCCCAAAACCTGCTTTGTAGGAGGACCAAGGGCGGAAGAAATCCACAGAACCATCCTGGCGCCTCTGAAACACCTAGCCGGGGGCGGGGGTGGGGAGGTACAGCAGCTATTACTCCAGGCTGGGCACCAGCTGCTGAGGATGCAGGAACTGTGAGGGGTGGGTGGATACCTCTCTCTCTTTGGATTGGGGCCTGTTGATAAAATGGGGATCCTTCAAGTCAGTTTTGAATATTTCTATGAACTCTACATTCCTTTATTAGCTTTCACTGACACTCAACTTCATGTCACAGGCTTGCAAGCCCTGGGAAGATTGAATTGACAGAAACACTGTCCCCACCCTCAGGAGATGGCCAGCGCTGCTGGGAGTCAGTCAAAATAACCCAATTTCATTTACTGTAAGAACCAATATATTTGGCCAGGCGCGGTGGCTCATACCTGTAATCCCAGCACTTTGGGAGGCCCAGGCGGGCAGATCACTTGAGGTCAGGAGTTTGAAATCAGCCTGGCCAACATGGTGAAATCCCATCTCTATTAAAAATACAAAAACAATTTAGCTGGGTGTGGTGGCATACGCCTGTAAGCCCAGCTACTTGGGAGGCTAAGGCAGGAGAACTGCTTGAACCTGGGAGGTGGAGGTTGCAGTGAGCCAAGATCACACCACTGCACTCCAGCCTGGGTGGCAGAGCAAGACTCCATCTCAAAAAAAAAAAGAAAAAAAGAATCAAGATATTTAAATTAGAGAGGCCACCCCCACAGCCCAAGTTGGACCCCTGGCCTTACCCTGATGTCTTCCACCTCCCCCTCCAAGACAAGCAGGCCCCAGGCCCTATAGAGTTTTCAACCTAAGTACCTCTATTTCCATTGCTCCACTGTCTTTTTTTTTTTTTTTTTTTAGCTAGAGTCTCGCTCTGTCACCACGCTGGAGTGCAGTGGCATGATCTCGGCTCACTGCAACCTCCATCTCCCTGGTTCAAGCAATTCTCTTGCCTTAGCTTCCTATGTAGCTGGGATTACAGGTACCTGCCACCGCGCCCAGCTAATTTTTTGTATTTTTAGTAGAGACGGGGTTTCACCATGTTGCCCAGGCTGGTCTTGAACTCCTGAGCTCAGGCAATCCGCCCACCTCGGCCTCCCAAAGTGCTGGGATTACAGGCGTGAGCCACTGCGTCAGGCCTGCTCCACTGTCTTTACTGCCTGGCTCCCTGCTGTCTTCCTAAACCACGTCCCTGCCTCCACTGGTCCCCCAGTGCAGTGCATCTTTCATAGCGTAGCCCAAATCATCTTTTTAAAACAGAAGTTCTACTTGGCCCCTCCCCTGCTTAAAACTCTCTTGGGGCTACCCATTGCCCTGCACACTTCTTCTTTTTTTTTTTTTGAGACGGAGTCTCGCTTTGCCGCCCAGGCTGGAGTACAGTGGCCGGATCTCAGCTCACTGCAAGCTCTGCCTCCTCGGTTTACACCATTCTCCTGCCTCAGTAGCTGGGACTACAGGTGCCTGCCACCTCGCCCGGCTAGTTTTTTGGGGGTTTTTTTTGTATTTTTTTAGCAGAGACGGGGTTTCACCGTGTTAGCCAGGATGGTCTCAATCTCCTGACCTCGTGATCCACCTGTCTCGGCCTCCCAAAGTGCTGGGATTACAGGCTTGAGCCACCGCGCCCGGCCTTTTTTTTTTTTTTTTTTTTTAAAGACAGAGTCTTACTCCATTGCCCAGGCTAGAGTGCAGTGACTCAATCTTGGCTCACTGCAACCACCAGCTCCTGGGTTCAAGCAGTTCTCCCACCTCAGCCTCCTGAATAACTGGAATTACAGGTGCGCACCACCATGCCCAGCTAATTTTTATATTTTTAGTAAAGACGGGGTTTCACCATGTTGGCCAGGCTGATCTCGAACTCTTGACCTTAGGTGATCCACCCACCTCTGCCTCCCAGGGTGCTGGGATTACAGGTGTGAGCCACCGCGTCCAGCCAGCCACTGCGCCTGGGTGCCCTGCACACTTAAGTTGATCATTTAGTGCCTTCCATGAACTGGCCATTACAGAGGTCCTCAATCCACGCTCCTTCAGTGCTGGCAGACTTTAGCCGACACCCACGCCTGCTCTCAGCTCAGTCACGCGTTCCCTGCAAACCTTCTTGTACTCTGCTGCCTCCCTGAGTTTATCTTTACTTCTAGCTGGAATGCCCCTCCACACCCTTTTTTTTTTTTTTTTTTTTTTTTTTTGAGACAGAGTTTCACTCTTGTCGCCCAGGCTGGATGCAATGGCAAAATCTCGGCTCACTGGCTCACTGTAACCTCCGCCTCCTAGGTTCAAGCGATTCTCCTGCCTCAGCCTCCTGAGTTGCTGGGGTTACAGGCACCTGCTACTGCACCCAACTCAAGGTCCTTTCAAATGGCACCTCCTCTGTGAAGCCCTCATACTTCTTCAGGTCCCATTGGGGGTTCACTAAACATTTGTCAGTGAATTCCTCTAGGAAATGCCTTACTCTGGTGGGCTCTGGCTCCCCTAGGGGCCAAGGAGGAGAAGTAACCACTGGGCCTGGCCTGTTAGCCCATTTCTCAGACACTCACCAGCCAGCCACCCTCCTCCGTGTCCATGTCACAAAAGACTGGGAGGGCCCTGCCCTCAGGTAGGCACAGATGGTACCAGCCACTCAAGGTGGCGCCCTGGCTCAACAGCTCCCGGCAGTTTCTGGGGCCTGGGAAAGGGAAGATGGACTCGGGAGGTGGTGCCCAGGTTATTCCCTCACCCCCACCCCCAGGCAGTGGAACAAGTATGGGGCCCCAGGGATCCTCTTGGCTCCTTCAGGTCGCTGAAGTGGGGTTCTAAGGAGGCTGTGGGGAGGGGCTTGGCCACACTTGGGGGTCTGCCAACACCTAACACCATGTGATCCCAAGTTCCCACCTCCTGCAAGGGCTGCCTCACCTTCCTGGCACCGAAGCAGGTTCGCTGGATCTCCTGCTCCAGAGGAAGGATGAGTGTTGGCTCTGATGTCTCAGCACCCCAGCACTGAGCCACCAGCGGAGCTGGTACCCAGGCTCTTTTCCAAATCCTTCCCACTCCTCCCAGCCTTCCATACCCTGTGGGAGGGCCATCATAGGGTACCCGGGCCCTTCTCCTAATCCTTCCCACTCCTCCCAGCCATCCATTCCCCCGTGAGAGAGCCGTCATAGGCGCAGCAGTCAAGCAGAGATCCCACCCTAGAGTCCAGAGACAGGGGCAAAGAAAGCAGGGAGGTCTCCAGCCCCACTTACTCACCTGGCTCACCCTTGGGGCCCATCTTGCCTGGTGGTCCAGGTTGCCCTGAAATCTCAAAGGCAGAGATGCCCTGAGTCCCACCCCATGCCCTGGACCAAAAAGAAACAAGAGACTTGGAGCCAGAGGTTCAAATCCCAGTTTCACCCTTCACTCACTTTGTGATTGTGGGCAAATATCTTATCCTCTCTGAACCTCCCTTTCCTCCTCAGCAGAATGGGGATGAAACCACCTAGCTGGCAGAGTTGGTCTTAGGATGCCAGGTGCCCAGCCTGGAGCTGGCACAGAGTAGGTTCCTTGCTTCTTTGTCATGGCCCCTCAGCACAGACAAAAATTGCTGCATTCCTGCCTTCCCTGTTCCCAAGATCCCAGCCCACTCCCCAGCCTCTCTCACCTTGAGGACCTGGGGCCCCCTTCTCCCCAGGACTTCCTGGAGCTCCGGGACAACTGGGCAGGAGGACAACTTTGCTGGCTTCCAGTTCCCTGGGTCCTACAGGGAGACACAGGCAGGGTGGACACAGGGTAGACTGTCTCTTCCAGACCCCTCTTCAGTTCTCTTCCTGTCTCCCAGATTCCCTCTGTCAGGATGCTTGTCTCCTGAGCTGGCAAGGTTTCACATGCTTTGCATGCATTTGCATATATTTACATGCAGAGCCCAGATTATGAAACTCCCATCCTGCTCCTTGAGGTTGATGAGCCTTGGTGGAGGGACACCCAGTGAGGGAATGAGGAGTGGGTTGGTGAGGAGGGCACCCTAGGTACCTACCTGGGCAGCTGGGGTGTTCCTGGGTCTTCAGGCAGGCAGGTCCCCCAAGCAGGAGGAGCCACAGGGAAGGCAGGATCCACCGTAGACCCATCTTGCTGGGGCCACCAGGGGAAGGATGCCAGATTATAAGGCGGCCAGGCTGGTGGGAGGACATGAAGTAAGACTTCCTTCCATTGTTCCCCAGGGACACCCCACCCAGACTGGAGCCAGCAGGGAGTAGGAGTATTTCCTTCCTCAACCCCAGAGAGAAAGGGCATTATCCCTGCCCTATCCAACCAGGATGGAGTCCAACATCTTCTTTTCTTTTTTTTTTTTTTTTTGAGACGGAGTTTCACTCCTGTTGCCCAGGCTGGAGGGCAATGGTGTAATCTCAGGTCACTGCAACCAATGCAACCTCTGCCTTCTGGGTTCAAGTGATTCTCCTGCCTCAGCCTCCTGAGTAACTGGGATTATGGGCGCCCATCACCATGCCCAGGTAATGTTTTGCATTTTTTTTTTTTTAGCATAGATGGAGTTTCACCATGTTGGCCAGGCTGGTCTCGAACTCCTGACCTTAGGTGATCCACCCACCTCGGCCTCCCAAAGTGCTAGGATTACAGGCGTGAGCCACCGCACGCTGAAGGAGTCCAACTTCTGATCCTGGCTTCCAGGGCTCCCCAGCCATCTCTCTAGACCTCTACATTCACAGTCATCTCTACCTATGAAGGCCCATCTGTCCATGAAGGTCTAGCTCTACAGCCATCACCACTGGGAATCCTTCCTCAATCCTTGTCAATGCTATGAATAGTGACAACTGCTACCATTTACTGGGCATCTACTGCATTCCAGTGTCATACTGATGTCACCTCCGATCCTTACACGGACTTGCTATTAATCCTTATTATTGCATTATGGGCCTGGTACAAAATGGGTGCTCAATAAAAAATAGTTAAATGAATAAGGAAAGAGAAACTGAGGCCCATGGATGGGACGTGACTTCTGTTCTCTTGGCCACTTATATGCTGAGAGCCACAGAGTTTTACCCAAGCCCCATGACCCCCAGTGAAAAGCACCATTAATAAAGTGATTCTGGCTGGCTGTGGTGGCTCATGTCTGTAATCCCAGGACTTTGGGAGTCCAAAGCAGGCAGATCACCTGAGGTCAGGGGTTCGAGACCAGCCTGATTAACATGGTAAAATCCCATCTCTACTAAAAATAAAAACATCAGCCGGGCTTGGTGGCATGCACCTGTAATCCCAGCTACTCGGGAGACTGAGGCAAGAGAATCACTTGAAACCAAAAGGCAGAGGTTGCAGTGAGCCGAGATTGCACCACTGCATACCAGCCTAGGCAAAAGAGCAAAAACTCCATCTCAAAAAAGAAGAAAAAAAAGAAAGTGACTCCATGCTCAACCTTGAGTCCCGTGAGGCTTGGGAAACAGCTGCTAATGTAGGCCAATCGAGCAGGAAGCCCTTGTAGGAAGGCCGGGAGGCCGGGAGGCCGGGATGACGCAGCAGCCAGGGTCCAGATGTGAAGGATGAGGCCTGAGCTGGAGAGGGACCTCAGGTGATAAGGGAGGAGAGGAACGGCTCATTCATTCACTCATTCAGCAAACCCTCCCTCAAGGCCTCCTCTGCACCTCCCCAGTGCTTGTGGGGAGGGCTGAGGTACAAGAGGTGTCAGGGGGAGTGGAGGCTGTGTTTGCCTGATAGGATGTGCCAGCGAGACGGATGCCCTGAGATTGCAATTCCAGTTCTAGGAATCTGTCTTCCCCAGACTGTCCCACGAGTGTGCCAAGATCTGCAGATAAGCCTATTTACCACAGTGCTGTTTGTAAGCATCAACGTGGAAATGACCCAACCAGCCACTGATAGGATTCACATGAATTAGGACCATTCAGACAACTCATAGGGTAAATCTGATCTAAAAATGAGAGGGGCGGAAATGCAAGACAGTATGCACAGTGTTGTGTTATCCCCCTTTGTATTTTTAAAATGCTAGAGGTGTGTGTGTGTGTGTGTGTGTGTATAGTAAATTCACAGAAAAAGTTCTGACACAGACCTTGTGAACTGTGGTTATTTCTGGAGAGTAGGACCAGGGAAGAGGTGGTTCTCATTTTTTTTTCTTTTTCGGAGACAGGCTCTCACTCTCTCACCTAGGCTAGAGTGCGGTGGTGCCATCATAACTCACTGCAGCCCTGACCTCCTGGACTCAAGCAGTCCTCCCACCTCATTCTCCCAGGTAGCTGGGACTCCAGGCAGAGCCACCACACTGGGCTAAATTTTTATTTTTATTTTATTTATTTATTTTGAGACAGAGTCTTGCTGTGTTGCCCAGTCTGGAGCGCAGTGACTCGATCTCGGCTCACTGCAACCTCCGCCTCCTGGATTCAAGCGATTCTCCTGCCTCAGTCTCCCAAACAGCTGGGATTACAGGTGCATGCCACCATGCCCAGCTAGTTTTTGTATTTTTAGTAGAGATGGGGTTTCACTATGTTGGTCTGGCTGGTCTCAAACTCCTGACCTCAAGTGATCCACCTGCCTTGGCCTCCCAAAGTGCTGGGATTACAGGTGTGAGCCACTGTGCCCGGCCTACATTTTTATTTTTTGTAGAGATGGGTTCTCACTATATTGCCCAGTCTAGTCTCAAACTCCTGGCTTCAAACAGTCATCCCACCTCAGTCTCCCAAAGTGCTGGAATTACAGGTGTGAACCACTGTACCTCCTGGCCAGTTTTTTTTTTTTTTTTTAATATATATATAGGGTCTCACTCTGTCACCCAGGCTGGAGTGCAGTGGCATGATCTTGGCTCACTGCAGCCTGGACCTCTCAGGCCCAAGTGATCCTCCCACCTCAGCTTCCTGAGTACTTGGGACCACAGGTGTGCACCACCACACCCAGCTAATTTTTGTATTTTTAGTAGAGATAAGGTTTCGCCATGCTGCCCAGGCTGGTCTCTAACTCCTGAGCTCAAGCAATCCTGCTGCCTGGGCCTCCCAAAGTGCTATGATTACAAGCATGAGCCACCACACCCAGCCCAGTTCTCACTCTTCATATAAACTTCTGTATAGTCCTTTTTCAAACCCTCACAGGCATTTACTACTTTTGCAAGAAAAAGAAAGCATCCAATAAAGGAGGAGGGTGAAGAAGAAAACTCGTGCTGGGGGAGAAACAAGGGCAGGGTGACCCAGGCAGGAGGAGCTGCTTATGCAGAAGGCTGGAGAAGAGAGAAGGCAAAGCAGATGGGATGTTATCATATCCCATAGAGGGGAAGCAGCAGGGGCTCTAGGAGGCCAGCAGGGAGTGCACAAAGGGGAGGCTGATTTCCAGAGGCTGGGAGCTTTGGCGGAAGTGAGGGTTCGAGGGAGGGGTGAGGAGGTGGACTGTGGTTGGCAGGGGGAGGTGGAGGTTGCAGTGAGCCAAGATCTTGCCACTCTAGCCTGGGCGACACAGTGAGGCTCTGTTGCAAAATAAATAAATAAATAAATAAATAAAAGAAAAAATAAAATAAAATAAAATAAAAAGTTATAAGATTTGCAGCTACATGCCTGGCTCCTGACAAGTACCCATCCGTGGGAGATGTTACCATCAGGGAAGACTTCGGTGTCTGGGGACAGAAGGCAGGGCTTCCCAGGAGGGCCTGAGAGAGGAAGGCCAGAAATGGCTACTCGGAGTCCCTGGGCACTTCCACCTTGGCACTGGGACAGAGACCTAATTATTGGAGGCTGAGCAAGCCTGGAGATGCGTCTGGAATGCTGTTCTGCTCACTCTGGAGTCAGAAAAGCCTGAATTCATTTTATTCTTTATTTTTATTTTCCTTTTCTTTTTTATTGATGGGGTCTCAACTATGTTACCCAGGCTGGTCTCCTGGACTCAAGCGATCCGCCCGCCTCAGCCTCCCAAAGTGCTGGGATTCTAGTCATGAACTACGACGCCCAGCCCAGAAGAGCCTGAACTGAAACCCCAGCCCTGTCCTGTCCGGCTGTATGACTTGAGCATGTGTACTTACCTGAGTCTCTCATCTGTAAAAGGGCAGGGGGTGGGGGTTAAGCAGGTGTCAAAGATGAACTTTTTTTTTTTTTTTTTTTTTTGAGACAGAGTTTCACTCTTGTTGCCTGAACTGGAGTGCAATGGCGCAATCTTGGCTCAACGCAACCACCGCCTCCCAGGTTCAAGCGATTCTCTTGTCTCAGCCACCCAAGTAGCTGGGATTACAGGTGTGCACTACCACGCCTGGCTAATTTTGTATTTTTAGTAGAGTTGGGGTTTCACCATGTTGGTTAGGCTGGTCTTGACCTCCTGACCTCAGGTGATTCACCCGCCTCGGCCTCCCAAAGTGCTGGGATTACAGGCGTGAGTCACTGCGCCCGGCCAGGTGAAAATATTTTAAAAGGTAACAGCGAGAGTCCTAGGTGGAATTCCCGTTAAGAAGAGGACAATGGCCGTACCCTCACCCCATCCAATCCACACACAGCCCAAGACACAGGACATGAAGTGCAGTGCAGAGTTCCTTTATTTGGGGGCAGTGCCCAGGCCAGTTGGTGGAAAGAGGCAGGCACACAACCCAGTGCCAGGCTGGGGGGCCCAGCAGGGGTGATGG
Organism: Macaca mulatta; assembly: GCF_049350105.2. Classification (NCBI taxonomy): domain Eukaryota; kingdom Metazoa; phylum Chordata; class Mammalia; order Primates; family Cercopithecidae; genus Macaca; species Macaca mulatta. The sequence continues at coordinate 213,578,655 of NC_133406.1, read as the reverse complement.
AGGAGACGAGGCGGTTGAGGGATGCTCTCAGCTGCAAGTTCCAGGGCCAAGACAGGAGGAGATGTCAGGCATCAGACACTAAGCCTGCTTGGTGCCCACAGGAGCCAAAAACTGGTGGCCAGAGTTTTACCCACCCCCGCCCCCCACTTGCCCACAAGGGGGCCAAGAGGCCAGCCTCTGCATCCTCCTTTCCACTCAGAATGGAGTGCAGGCCCAAGGGGGTCAGATTCTGCGGAGGCCAAAGAGGACACTCAGGGAGGTGACCCTGCCTCAGCCAGCCAAGGACCCCCTGCCTCGAGAGGAGGCAGCAGAGGAAGAGCAAACACTTTAACACAGGCTGCGGCGAGCCGCCCCACAGCACACACAGCACGCAGAGGGCCTCAGGCACAGCTCCCCTTCTCAGAGCAAAACCCAGCTAGACACACGGCCCAGCTCCTGCCCACAGCCACACAAATGCAGGCCACAGGCTTGCCTGGGCTGGCACCTACTGGTTCTCTTCCCTGCTGGCAGCATGAAGGGAAAAGACATGGGAGGGCTCAGCTGGGCTCCTAGGCCAGCCCAGGCTGAGTCCTGGTTCCAGCCAACACCTGACAAAGAAAGCCCCGCAACTGGAGGAGACAAAGGGGGTGCGGCTCACGTGGGGCATGCTGTCACTGTCCTGAGGGCTTGCCCATGGAGAAGACAGCACCCTGGGTACTGAAGGGGAACGGTGGGGCAGGAACCAGGAGGTGAGCTGGGACTCAGGTACTGCTGGCCAGGTACTCACAGCGTCTGGTAGGTGCTGTCCTTGGCCTTGAGGAAGCGCAGCACAAAGAAAGCCACCGCCTGTAGGCTCAACACCAGCACGACACCTCCGATAAAGCTGGCCCCGTCAAATCCAGGGCTGTGGGCCTCAGGGACTGGGGGGCTTCCTGCAGGGGGGAGGCAGGGCAGGGGTCATAGCAGTCACTGTGAACCAGGATCCCAGTCCCACCCCCACAACTGGCACAAGTAACCTGGAGGCCCCGGTCCTCAATATGGGGTCCTTGAACCCCGGGCTCAGAAGTTTAGTCCAGATCCTGCAGGCAGTTGGGAAGCGCCTGGTGGGAGGAACAGTGGCAGGGGAGGGTGGGGTGCTGTCCAGCCCTGGCTTTGCTCCTGGCTTGCTCTGTGGCTTTTATGCCACCCACATTCTCTCTGGGCCTCATGATCACATGGTCCAATAGGTGTCTTGGACCAGTGACTGGGCTCCCACACTCCCTGGGCCTCACTAGCCCAATAGGGTGAAGACAGAGCCAGAACTCAGACCCCCTGCTCAGAATTCCTTTCAGTCTTGGACCTCAGGGTTCAGAGCCAAGATGCAGATGATATAGTCCCTTTTTAGGACCCCTAAGCCCTAAGACCCCAGTGTCACCCAACGTCAGAGCCCTCAGAGCAGGGGGAGAAGTGGAAGGCCCAGCTGTCACCCTGCTAAGTGGGTAAGCGAGAACTGGACAGCGTGTGTTGGGGGGAACAGGGCTGAGGGACAGGCTTGGCCAAAGTCACCTCACAAGACACAGTCAGACTCACACAGGGTCCCCTGACCATTTCCTCTGCCCCTTAGAAGGTAGAGCCTTAGGGCCATGGTTGCCAGGCTATGCCTGGGTGGCTCCCAGCTGTGCCACGGTACCTGTCCACTCCTAGCAGGGATTCAATTTCAGGCCCTGGGCTGGGTGCCCAGAACAGGGCAGGGCTGGTGGATGGAAAAGCATTCTGGGACAGTGGAAAGGGGCCCAGCCTGAGCTGGGTCCACCTCCCAGAAGGTATAAGGGGTGGAAGGAGTCTGACAATATGAAGGGCAAACAATGGTCCCAGCTCCTGCTCAGGGAGCCCCAGAGAAGGAAGCTGGGGGATGAGGAGCAGAAGAGGGGAGAAATGAGCTGCACGAGGCCGATCTGGGGCTCCAGCTGAGGGAGCTGAGCCATCAATAATTCAGCTTCTGAGATCAGTTTCTGGCTTTAATTAACCAAGGGCCTCTTCAGCCATCCCTGCCAAGTCTGGTGACCTCCAGCCCCTGAGAGGGAATGGGAAGCAAGGGGTGGTGTTCTCGCCTCTGCTCTGCCAGGAATCCACCTTGTGACCCTCTCTGGGCCTGGAGGATACAGTAGGCAGGCCCTGAGGATGTCTCCTGAGCAACTCGAGCTGCACACCCTCACCTCCAAGGACAAGTCCCGAGGGGTCACCTTGAGTTCCCAGAACTGGCAATGGGGAGGAGGGATGGGAACTGTCATTTCTTGATTGCCTTCAGTGAATCAGACACTGAAGTGGGCACCATACAGCTTCTCATAAAACCTGCACAGCAACTCTATGAGGAAGGCATCATCCAGCCCATTTCACAGATGCGGAGACAGGCTCCGAGGGAGAAGGTGCAGGGCTGAGGTCACAGAGCATGTCAGTGCCTGAGCCCAGAGCTGTCTTCCCCTGCACCTATGCTCCTCCCACTGCCCCGTACCCAGGGAGTACCCACCTGTTGTGACTGTCTTCGGTTCATAGGTGGGGTGGTGATGAGCAGCTGAGGAGACAGGGGATCCATAGCAAAGCAGCCTCCTCACCCTGACTCCCATCAAGACCCCAGCCCCCACTCACCGCTAAACTTCCGATTCAGATGCAGCCCTGTCCCTGCTCTAGACATTCAACATACTTGCAAGCCCCAGTCACACAGTTCCCTCCACCAGATGTGCTCTCTCTCCATCTCTACCTTCCAGGCTCATTACTGATGCCACTTCCTCCAGGAAGCACCCCCTCTCATTCCCTCTGAACTTCCAAAGTCCTTGCTATGCCTTAAACTAGAAGAAGAGCTAAGGCTCCCATCCCCTCCATACACCTGTACTAATTTTCAGATGAGGAAACAGGCAGAGAGAGGAGGGGACTTCTCAGTGAGCTAAAGGCAGAACTGATACCGGGCCCAGGTATTGATGAGCACAGTCCACCCCTGAGAGAGGCTGTTTCCTCCTGGGGGGCAGGCTATGGCTGGGGAGACCCATGCAACTTGGCGTAGGCGCAAGAATCCCCTTACCTGGACATGCCTCTGAGCGGTTGTAGATGGAACAACCTTCCTTGACCACCTCAGCTTGAGCCACACAGTGTCCTGGAGGAAGAAGGTGCAGGGGGGAGATTTAGGGAGAGGGGCCAGGTCCTTGGGGTTCAGAGCTGGGGGTACTCAACCTAGGGAGGGCTCAGCTCCCTACCTGGCTCCTCTGGCTGGCACTGCTCCCACACGCAGCCGGAGAGATTGCGCGCTCTGTCTCCCTCCACGCAGTGCTCACAGACCTCCAGCTGTTTGCAGGCCCCTTGGACAGCCGGCCAGATGTTCAGGCGGATCAGGGCTCCGCGTCCAAAGCCTCGAGCTCCTTTACCTGGTAGTGCGGTAGAGTGGGAAGGGAGAACTCCTCGAAGCCAAGCTGTGGCATCCGCCCACCCTCCCACCCAACACTCCGGCGGCCCTCGCCCCTCTGCACACATCTGGGCTCTCACATACACTCGCCCCCGGATCCCCAAGCCCCAGTGCACACCTGTAGCTTCCACAGAACAGATCTACACACACCTAGAGCCTCCCCACATTCACCCAGAGCCCCTCCCTTTGCATACATCTGGGGTTCCCAGATTCAGTTGGAGCCACCTCCCCCAGACCACCTGAAGCTCCCTAGGCCCCCACACTTGGGGCCTATATTTACACACAGGGCTCCACACAGAGCTGGAGCCCCCTCTTCCACCCCTGGAGGCCTGCACTCGTCCAGAAAGGCCCCTCCTCTCAAGCCCAGGCTGCTCCTGGGGAGGCGGCTGGCTGAGGTGCAAGCTCCACCCGCCCCCGTCAGGCCCCTAACCAGACCCTGCCGCGTGTTACCAGCCACAGCCAGCTGGGCACACAGTAGGAGGCAGCAACAGCCGCCACAGAGCGCAGTCCGCAAGGCGCGGGGTCCCGACGCCTCCATGGGCTCCGGGACGGGGGCCGTGGGCGGCGGACAGCGGCCGTGCGCGTCCCTCCCAGACTGGGCTCAGCTGAGCGTGTGCGGAGCGAGACCTGGGCAACCGGGGCGTGGCCAGGTGGGGGCGAGGCCAGTGGGAGCGGCAGGTGGGGCAGGGCTCGTCGGTCGGGGCGGAGCCAGGTGAAGGCGGGGCCAATTAGGGGCGTGGCTAGTGCTCGCGGCCAGGTGAGTTCGGGGGTCTGGGGCGGGGCTTGGACTAAAGCAGGCGGGGTCCAGGACTGGTGGCTGGCATGGTTACTGTGTGCCTCCAAGGGCAACTTCTTGAAAATTCTAGTAAGTAGAGACTACTTTGATCCCTGATTCACAGGTGAGGAAACTGAGGCTCAAACAAGATGAGTGACTCGTTCGAGGTCACAGAGAGAGGCAGTGGCAAAAATCTGGATTCGAAACAAGGTCACTTCCTGTCTTTAGAGCTGGGTGCAGGCCCCGCTTTCTCGGGTACACCCTCCACCCAGGCCCCATGACCGCTGGGCCAGGCCCCAGCTGGCCCCTGCCCTCTGGTTGCCCAAGCTCAGCTCCGTTGCTCCCTCTCTGTTCACTGCACCCCTCCATCCGCCTCCCTTCTGCCCCTCATCCGCTGTGTCTGCCTCCGGCCTACCACATCCTCTGGCCAGGTCAGGGGTGACGCCATTACTAGGCCAACTGGGCCTCTCCGCAGCCTTCCCCACGGCTACGGCTACCACTCCTGCCCTGGCACCAGCCTCGTTTGGTTCTCCTCAGGCTCCTTAGGGGGCACTTCCTCTCCCTCCTCTTCCTTCTCCCCTCCTCTCCCCTCCTTCCCCCATCTGCTTCTCCTAACCATCTCTTAATCGATGGTGGCCCAGGTTAGTCCCAAGCCCTGTTCCACACTCTCCTGGGGTCATCCTGGACATTCCACTGCCATCAGTCCCCATCTAAAAGCCAACAGCTGAGGCAGGAGGATCGCTTGAGCCCAGGGATTTGAGGCTGTAGTGAGCTGTGATCATGGCATTGCACTCCAGCCTGCGCGACAGAGCGAAACCCTGTCTTGAATGAATGAATGAATGCATGCATGCCAACAGGTCATTTATGCCAATAAATATATACACCCACTATGCACCCATTAAAAAAATTTTTTTTAAAGCCAACAGGTCTCTTAATCATCTCCAGGCCGGTTCTGACTTCACAGTTGCCACACCTGTAACTGACAATGTATAGCTAGCAATTATTGACCCCTTACTAGCAGAATGTACATTTTGAGAGCTTTCATATGCAATTTCATCTCATGTCCACATCTCATGTCCTTGGCATCCCAAAGTTCTGGGATTACAGGTGTGAGCCACCATGCCTGGCCCCACTTAATAACTTTTCAACAATGGCTTGACCTCCACAACCCTTTGATTTCTGGCTCTAGAAATCTCTCTATCCTGGCCTGGGTGCTTCCCATCACCTTCCTACCCTCTAAGAAGATAGAACAGTGCCTTCCCCCTATATCTCTCTTCCTTTATCCTAGCCGTTCTCTCTCTTAGAGGGTCCACCTCAACCCTGGACTTCATTTGCCTGGCAAACTAATTCTTCAAGACACTACTACAAGACCACTTCCTGCAGGAAGCCTTCTGTGACTGCCACAGAATGAGGCTGAGCTGCCGCAGCACTTAGCTAGAGATCTAAATCCATCTGCTTTTCCACTTCAGAGCCCTCCCCATCTCTTGCCTGAATGACTGCAGTGGCCTCCTAGTGGAGGCCTGCTCCCCATTCCAGTCTGTTCTGCACTCAGCAGTCAGAGTGACCCTTTGAAAACGTGTCAGGTCAGATCACAACACTTCCTTCCCACCAATGACATCTGTCTCACTGATCTGGGATTACAGGCGCCCGCCACCATGCCTGGCTAATTTTTTGTATTTTTAGTAGAGACACGGTTTCATCATATTGGCCAGGCTGGTCTCGAACTCCTGACCTCAGGTGATCCACCCGCCTTGGCCTCCCAAAATGCACGAATTAAAGGCATGAGCCACTGTGCCCAGCCAGTTGTTTATTAAGTAACCTTACTGTACCATGTTGTGACCCTCTGTGTACATGTTTGTCTGTCCCACCGGCCTGTGAGCCCCCAAGAGCTCACTTCTGTCTCACACGATCTTGCCTCTGCCCACCTCGCCTCTCCTCCCTCTCCCCTTTGCTGATTTAGCTGCAGACACACTAGCCTCCTCTCTGTGGTCCTCACACCCATCAGTGCTTTCTCTTCTTGGGGACTTTACACTTGTCATGTCCTCTCCTTAAGACTCCTGTTCTCTCTTCACGTGACTTGCTCCATGACCTCTCTTCCTAAGAGAGGCCACCTGGTGATTCTACATCCCAACAGCTGCTCTTTTCTTCAGAGCATGTATCTAATGTATAATTAATTACTCATTTGTTTCCTAGGCTGTAAGCTTCATGAAGGTAGGAACCACGTTGATCTTCCCTCCTCAGTGAACTCCTTGCACACAGTAAGGGCTGAATAGATGTTGGAGTTTTTGTTTGTTTGTTTGTTTGTTGAGACGGAGTTTTGCTCTTGCTGCCCAAACTGGAGTGCAGTGGCAATCTCGGCTCACCGCAACCTCCGCCTTCCGGATACAAGCAATTCTCCTGCCTCAGCCTCCTGACTAGCTGGTATTACAGGTGCCTGCCACCATGCCCGGCTAATGTTTTGCGTATTTAGTAGACAGGGTTTCATCACATTGGCCAGACTGCTCTTGAAAGCCTGACCTCAGGTGATCCACCCACCTCAGCCTCCCAAAGTGCAGGAATTACGGGCTTGAGCCACCGTGCCCAGCCAGATGTTTATTAAGTAACCTTACTATGCCATGTTGTGACCATCTGTGTACATGTTTGTCCCACTGGTCTGTGAGGCCCCCAGGAGCTCCCTACTTGAATAGATTTTAAGGATCTATTTGTAGATTGTCCATCTCTCTGCATTAAAACTGAAGCTTGGCCTGGCACAGTGGCTCATGCCTGTAATTCCAGCACTTTGGGAGGCCGAGGCGAATGAATCACCTGAGGCCAGGCATTCGAGACCCGCCTGGCCAACATGGTGAAACCCTGTCTTTACTAAAAAATACAAAAATTAGCCAGGTGTGGTGGCATGCCCCTGTAGTCCCAGCTACTTGAGAGGCTGAGGCAGGAGAATCGCTTGAACTTTGGAGGCGGAGATTGCAGTGAGCTGAGATCGCACCTCTGCACTCCAGCCTGGGCGACAGAGCAAGACTCCGTCTCAAAATAACTAACTAAATTAATTAATTAATAAAACTGAAGCTCACTGAAGATGGCAGGGATTTTTGTTCACTGCTGTATCCTCTGTGCCTGGGAAATAGTAGATACTCAATAAATGTGTCTATTGACAGTTGAAAAGGCAGGAATGTGGCCAGATCATCTTTCTGTCCCTAACACCCACTGAACAAACCCTAAGCCCAGGGGAACTGCCAATAAATAATGGCTGAATGAATGGGTCTATGCTAAGAATATGGGCACTGGGCCGGGCGCGGTGGCTCACGCCTGTAATCCCAGCACTTTGGGAGGCCGAGGCGGGCGGATCACAAGGTCAGGAGATCGAGACCACGGTGAAACCCCGTCTCTACTAAAAATACAAAAAATTAGCCGGGCGCGGTTGTGGGCGCCTGTAGTCCCAGCTACTCGGGAGGCTGAGGCAGGAGAATGGCGTGAACCCGGGAGGCGGAGCTTGCAGTGAGCCGAGATCGTGCCACTGCACTCCAGCCTGGGCGACAGAGCCAGACTCCGTCTCAAAAAAAAAAAAAAAAAAAAAAAAAAAAAAAAATAGAATATGGGCACTGATGATGCCTAGACCCTTGGGTCTTAGACAAAGGACTCAGGTGTGGAGATTATCTATGACCGACACACACACACACACACACACACACACACACACACACACACGCACGAACACCCGCTTCCCACCAATTCCTCCCTCCCCAAGGGATTTCTCGGACTGGTGAAGACAGAAGAGGCAAGGAAAAAAGTCTCACCTGGAAGTGAGTCCTCACAGCCATCTGGTGGCCACCTGGAGAACTGCAGATATTGTCAGCCCTAGTCAAACTTTAGCCTCAGCCCCTTCTGGGAAGAAGGTGACATCTAGGCCAGAATGGAAGGCACGCTGGACTTGGTGACAGATGGACCTGGCTTCAGATCCCAGCTCTGCCATTTACTATGTGATTTGCGGCAAATCCCTTGGCTTTCCTGGACTTCACCCAAGAAATGGGGACATGGTCCCTCACTTTTGCCAGGTTGTTGTAAGCCCTGGGCTCTGGCCCGGCACCTGGTAGGTGGGAAGGGTTGGAGGAGGTATCAATGAGGTAGGGACAGAGGAGAACAGGAGAGAAGGAACTATCTCTTCCTTTAGAGAGCAAGTATGCAGGGAATGGAGACCTGATTGGTATGAGCAGTTTTGGTGCGTGAGGGAGAGCACATGCAGTTCATGTGAAAACACATAGCCCCCCGGTTAGTCTCTTGGCTCTCCTGGGTTTCTTGGGGTTAGAAATGTCACTGCATGCCGGGTGCTGTGGCTCACACCTGTAATCCCAGAACTTTGGGAGGCCGAGCAGGGTGGATCACCTGAGGTCAGGAGTTCGAGACCATCCTGACCAATATGGTAAAACCCTGTCTCTACTAAAAAAAAAAAGAAAGAAAGAAAGAAAAAAAAAGGCCGGGCGCGGTGGCTCAAGCCTGTAATCCCAGCACTTTGGGAGGCCGAGATGGGCGGATCACAAGGTCAGGAGATCGAGACCATCCTGGCGAACCCGGTGAAACCCCGTCTCTACTAAAAAATACAAAAAACTAGCCGGGCGAGGTGGCGGGCGCCTGTAGTCCCAGCTACTCCGGAGGCTGAGGCAGGAGAATGGCGTGAACCCGGGAGGCGGAGCTTGCAGTGAGCTGAGATCCGGCCACTGCACTCCAGCCTGGGTGACAGAGCGAGACCCCGTCTCAAAAAAAAAAAAAAAAAAAAATAGCTGGGCATGGTAGCGGGCACCTGTAATCCCAGATACTTGGGACGCTGAGGCAGGAGAATTGCTCGAACCCAGGAGGCGGAGGTTGCAGTGAGCCGAGATTGCGCTACTGCACTCCAGCCTGGGCAACAAGAAGGAAACTCTGTCTCAAAAAAAAAAAAAAAAAAAAGAAGAAAAACAAAAAGAAAGAAAGAAAAGAAATGTCACTGTACTCTTTTCCTCCCTGGCTGCCTTGGGATCAACCTCACTTGCAAACCACAGGATAACTATCGGGATCAGGAAGTTCACGACCAACCAGTACTTCAGCGGAAATAAATGGTTTTCTGTGTCCTTCGCCCTGGGAAGGCAACAATGCCTAACACAGAAAACCACTCAAAAAGTAGAAGACCACACTGGATGTCATCTTTGTATTTAGAACCCATTTTGGGCCGGGCGCAGTGGCTCATGCCTGTAATCTCAGCACTTTGGGAGGCCAAGGTGGGCAGATCGCTTGAGCCTAGGAGTTCAAGCCAGCCTGGGCAACGTGGCGAAACCCTGTCTCTACAAAAAATTCACGCCTTAGCCGGGTGTGGCGGCGCGTGCTTGTAATCCCAGTCACTCTGGAGGCTGAGATGGGAGGATTGCTTGAGTCCAAGAGGTTGAGGCTACAGTGAGCAGTGATTGCACCACTGCACTCCAGCCTGGACGACAGACTGAGATCCTGTCTCAAAAAAATAAAATAAAAACAGAACCTATTTTGGTGGTGTTGGCTTGGGTATGATTTATGATTCCTTGGATTATGCAAAGAAAAATTAATCCAAACGCAGACTTGCAAGACATGAAAGAAAAAGACCTCGAGGCCGGGCGCGGTGGCTCAAGCCTGTAATCCCAGCACTTTGGGAGGCCGAGAAGGGCGGATCACGAGGTTAGGAGATCGAGACCATCCTGGCGAACACGGTGAAACCCCGTCTCTACTAAAAAAAAATACAAAAAACTAGCCGGGCGTGGTGGCGGCGCCTGTAGTCCCAGCTACTCGGGAGGCTGAGTCAGGAGAATGGCGGGAACCCGGGGGGCGGAGCTTGCAGTGAGCTGAGAACTCAAGAACAGAATGAAGATAGTCAGGGAGTCACAAGAGTGTGGTGCCGGTGCTGGCAAACAGGAATGACTTTAGCTGCAGCGACGGTGCAGATTTTTCACCAGAGGATTAATAAACTACGAAAACTTAAAAAATATATAATCGCCATTCAGAGTAGCAGAAGATAGTCCCCCATACTCCCCTTTGATGCCAACCTCCCCGCAGCCTTCACCCATCGCTGAGACCAGAACTCTGTAGGGACCTAGCTCTGATGGGAGAGAAAGTGGATCCCTGAGGCTTGGGGCCCTGATGCCCTTGGATCCTCTCTCTGACACCCCCACCTTCCTGGGCACCAGGCATATTACTATTCTCTCTGTTTTCCTTTTTCCTCCAGTTGCTCCCTTTTAGGTCAATCATCCAGTCTATGATTATTTCTTCAACACCCATTACATGTCAGGCACTGTTCTCCAGCAGAAATGGGATATAGTCACTATCCTCTTGGAGCTTAGATTCTAGTGGGGTTGACACGTAGTAAAACAAACAAACATGAATTTATTTATAATTTCAAGAGCACTTCATCCTCCGAAAACGAATAAATCAAGAGAAGGGGAGGGAGACTGATGGGGAGGTCAGTGGCGATCTGAGAGTTCAGAGCAGCCTGTTTCAGAAGTGACTTGGGAGCAGAGACCTGGATGAAGAGAAGGGTTGTAGGCAGAGGGAACAGTCAGGAGCAAGAGCCCAGGAACAGGAACCCCTGAAGCCCCTCCTCACTCTCTGCTCCCGCCCCTGGGTGATGTCCTCTACCCCTAAAACTTTAGGCAGGTGTGCCACCTGCACACCTACACCGCCAGGTGTGTCCCTCATTGGCCAACTGTAACATTGATGGCCAACGGCGTGCAGATCCCACTCAACAACCCCATGAGGCCAGAACTAATATTATCCCTATTTTTAGATGAGGAAATAGGCACAGAGAGCTAAAGAAACTCTCCAAAGTCACACAGCTAGGAAATGGAGAAATTGAGATTTGACCACCTCCGCTCCCTAAGCCCCCTAAACTCACCACATCCAACCTGAAATGAATCTTCTTCTCCAGCTCCAACCCCTCCTCTTCCCATGTTTCCTGCCACTTGACCTTCTGCTGCCTCACACTCAAACCCAAAACCTGCCTGGTGGAGGCTGACCATGGGGCTGCAGTGATAGTGCTGTGATGGGGGTGTCCAGTGGGGCCTGGGATCCTCAGGCCTCTTAACCTCATCTTCCCTCCCACAGGCCTGCATGATTCCAGGGAGCATCAAGGCAAGAAACACAGGGAGAAAGAGCAGTCAGTCCCCCTGCCACAGGACTGGCCACATCTGTCACATCTGGAGAAATCTGCCCAGAGTGGTTCCCCTGGACTAAGGGCAGTCGGCGTTGGGGAAGAGGGAGCTCCTTCTTGCTCCACCCATCAGGATGCCTAAAATGAGAGGCTGAGAGGGGCCTGCCCTGAGGACTGAGCTGCCAGGCTTTCTGCTTCCAAGTTCTTCCCGGCTCCCCATCTCCTCCTGCTTCGGGGAAGTGCACCCCCGACTCCCTCCCCTCTGGCTTTCTAGATCCTTGAATAAATAATTCAGGTTTTGAAATCTTGCCAGGCCCACCCCTCCGGTGCTGTGAGGGCGCTATTGGGCTGACATGAGTGACGTCACCCAGCTCTTATCCCAGCCCCAGCATCATGGGACCTGCCCTGGCACCAACTTACCTGCCTGGTCACTGTCAGTCCGGACGCTCTACCCTGTGCCCCTCACCCTGGAGCCCACTCACCACGGCCACCTGCTATCTTCCTTCCAGGGCCCCACGGCCCTCATGGCTTAGCATTGTCGCTTCAGTACCCCAGCCCTTCTGACAGGGTCATAGTGACCTGAAGTCACCTGGACACTCCATGTTCCCAGGCTGCCGCCTCTGCCATCCCGGGGTCCCTGAACTCCTCCCTGCTGCAGAGTCACCGTCACACTGCCATGGTTGCCCTGGGGGTTTCCTCTCTACCGTTGGTGTCCCACGGCCATCACGCCCCCCAAGATTCTGTCACCATGCTAATGTCACTGCCACCCACCTCCCCGCTCCCTCGTGCTCCCCGTCATCGTCACCTCAGGGCCCCATCATCTTGGCAACCCTGTCATCCTCACCAGGGACGCCCAACCAGCCCCATCACAAGCTCTTCCTTCGTCATCTGGATCTCGTCAGCCTCTCTGCCACCCAAGGGTCCCATCACCCCACAGCCTAGCCGGGTCCCCTTCCACCACGTTCCCAGCAGCCTCCCTGAGACTACAAGGCTCTCCCACCGGCGCCGCTGAAACCCCCGGCCCGCAGAGGGCGCCGCGTCAAGGACAGCGCGGGCCGACTCGGGAGGAGGCGGGGCCGCAGCCACAGTCGCTTTTTATGAATGGGGGAGCGGGCGGCGCGAGGCCTCATTATTATGCCGCGCAACGCGCTCTGCGCCCCAGCGCTCCGCGCCCATTGGCTAATCGGGCCGCTGACGTCACCGAACCGGTGGCCGGGGGCGGGGCGGGACGGGGTGACTCACGCCGCTTCTCCCGCGGCCGCGGGGGCTTCTCGGGGTCCACGCACGCCCTGCGCCGCCAGGACCCGAGCGGAGCCTCCCCGCGGCCTGGCCGCGCCTGGTCCTGAGCGGTGAGTAGTGGGCCCCGCCGCGGACACTAGGGGTCCTGGAGGGCACGCAGGATGCTGGGGCACTGGGCCGGCGGAAGACTCCTAGCGGCCGGCCAGGGTCCGAATTCCAGGTGGGAATTCTGGGTTTAGGCGATTCTGGGTTAGCAGACGTGGGCCTAAGTGCTTGAGTGCTGGGGCTCAGTTGGATGACCCGGCGAAGGGTGAGCATTCCTGCAGGGACCCGAGGCCCTGGAGGGACTGATGGTCATCTGAGGTTAAGCCGGCAGGAGGCGTCTGGGGCAGGGACCCAGGCGTCCGAACAGCAGGAGGTGTCCGACTTGGGAATCCAGGTATCTAGACAGAAGGCGGAGTCAGGCCCCAAATCCAGGTGTCCGGGCAGAAGAAGGCATCTGACTCAGGGATCCGGGCTTCCAGCAGGGGGGTCTGCCTAGAGACCTAGAGATGCAGGCAGAAAGAAGGGTCCAGCCAGGGACAGAAGCCTGGGAGGGTGGCGGGTGGGGTCTGAGTTCCCAGGTGTTACCGCGGGAGTGCGGGGTGGTGGCTGGTGGGAGCTTCACGCGCATTCCCCGGGGGCGGAGTCTAAGGCTGGCAGTACTGAGAATCGTGAGGGGTCTGGGAGACTCAGGCACGAGCTAGCATCATCATCTCTGATGGGAGGGAGCAGAGCCGCTCAGTCTCCAGATGTTTCCCTACCCCAATCTTGAGCCTTTGGGGGCATCCCCTGGATCCTATGGCCCTCATCCGCTTATAGTACCCCTTCTTCTGTCTCTCCTCTGGTCACACACATGGAAAAAGAGACGTGCAGGACCTAGGACAGGGATCCCCAGGAAGAGACCCCTGTTTAGAGGCCTGGGGGCATTGGAGAGGACAGCGGTATCCTGGGAGGAGCCCCAGGGGATGAATGTGGGGATAAGGCGTTGGGACCCTATAAGGTATCCTGAGGAGAGACTCCCACCATGTATCCTGAGGGGCACCTCACCCCCTCCAGACCCCACCTCGCATCATCCAGCTTGGTCAGCTTCTCACAAGGCCTTTCTCCTACAGGTACCATGATGTGGGGTGCAGGCAGCCCTCTGGCCTGGCTCTCAGCTGGCTCAGGCAACGTGAATGTAAGCAGCGTGGGCCCAGCAGAGGGGCCCACAGGTCCAGCTGCACCGCTGCCCTCACCTAAGGCCTGGGATGTGGTGCTCTGCATCTCAGGCACCTTGGTGTCCTGCGAGAATGCACTAGTGGTGGCCATCATCGTGGGCACGCCCGCCTTCCGTGCCCCCATGTTCCTGCTGGTGGGCAGCCTGGCCGTGGCAGACCTGCTGGCAGGCCTGGGCCTGGTCCTGTACTTTGCTGCTGTCTTCTGCATCGGCTCAGCGGAGATGAGCCTGGTGTTGGTTGGCGTGCTGGCAATGGCCTTTACCGCCAGCATCGGCAGTCTACTGGCCATCACTGTTGACCGCTACCTTTCTCTGTACAATGCCCTCACCTACTATTCAGAGACAACAGTGACACGGACCTATGTGATGCTGGCCTTAGTGTGGGGAGGTGCCCTGGGCCTGGGGCTGCTGCCTGTGATGGCCTGGAACTGCCTGGATGGCCTGACCACATGTGGCGTGGTTTATCCACTCTCCAAGAACCATCTGGTAGTCCTGGCCATTGCCTTCTTCATGGTGTTTGGCATCATGCTGCAGCTCTACGCCCAAATCTGCCGCATCGTCTGCCGCCATGCCCAGCAGATTGCCCTCCAGCGGCACCTGCTGCCTGCCTCCCACTATGTGGCCACCCGCAAGGGCATTGCCACACTGGCCGTGGTGCTTGGAGCCTTTGCCGCCTGCTGGTTGCCCTTCACTGTCTACTGCCTGCTGGGTGATGCCCACTCTCCGCCTCTCTACACCTATCTTACCTTGCTCCCCGCCACCTACAACTCCATGATCAACCCTATCATCTATGCCTTCCGCAACCAGGATGTGCAGAAAGTGCTGTGGGCTGTCTGCTGCTGCTGTTCCTCTTCCAAGATACCCTTCCGATCCCGCTCCCCCAGTGATGTCTAGCTGAGTCTTCGTGATCCTTCAGCCCTGATCACTACAGAATCCCAGAATGTTAGGCTCTCCAGGGCTTCTTTCCAAACCCCCAGCTCCACACCCCCCAGACCCAGCTGGTTCTGGAGTTCTACGACATTGGGTGTTTGAAGGTTCTTGTTCAGATCCCTGTGGGGGTCCAGCTGGCTCCATGGTTCCAGAATGTTCAGGTGGTCAGGGATCTACTCAGAAATGTCTCACAGCCCAGCTGGCTTGCAATTCCGGAATGCTGGGAGTTTTACAGTGCCATTCCAAGTCCCAGATGTCCCTCCTCCCCCATACTTGACCTTAACCATGTCACTTTACGTTTGAATTTCTGAACTAAAGAGTCAGAGAGATTAGTCACATAGTTGCCTAAATAGGAGAGAGAAAGATTATATACGCGCACATACAAAGAGAGTGTCTATTTATGATTTATTTATTTATAAATTTACTTATGGGTGGTAAGGGGGGAAAAAGATACCCACACCTTGATATCCAGGCCATACCAGGGTACCCGTTGTCCCCTCACCCCCATTTCTGACCTCAGTTCCTGGAGGGGGGAAAGGGAGAAAGAGAAACCACGTATTTTGTTATTATTTTGGATTATTTTTTATCGAAGAGATCATAGAAACCAGAGCCTTCTCCCCAGGCCTGCCCTCTTTGGGTTTGGAAGGGGAACACACCAGCCTCTGGTTTTTTATTTTTTTAAGAAGCCATCACCTGAGCAACCAAAAATTCCTCTGCGCTGGGGTCCGACTGCCCTCTGGTGGCCATTTGGGGAAAACTGCAGCCCAGCCAGGCAGCTGGGACCAGAATGCAACCCCAGCTCCACTCCAGCCTGGCGTCCAGCGCCACAGCCATGGCCCGGGGGCCAAGCCTCATCCTGCGGTGCCCTAGAAGAGGGGGGGGCACGAGCCAACACCCCACCCCTCTGCCAACCGGGGTATGGCCCCCAGTGCATTCCCTGTTCCTGTCTCCAACCTAACTCAATAAAAAATGATTTTGTCATAAATATGTTTCCCCATGTGTGTGTGGAGGGCATGGAGTGGGGCCTGATGGAGGATGGCCTGGAATGAGAGGGTCAAGCCAGGCCTGGGGGGGCTGTTGAGGGAACTGGGGAGCTGGACAGAGGGTGGAGGGTGGCTGGCAGGTGACTCCCTCTCAGATGTCAGTGCTCCTCTGCTCAGACCTGGGCACTGACTGGCAAGGACCTTACCTCCCCCTGGCGACAGGAACCTGGGTGCTTGGCTCTTCCTGGGTCAAGGATGCCCACATCCTGCCCACATTGGCCATTGTGGGGCTTAGGCATGATGAATGTGCTCAAAGCATGTGTTTCCTTAATAATAATAGGTCCTTCTAATTGTGGGTGCCTACTGTGTGTCTGGCACACATGCCACCTCGCTTATGCCTAATAAGCATCCCATGGCACAGGTAGTGTCTTCTCCATTTTACAAACGAGGTAGCTGAGGCTGAGTGAGGGACAGTGGCTAGCCCAAGGACATAACAGCTAAAAAATGGTAAAGCCAGGAGCATCTGTTTCTAGAATCTGTGCTGTGTAGTGAGCAATTTCCTTCCTTCCCAAGCCTGGAGCTTAGGGCATTCTGGACCCCTGATTTTTTTTTTTTTTTGAGACGGAGTCTCACGCTGTTGCCCAGGCTGGAGTGCAGTGGCGCGATCTCGGCTCACTGCAAGCTCCACCTCCCGGGTTCCCGCCATTCTCCTGCCTCAGCCTCCTGAGTAGCTGGGACTACAGGCGCCCGCCACCGCGCCCGGCTAATTTTTTGTATTTTTAGTAGAGACGGGGTTTCACTGTGGTCTCGATCTCCTGACCTTGTGATCCGCCCGCCTCGGCCTCCCAAAGTGCTGGGATTACAGGCTTGAGCCACCGCGCCTGGCCTTTTTTTTTTTTTTTTTTTTTTACGGAGTCTCACTCTGTTGCCCAAGCTGGAGTGCAATGGCACGATCTTGGCTCACTGCAACCTCCGCCTCCCGGGTTCAAATGATTCTCCTGCCTCAGTTTCCCAAGTAGCTGGGATTACAGGCACCTGCCACCACGCTGGTTAATTTTTGTATTTTTAGTAGATTCGGAGGTTTCACCATGCTGGCCAGACTGGTCTTGAACTCCCAACCTCAGGCGATCCGCCCGTCTTGGCCTCCCAAAGTGCTGGGATTACAGGCGTGAGCCACCGCGCCCAGCTGAACCCTGATTTGTTTTGGGGTTCATTTTTAGGGCCACATCTGGGAAATGGTCAGAGGGGGTCTGGTCATTTTGGAGTCAGAAGAGCTTTTCTACGCAAAGGCGGGTGACTATCAGTCTGTGCCTTTGGGGACATATGTGTGCAGGACCCAGAGTTTGGGTATTTGGGGAGAGGAAGCTGACCCCAGAAGGAAAGTGTCTATCATGCCAGGGCAGCAACAGGTTTGGGGTGTGGCTGAAGAGGAAACTCTGATTGGCCAAGCCTCCCAGCTTCCCAGGCCTTATTGTTGGGCAAAGCTTGGAGGTGGGGCTCTCAGAGCATTTCTGGCTCACCCCTCCATATACAGACAGGGAGCCTGAGGCCCAAAGAGGAGCAGCCATTTGCTCAAACTCGCACAGCTGTGCCAGGCTGGGACACAGGCCTTTCTCCATTTCTCTGGCAGAGCCCTTTTGTCTAGTGTAAAGATCCCTCCCTTGGCCAGGTGCAGTGGCTCATGCCCGTAATCCCAGCCCTTTGGGAGTTCAAGGTGGGCAGATCACCTGAGTCAGGAGTTCAAGACCAGCCTGGTCAACATGGTGAAACCCCGTCTCTACTAAAAATACAAAAAATTAGCCAGATGTGGAGCCTGTAATTCCAGCTACTCAGGAGTCTGAGGCAGGAGAATCGCTTGAGCCTGGGAGGCAGAGGTTGCAGTGAGCCGAGATCGCACCACTGCACTCCAGCCTGGGTGACAGAGCGAGATTCCGTCTCAAAAAAAAAAAAAAAAAAAAAAAATTCCTCCCCAACAGTCTGAAGAGGGTCGTCATGCCAACAGGCCCAGGCACAAAGTGGTGAGGCTGCACCAGGTCAGGCCAAGCTTTATTCTATCCCCACCCTCCTGACAGGTCCCTGGGAAAAGCTCCTACTCAGCAAGCCCCTGCCCCACGCCAAACCTTCCACACCATCACTGTGGCTTCGTCAGATGGATACCATTGCTCTTCCCCATTTTACAAAAGAGGAAGTTGAGGCTCCAAGAGTAGTGGGCCTTCATTCATTCACTGCTGTCCTTGTGGACAGCTTAAATTCTAGCTGGGAGAAATAGTAATACAAAGTTTTTCCAAAAATGTAACATTACACAGTGGTAAGTCCTCAGAGAAAGAGCAGAGGAAGAAGGATAGGGAAGATGTGAGTAATTTTTAAATGAGGGTGCCCAGGAAAAGCCTCCCTGAGAGGTGACATTGGATTGGTCCAAAGTCAGACGGTTGGTAAGGAGTTGAGCTGGGATTTGAACCCACGTCCATTTGACTCCAAATCTCTCTTTCCTGGATGAGGGAGGGTGTTTCAGGAACAACCCAGAAACATCAAGCAAGGAAACTGGGACAAATCCCCAGGCTGGGGGAAGCAGGGCGTCTCCGGGTTAAACCCAGACCTCTGGAGGCACGGCACAGGGCAGGGCCTTGTTGCTGCCCCCACCATCATGCTCCTGAGGAGCCCTCCAAGGTCCAGAGGAGAGGGGCCAAGTGCCCGTCCTACGTTGGGTGAGGCTCAGCCCTTTGCTTCCCCAGCCCAGCTTCCAGCTCCAGGGCCCAAGAAGGGACCTGCTGCCATCCTTGTGTCTGGGAGGGCCTGTGTCAGGCCCCTGCACCGAGGGGCTTCCTCTGTCCCTCTGGGGGTGGCTGTGGGCTGGAGCTGAGGTGTTTCTGGCAGCCTGGATCTGGGGTCTCTGCCTTGGGTCCTGGGCCTACTTTGAGGGGTGTTTGAATCTGTCCCTCAGGTTGGGCCCTGTGTGTATGGTGGGGCTGGCTGGCTTTTCCCTCCTCTCAGAATTCTGCATATCAGCTTAGCGCTTCTTCCCAGTACCTCCACTCCCTGCTTCCTCCAGGAAGCCTCCCTGCCTGAGCCCTTTTGTGGCTGTGAGAATGTGATCCATACAATATGACTTACTACACCTCCCCTGAGTAAACATGTATAGAGAAGTCTTCCCCCGTCCTCAGAATGGAGACGGGGCTGCATGTCCTTCTCCAGTTGAGGGTCCCCGAGAGAAGGGATATCTGTCTCCTCAAACCAAAGGCTCCTGAAGGCAGATCTTTCTCTCTCCTCAGAACTAGGGGCTCCTGAATACAAAGTCATGTCTCCCCCGTCAGGCTGGGAACTTCTGAGAGCTGGGCTGTCTTCCCCCTCAGGCTGGGGGCCTCTTGAGAACAGGGTCATGTCTTTTGCCTCAGATTGAGGACCCCTGAGGGTAGGACTTTGTCTTACCCACTCAGACTGAGGCCTCCTGTGTCTCCTTCAAGCCTCAGAGTCCTCTGGTGCTCAGCCTGGAGCTGCTTAGCACCGCATGCTTGTGTGTGTGTGTGTATGTGTGTGTGCGCGCGTGCACGCGTTTGCTTGCGTGTCTCTCTGCCTCTGCCAGCTTTCCAACCCCCAAGCCTGATCCCACCCAGCTACAGGGGTCCAGGAAGGTCAGCTGGGGTGTGACATGGCCCCCGAATTGGGGTAGGCAAGGCTAGGGCCAAGAGCTCCACCTTCCTGCTGGGGTAGGCCCTGGGATGGGGCTGGAGCCCATCTCTCCTCCCCGCCTCCCTTGGTCCTGTGTGGGTGTGTGGGGGCAGCCCTGAGTGCTGAGCCTCCGCAGGGGCCATGTCCGCCTCTCCTTGCAATAAGTGAGGAGACAGCAGCTATTAATATAAGATGAGTTCACAGGCTCACAGCTTCCGCAGGCTGGAAAACAGGCTCCTGGGGCTGGGGGCTGCGGCAAGGCTCGGCTGTCAGATTCCCTCCGGGAGCCTGGAGACCGCCGGTCCCACATCCCCCTGCTCCTTCCATGCTGAGACCTGAGGGCACAGACACACACTCATGTCACATGCAGGCACACATGTCTAGGCCCCTGGCTGTTCTGAGCACACACATGCAGACACATACGTAGGTACAACCATACCTACACCAGCACACTAGCACACACACACTTGTTCAGATACATCATTGTACATGTGTACACTGACCATGTCAACTTTCTGTGCATGTTTAGTGCTGAAGCACACATATGCCCTTGCACACCCTTGTGTACAAGTATGTGTACAGACACAACAAACATGTATGCATACCTAAACCCATTAGCACATTCACACATACACACAACTGCACGTGTATATAATGTCCATAGTCATGTATACACATTTGCAAGCAGCACCAGATTCAAGGACTTGAATGCATGTGCACGCGCTTTCACACAGCGTACACACACTCGCACATGCTCCCTGCTGCTGGCAGTGCTCAGCAATCCTGAATTTACAGGCTGACCCTCGGTTTCCAGAACCAACCAGCTGATTCAACTTCCGTTCCTTGTCTCCCCTCTCCCCTTGCCTCATGACAGGCAGCTCATGCTCCTGCCAACCCCAATGCCTGCCTTCAGCTTCCCGCCCCCTGGGGAGCCCCCGATCCTGATTAACCCCCTCGCTAATTGGCCACCAGCCCCTTGACTTTGCTGCAGGCCTTCTCAGGAGCTGGGAGCAAGAGGCTGCAAATTGGCCAAGCAGGATTGGTCTAGGGAATACTGTGCATATAGAGGATGAGGGTGGGGGCACTGCAAGCGCAGTGCCTGGGTGGAGCCAGGCAGTGCACCCCCTATTCCAGGGCTGGGCAGAACAGTGGCTTCCTATTCTCTTGGGAGGGTACTCCTATGATTCATTATCTACATAGTCACCTGAAGCCAGCCCTGCATGCACATTTACACACACTCACCAGCCATGTGTGCAGACATATTCCACCCCGCTTGGCACACTAACAGGTGAACATCTGCACATACCCAAGTACACTCAAAAATGTACCAAGTATGCATGCAAGCAAAATTTTACATGTTCATAGTCACCTGCCAGATATGCAGACATCATTTATATATTTACATCCAAACACACATGCAGTTGCATGTATATGGGCTCACAAACATACACATGCCCATGAAGGTCCTAAGTGTACTTGCAGGCATGCACCAACATCCAACTACTATCCACATTGTGATATATACATGTGGAGTCCAGATATGCATGCACATACATCCATGCACACAGCTCACATGTGTGTATATACCCTGATGAACAAGCTACCAAGTGGCCACATGCTAGGAAGAACGCTCTTTAGCTAGCCTCTGGCTTTACATAAAAGCTTGAGGTTTGCTCAGTCTACTACTGGGGAGAGGGAGTGATGGAACCTACTCAAGTTCCAACCTGTCTCTTCCCAGCCTCCATGCTAAATACCTAAGCCTGGGACCTCCTCTGGGTTCCCCCTAAGCCTTCAGGCAGCCACAGGGACCCTGTCATGGTTCCAAGACAAAAGGCCAGAACTTCTGGCTTCCCTTGCAGTTTCAGTCTCCTTGGCTGTGGCTCAAGCCCACAAGGTGTTACTGCTCTCCTAGGCAGTCTAGGGCATTGGAAAAAGGAAGGTTTCTATTTCAAATGTCTGCTGCTAGCTTGCTGTGTGACTTCAGGCAAGTTGCTGTGGCTCTCTGTACCTTGTTTCCTCATCTATACAATAGAAACAAAAGGCGTTGTATTTGTAATATTTCCAAGACTCATACTCTGGGAGTGGCATCAGTTCCCAAGATGGTGCAAAGCCAGAGTGGAGGGGCTGCATACATCATCACAGTCAACTCTTTGTTGAATAGGTGAGGAAGCTGAGGCCCAAGGTGGGAGCTAGATCTGACCTTTGACTTCTCAGCCAGGAAGTCTGCTCCTTTTTAACGATGTGTGCAGTGTGAGCTCGTGTGTGCATACTGTGGACATGCATGGACAGCTTCTTCGGTAAAGGCAGGGAAGGCATCTAGGCAGGACCCCTTGCCCCCAAGTATTAACTGCTCTCCTTGTCATCAAGGGACTGGCAATTCTCCCATAAAAGATTCCTTTGGATGTGAAAGGCTTTTATTTATTTAACTTATTTTTTTGAGATGAAGTCTCACTCTGTTGCCTAGGCTGGAGCGTAGTGGCACAATCTCAGCTCACTGCAGCCTGTGCCTCCTGGGTTCAAGCGATTATTGTACCCCGGCCTCCCGAGTAGCTGAGACTACAGGTGCACGCAACCACATCTGGCTCGTTTTTGTATTTTCAGTAGTGATGGAGTTTCACCATGTTGGCCAGGATAGTCTTGAACTCCTGACTTCAAGTGATCTGCCCGCCTTGGCCTCCCAAAGTGCTAGGATTACAGGTGTAGGCCACTGTGCCTGGTCCACAAAAGGCTTTTTGTCCTTAAGCTTCAAAGGCACCCTCTAACCACCCACACCTCCTGGGGCTGAGGAGCAGTTCAGGGGGAGCACCTGAAACTGCTCCCAGCCCCATGACCTAGGAGGGAACTAGTTAACTAGCCCAGAGCAGAACTTCCAGGAAACAGTGCCAGGTTGCCCTGGCCACTGGGCAGCCAGGAGGGGGCAGTGAGGAACTGGTGGAGGCAGCAAGTAGGGAGGACAGCTCCTGAGCAATGTGTGAGGGCTGCCTGCGATTATGGGTTCCTGTAATCATGTGCTGGTTTGTGTCCTTGTGTAAATGACAGGGATCTGCGCACAATATGTACACTGGTCCTCATGTGTGCCCACTCGTGTGGCTCTATGAAGCCCCAGCCCATACCCAGGGAATCCACTTTGTTCTTAGGCAGCCAAGGGTGCAGACACTTCTGCTCTAACAGTCTGGGATAGGCAGGCCCTCAGCCAAGCTCACTGTATTTCAAAGCAAGAGCAAAAATGACCATCACCATTTACTGCCCTTATAAAAGTGGGCACCAGGGAGTGGGGCAGGTAAGAATGGAAACCTTTAACAGGCTCCCTACGACGTTAAAGCCCTCAATGATTTTGGATGGAGACTCTTAAGCTGTTTCAGTTGCATGGTAAACACAGCATTGGGCTCTGGCTAGAGAGGGGCCTGTGTTTGAACCACGTTCTGTTCCTGGCCAGCTGTGATCTCAGGCAACTGTGAACCTGTTTCTCTCCTGTGTAAAATGGGGGACCCTTGCCTCTTAAGAATGAAATAAAAGATATGCCGTCTTTGGCAGGTAGTGGGCGCTCAATAAATGCTTATTCTTCTTAGGATCAGCCCAAGGAGGTGAAGAGACTTGCACAGGGTCACAGCTCCCGAGTGGCAGGGCCAGAATTCAAGCTCAGGCCTCTTTCTTCCCAGAGCCACATTCCTTCCCTCCAATTCCCTAGCAAGGGCGGCTCCCGAACCACCATTTTGTCTTCTGCCAGGGCGGGCGTCTGGCTGCCTGTCAGTCACCGGCCTTGGGAAGCCAAGTGCTGACTAAACACAGGCCTGAGCAGACGGGTGGAGGGAAGGGGCTTTGCAGGGGCGAACTGGCTCCGCGGCCCCCTTCTCTGCACCACCACCTCCAGCGATGAGCTCAGAGCGGCTGGCGCAGCAGTTGCTGACAATTCAAAACTTCTGCCCCCTCTCCTGGGACGCCAGTGGGTGACTCTCCGAACAGCAGGCGTGACCCGCAGAGTCACCAACTCTGCTCCCGCCCCTCTCCCGGGGGCCACTACACTGTGTCTGCTGGGTCCGGAACTGGGTGTCTGCTCATAAATTACCCCCAGGGACAGTTACCCGCAGCAGCTGTGCTTGGAACAACCGTTGCTTCCTGGGTAGGTCATTTTTTGGGTCAGAATACAAACCCAGCCCCCTCGCCTTCCTCAGGCAGAAGGGGCATGCAGCAGCCTAAACCTTTTATCGGATTCCATTGTAAATCGTTCTATTTAAGGTAAGTTGCTTGGGTCTGAAAGGCAGACAAGATGCCGGCCAGATGTTGGGCGCAGCATCAGCATTCAGCCTGTATTCCTCTCCTGCTTGATGCAAACAGTTGCCAGCAGATTGTCTCCTGCGGCCCCAGCACACCCCCTTTCTCATGGTGAGAAGGGGACTGGGTATCTGGGCCTGCAGGCCCTCCAACCTGGGTCTCCTCCTAAATTGAAATGGTTTCCAGCCTTCTGCACATGGTGCACTTTCTGCACCCAAAGCCTCCTGCCCTTCAGGCCCACCCACACTGGAGCCCCCTCCTGAGCTCTGGCCACCACCTGTGACTATTAGTATCACTTCCTTCTAATCTCTTGTCCCATTAAAACAATACCACAAACACCAGAGGTGGCTGAGTGGCTACAAAGACTTTATCAAATTATTTAAAATGTTGGCATTTAAGTATTCATGTGTATCCAGTTACATGGAACCTTCAGGTCAATGGGGCGCAAAGGTGGTATACACACGATGAGCCTGGCAGGGAAGCAAGTAAGACCAGGCTTGGAGCTACAGGGCTTTAAAAAAATTGGATGTCTTTCTGACGGTCTGAGAAGAACAGGGCAGAATAGGAAAGGGTCACTTTAGGGGTCTGGCTTAACCCACTGCCCAGATCTCCAACTGAAGAACTCCTTTCCCATCCTCAAGGGAAGAGGGCCTGTTTTCAAACAGCGTCCCTACTACACATACACGCATTCCCTAAAATCTTGATGTGGCAAACACACCCAAGAACCCACTGGAATACGTCCTTATAAATATGTTTGTATCAGAGAAAACAAGGCACTTCGGGAGCATTATGGCTTACTCTACTACATGTACATCATTCTAGACAGAAAGTAAAACTTGGTTAGTTCCTCAAGTGAATTAACTGAATAAACTTAATACAATAACACAATTGTTCCCTAACCCACACTGAGGCACAGTTAAAGTGAACACGGCAGGAGGCACACAATGAGGCACATCTCTGTGCGACACCTGGTCCCAGGTCAGCTGGACCCCAGCAGGGCTCAAAGCCTGATGCCTCCAGGAAGCCTGACATCTCTCATGAGCAAAGCCCCCTGGCCTTGGAGCACTGGCTCCCTCCCTCCCCATGCCCTGAGGTCAGGTGAGGGGCCACAGTGGGAGGTAGTCCTAGAGCAGAGCTGGGACACGGTGGGAATGCTTAAGCAGGGTCACCAAAACCACAGAGACCTCAATCTGTCCAAGTTGGCGCTGCAGAGTCGGAGGATCGGCGCCACGGGAAGAGATTTCACATTAGCCCTGACAACACCGCCTCGGCTATGCAGTGACATCGGCCAGGGTCGTTTCTGAGGGCGCTCGAGCTTCCACTAGAGGCGAGCTGGAGCCTGGGCCAGCTGCTCTGAGCCTCCAAGGGCTGGCTGAGCCCGCCTCCTCCCCCGAGCTGCTCCTTTGGAATGTACCCATCTCACAACCAAGGCAAAGCCACAAGTCGCTTCTGACACTATTGGAAGCTGGGCCCCAGGGCCACAGGAATGGGGGCAGGTCCCCTGGGCGGGGTGAACCAGGAAGGGAGGAAACTCCTTGGCTTCAGCGCTTAGGAGTCCTTATGGTCCATTGTTCCATACTCTCACTAGCTTAGGCCCAGATTAAATAATCACTAAACTTTGCATTCTGTGTTACGTGAGTCCAAAAACAGGATTACCTGCATTGGGTCCTTTATCATCTTAAAGGGCTCTGGGTCTAAAGAAGCCATTTTTTTTTTTTTTTTTTGGTGCATATGCATAAGTGGAGCCCAGAGGGCCTCTCAGCTCACTGGGTCCCCGGCCCCCCGAGTTGAGGAGGCTTCGCAATGCCGGCTGCTACAAAGTGCCGAGCTTGGCTGCATAGATTTTAATGAGAGCGTCAGGCAGAGCTGTGCTGTTGCTCTCCGGGACTTGCAGATCATTACCAAACCAGCTGTAGGATGAGAACACAGCACATCGAAACCCTAGGAGGTCACTGAGCTAATGATCTAATCCTACCTTCCGCAGGCAGTGCCCCTCCCCACCTCCTCCTGCCCCCAGTCCTTTCCATGATGGACTCAGTCCATTCCAGAAGGCAGGCCAACACCGCCCCCTTCAAGGTCAGAGCAGAATGACAGTGAGTGGCTCTAGCTCTCCCTTTTCCGGAAAGGAGGAGGATGGGGGTAATTCAGTCAAAGCCATTAGGTCCAAACCCTGGCCTGGCCAGGCCCCAGGTCTCCTATTTGGGAGAACCACTGCCCTCTGCCTGCCTCTCTAGCTACTGCTGGGCTGTGGCCCAGACGCCTTCAACGGCCATTTTAGGGTTCTGATGAAAGCGCCTTCGGCTTCTAAGGTGCAGGCTGGGAAACAAGGTGGGGGTCCACAGAGCCTGGTGTCTCAGCATGGAGCTTGGTGCCAAGTCCTGTGCCAGAGACACCTGATCTGGAGAGAGGGAAGAGGGCACACTTGGGAGTGGCCACGGCAGGAGTGCATCCTGGCCCCTACAGGCTCAGTCCCCACACCCTG